>NW_024412388.1:35234770-35456081 GCF_014898765.1 Herpailurus yagouaroundi
CTCTGTCCCAAAAATAAATAAACGTTGAAAAAAAAAAAATTTATAAAAAAAAAAAAAAAGGCCCCACCTCTTTTGCCATTTGTCATTAGCGGTACCCTCACCCTCACTTAAACCCTGCTCCTTCTTAAATCAGACACCAGGCAGTCAAGCCCTGCCTTTTGTGGTCTGCAGAGCCAAAGATCATCAAGATGGGATTTGAACAGAGAGGCAAGAATGGAAGCCACAGGCAACAGAACTAGGACACAACCAAACAGACCAAGCCCGAGAAGCAATCCCACAGCAGGCGTGTGGCAGGGTCAGACGTGAGTTAGTGATCCAAGAAGGGAAGGCTTTCCCTTTGAAAGAGTCCCCATCCTCCAGTGTCCAAGTCTGCACCTGTCTTCACTCCCGGAGATGGCAGAGATGGAGCAGCTTGGTGGGCCTTTGAGTCACCCGCCCCCGATGGTCAGCACTTCCCAACAGAGGGGGGCAGCAGAGGGCTGATCTGGGACCCCAGGTGCCTGAGGCCCAGTTCCAAGGCCTGATGGCTGCACTGGTTGGAGCCTGGCCCAGGCAAGGCAAAGGCTACTTGGCTTAACTGCTCCTCTCTCCTCAGCCTGCCTATCAGTCCTCACAGCCTGCAGTCACTTGTGGTGGAGCGTGGCTGTTCTGGGTGTGGAGTATTCTAAGCAGCTCAGAAAGGGAAAGGGGCCTTCTGGAGGCCACACAGCTAGGGAGCCTAACCCCGCAATCACCTCTGGCTCTTTGAGCTCGAGGTGCCCCGCGTAAGGCTGAGGACAGGGTCAGGCCCCTCGGCTCCCTGCTCTCCTGCTTCAGGGGATACCTGCAGCAGGCACAAACGTGGAGGTGGCAGGCGCTGTGGTGGCGGTGGCGGGAGGGAGGTGCGGTAATGAATGTGGACGGGAGGCGGAATGAGCGATCCATCTTTGCATGGGAGGGGAGGGGGCCGCAGGCGTTCCCCCCACACACTCACACACTCAATCAGGCGCTGTCAGACCTCCGGCCGCCTGGCATTTTGGTGAAGAATCTCTCAGCTAAAAATTGTTGTCAGTCCCATTTCCTCGTTATCAGTGCAAGGGCTGAGGCAGCGCCCGGGGATTAACAGGAGCGGCGAGCGCCCGCACCGCCATCCACCGCCGATAACACCAGGCCTCCCGCCTCACCTCCCCCATTCATCATCTTTAGCACTGACAGCCCGTCCCAGTCCCTGTCCCCAGTCCCTCATGCTTCCCACGTCTCCCCACTGTGCTGCTCAGCCTGCCTCCTGACCTCCCTGGGGAGCTAGGCCTCCTGAAGAAGTACAAGATTCAACCTAGGCCCACATGACCTGGACCCACCTGTGGCAAAGGGCCTGGCCAGCCGTGGGGTGGGGCACAGGGGCAGGAGTGAGGAGTGCTCAACGGGAAGATGCTTCCTGACAGCCTGCCTCTGGGGGGCTCCGTCAGCCTACCTGTGATGCCGGCTTTGGCATTGGAGAAGGAACTCCTACATCAGAGGGGCAGCTGGACTAGGGATTTCCAGAGGTCTCTCCAGCCTGAGAAGGACTCTTAGATTCTCGGAACTGTGGCAGAGAAGGGCCAGAGGATGTCTACTCCCAGGCTTAGGAAGAGTTGGGGGTTGAGGACTTCGTTCCCACCCCCACAAGACCACAGCCCCCTCCTCTTGGCCAGTCCCAGTGGTTTTATGGCCCGTTTTATGGCCACTGTAATGGCCCAGGTCAAAAGCTTCAGGGAGCTGTATTCTGGGAATTATGCAAACGAGGAGCAGGCCCAGGGCCAGAGTATGGATTTTGTCATTAAACCTGGGCAGGCCATGTCGTTAGTGCAGTAAAACCCACGTCATGACCACAGGTCTCAATATAAAATTATAGGGAACACAGCGGGGGAGGGGAAGCAGGGGGCCCATGGCCAGGCTGACACCTGCCACTCTAACCCCTGAGAAAATGGGGGTGGGATGGAGGGCATAGGCTGCAGGGACCCTCTGCTGATCCCTGTCAGTGCTGTACCTAAAGCTGGGAGTCAGGAGGAGGACCCATTGTCCCAGTAGAGAAACTGAGGCCAAGCTCAGAAAAGTAGATCTCTGTGGCAGCAAAGCAAACAGACTGAGAACAAGCATGTGGGAATGCTGATTCCTGGTCCCAGCCTTGAAGGGAAGACTCTGGGCTCCAGGAATCCCTAAGAGCCAGAGTTGGTATCCCAGGCTACCGGGCAGAAACCCTGATATTTCCACCTCAGCATAGACCCCATGCCCTGAATCCTCCCCTTTCATAGGTCTCCTCTCTTACCATTTCCCCTCTATGCCCCAGGCCCTGCCTCAATGACCCATTTCAACAGCCTTGTCAACCCTCCCTTATTCATCCTTCATGCCTTCCATCAAGTGTTGCCTTCCCCTGGACCCTACCAACCATCTACCAACCATCTTCGGGCCACTCCTGCCTCGATCCTGGGGTGGCCATTCGTGCCTCCCTCAGCCCTGGTCAGGGCTGTACGGACTGGATCCACTGACTCTTCTTTGGCTTTCCTATTAGTTTGTGATCTCCTTCCGGCCAAGAATGTGTTTTATTTATCTCTGAACTCCAGTTTCTCCTAGAATAATGCCTGACGTAAAAGAATTGTTTAATAAATGTTTTGCTGAGTGAATAAGTAAATGAAGTGATGAGATCATGAGCTGAGTACAGGGGTCACTATCCAGTTCTGAGCCTTACTTTCCCCATCCTTAAAACAAGGTAATGGCCTACAGAATTTCTAGGGTCTCCCTCACCTGGGTGATTCTCTGACTGAATGAAGTTAGAGTCAGAGCTGAGACTAGAATCCTCAGCTCCCATCTTGCAGACCGAGGCATACCTGCTTCTTTTACTCACAGCTTCCAGCTGTCCCCCAAGCATCTAAGGCATAGCCACCAAGGCACATGATCAGCAGGGCCCCTTTGCCTCCTCAGACACCTGACCGCACAGACTAGAGCCACACCCACCCCACCCTGTCACACACAAAGCCTCCACAGTGGACATCCCAGCTCTGCAAAGATCATCTGGCTTCTAGGACAATCCAATCTTCATTCCTATCCTCTTTCCCTTTCCTCTTTTCTCCTCCCATTATTCATTATTGCTTCATTATTGCCCATCAAGTCAATGCCAGGTCTGTTTTCAATTGTCTATAAATATAAAGTTAGATAAGAAATGGCCCCTGCCCACAAGAAACTCACAGCTCATTCATTTACTCCTGTTCTCTGCCTGGAACACTTCTAAGATGCAACTTAAATTTCATTTCTTTGGTTAAGACTTCTCTATTTTCACTCCCTAAACATGCAGCCAGAATGAACTACTCCCTCCTTTGAGCTCTCAGATGACTCAGTCTGGACATCCAGGAGAGCTGTGACCATCCTCAATCTTGTGTCAAAGGGAGGTGGGTTCTTGTGCTCAGCCTGAACTGGAAGCTCCTTCAGGCATGGGGCGCTAGAGTTAGCAAATGAAAATATATGATACCCAAGTAAATTTGACTTTCAGAAAAACAGTGAGTAACTTTTAGCATAAGTATGTGCCATGCAATATTTGGGACATACTTACACTAAAAAAGTATTCATTATTTGCCTGGAATTCAGTTTTACCTGAGCATCTTATATTTAATTTGGTAACCCAACACAACCACCTTGGTCATCACTAGCGTGGCCTTTATCTCTCTGAAAACTAATTTTGACTCTCTCAGCACAAAAGTGGGAAGAAGAAGCAGGGAGGAAGATCTTGGCTTAAGCTAAAGAAGTCTTTCTACAGGTGTGCCTTGGTGGCTCAGTTGGTTGAGTGTCCAACTGCAGCTCAGGTTATGATCTCACATTCGTAGGCTTGAGCCCCGCATTGGGCTCTGCACTGACAGCTCGGAGACTGGAGCCTGCTTTGGATTCTGTGTCTCCCTCTCTCTCTGCCCCTCCCCTGCTTGTGCTCTGTCTCTCTCTCTCTGTCTCTCAAAAAATGAAATAAAAATTTTAAAAACTAAAAAAAAAAAAGTCTCTCTACAGAGTTTACATAGATAGGCAAGGATATGTCTGGATAAACAGGCCTCCTCAATTCCACACCTTAAGCAGAGGCCAGAAGAGCACTGGGTGAAGAGAGTGGCAAGGGAAGGGGTTTAGGCTCCTCAAAAGGCATGCATTAAGCAACCTTCAGGCTCCTTCCTAGCATAGTGTGCTCTGGTTACCATCAGCAACAGAGACAGCGACAGAGCTGGGACAGAGTGGGAACAGAGTTCAGGTTCCCAGCTGGCCCCCAAACCAACGGAGCCAGCAAAATACCCACTTGGGCTCCCATACAATTTGAAGGATATTTTGGAGGGGGAAACCCAGACCCTGTTAGATTCACAAGAGGCCAATAATGTTATCCAAGTGAGAGGTGGTGAGACCCAAACAGGAAGAATATAGATTCCAGGAATCCTGTAGAAGCAGAACGAACAGGACTTGGTGGTTAAATGAATGTGGGAGGGACAGTAAGGCACGAGAAGGGGCCTCAGGGGAGGCATAGGCTGGGGTAACCAGGTGAACATTGGTGTCATTAACTAAGAGGGCACTGCTGAACAGGGAGCAGGGGTGAAGACGCTGAAGAACTTGTTTTTGGATCATTGAGTTTCAGATTCTTGGGGGACACCCAGGCATTGATATCCATTAGGTGCTTGGATAGAGGGGCCGAGAGAACCAGGGAGCGATCTGGAGCAGAGATACAGATTCTGGAGTCTACAAAGCACAGGTGGGAATTAGGGCCTTAAGAAGGAAGAAGATGATCCAGCATACAGAATAGGGAGAGAAGAAGCTACGGGAAGAACCCTGGGAAGGTGAGGAACTGGAAGAAAACACTACCCCAGAAGTCATGCAGATCCTTTTTGGTCTTTCCCACTCAACTGTGAGGGCCTCAAAGGCAGGGACTAGATCTGATTATATGCTGTGGCCCCACTGCTCTGCACTAGGGCTAGTTCAGAGTAGACCTCAGACGATGTTTGTTGAATGACAACAGGAATGCAGGAATGAGTCCTCTTTCTCCCTCTTTTCTTCCTTCTCCAGATTTGGAGAACATAAAAACAGTAAGGAAAGGAGAGACAGAGGGGTCACTGGATATTCTGAGTGATGGTATGATTAAACCAAGACCTTCCCTAACCTGTATGAAATGAAGTGATCCAGGTTTGATTACACAGAGCATTGACTGTGTCCCAATAGATTTCCCACAGGGGCGGCCGGCTAAGGAGGCACCGTTCATGGCCCCTGGAGCCACAGAGAAGAGTGAATGGTCATGGGCTCTGAGACCCTTGGGCTCAACCCCTCTCTAGGCCAGCAAGCCCTAGGAGGCAGCAGCACGCTTGCATTGGAGGATTGGGACACTGGGTTTCTGTATGTCCACAGACAAGCCCAGCTTATCTGTCTGTCTCTTCTTCTTCCCTCTCCAGGTAAGAAAAAGGCAGCAGCATTGTTTGACAGCCAGGCCCCTATTTGCCCTATCTGCCAGGTCCTGCTAAGGCCCAGTGAGTTGCAGGAGCATATGGAGCAAGAACTGGAACAGCTGGCCCAGCTGCCTGCCAGGTAAGCCACCAGCTGGGGGAGCCTGCCTGCCAGAGGGTTCCACTCAGTGTTCTGGACACCAGGTCCCAGGAACAGCCACGTGGCCCACACTCCATCCTCTAGGTAGAAGTAAGGCCCTACTGTCGTTCTCCTCTACTCTGCTTTCAATCCTCAGATCCTGCGGCTAAATGGTGATGCATTTCCCTTCTCGCTGTATTTTCAGAGATGGGAGGAGAGTGACCCCCTCTTCAGGCCTCAGCCTCAAAAGGGCACAAGAGGAGCTGGAAAGGGGATGAGCCACTGCCACAGGCCTGTACTGCCATGCTAAGCCTCAGGGTTAGGGTACCGGAAGCAGGGACTGGGCCTGCCAGCCTAACCAGAAGTGCAGCTTCGTGCTGCCATCCAGGAGAGTAAGCACTACCTTCTCTATCAGTCTCAGGGTCTGAAAGGTGACAATCAAGCTTAGCCATGCCCTGCTGCTCTACCCTACTTCCCTTCTCCCTGCCTGAAGGACCAGGTGAGTCTCCTTGAGGGCCTTATGGAGGCGCCAGGTTATCAAAGGGACAGAGGAGAGGTATAACAAATCACCCCAAACCTTAGCAATTCAAAGTAGCCACTTCATTATACTCATGGCATCTGTGGCTTCAGGAATCCAGACAGAGCACAGAGGGATGGCCTGTGTCTGCTCCAGGATGTCTGGGGCCCCAGCTGGGAAGACTCGCTGGCTGGGAGCTGGGATCATCTGGAGCCCCCTTCACTCACATGTCTGGTGGCTGATTCTGGCTATCAGCTGGGAGCTCAGCTGGAGCTGTGACCAAAGCACCTACACTTGGCTTCTCCACGTGGTCTGGGTCTTCTTATAGCATGGCAGCCTCCAGGTAGCTGGACTTTTTATGTGCAGCTTAGGGTACTAAAGCAAATGTCCCAGCCAAAGAGATGGGAGCTGGATCACCTTTTACAACCTAGCCTCAGAAGTCACTTAATGTCAGTTCTGCTGTACTCTATTGGTCGAGGCAATGTCAGCCCAGCCAGATTGAAGGGGAGAAGATATACACCCCACTTTTTGATGGGAGAGTGGCAGGGTCATATTATAGAAGAGCACGTGGGATGGGAGACATGGGTGGTTGCAGCCATCTCTGGAAAATATGGTCTGCTACAGGGGAATAGCCTGCCCCACCTCTCCCAACCCCACCCTACCCCTTGTTCAGTCCAATTCACCAGACTTGACTGATCTCCTTCCATCTACCCACACCTAATCCCCCATGCAGGGTGCAGGTGACCCAAAGGTAAACCAGAACTGGTCCCACTCCCAGAAGCTCACTACATGACAGTAAGGAGAGCTGGGCCATGAAACCCCAAGGGATAGAGGCTGCTCTATGGGAAGAACTGTGGGGCATGGAAAAAGCACCAACCCAGCACAGAGCAAAGACCTCCTAAGGGAGGTGAGGCCTGAGCTGAATTTTGAAGGAAGAAGTATTAGTTATCTACCACTGTGTTACAAATTACCCTCAAACCTAGTGGCTTGAAACAACAAACATTTATTACCCACAGTGTCTATGGACCATCAGTTCAGGAACAACTTAGTTGGGCAGTTGTGAGTAGTTGTGGCTTTCGGCTCAGTCTCTCATGAGGCTGCAGTCAAGATGTCAGCCAAGACAGTCATCTGAAAGTCTGACTGGGACTATGGGAGCCATTCCCAAGATGGCTTCTCCACACATGGGTCTCTCCATAAGACAGCTTGAGTTTCCCTATGACATGGTGGCTGACTTCCCACAGACGAAGTGAGCCAAGAGAGAAACTAAGTGGGAAGCCACAATGCCTTTTATGATCTAGTCTCCGAAGTCATACACTGTTGCTTCTAGCGTATTCTATTCTCTTCATTAGAAGCAAGTCACCAAGTCCAGCCCACACCAAGAGAGGAGAATTAAATTCTATAAACTCTACTTCTTGACAGGAAGAATATCAAAGAATTTGTGAAAATACTTAAAACTACCACAGAAGACTATACAAATGATAAAAATAATAATATGTATGAACCTTCGCTATATGCCAAGCACTTTACATTGCATTAATTTATTTACTCTTCACAACCATCTAGGTAGGCAATAATTATTAAGTCCGTTTTACAGATTAGGAAACTGAGGTACAGAGGGGTTAAGTGACTTTTCCAAGGTTGCACAGCCTATAAAGTGGTAAAGATAAGATTCAAATCCAAGGAGTCTGACTGTGGTGCCATGCTCTTAACCCACCCCCCACCCCCTGCCCCCGGACACACACACACACACACACACACACACACACACACACTCCTGGGACTAGCCTAGAAGGGGCAGAACATGAAAGAAATATCCTTCCGCAGATGAGTTCTACACCTTAGCTGTCTGGGAGAGTGTCTGGGTAATAGAGGACTTCCCTCAACAAGAATAGGAATAGAGGCAGAGATGTGTGTGGAGGGCCCCGCAGGGCCCTGTAAAAGCAGTGTACCCCTAAGGGTCTGGAAAATGGGGGCCCAAGCTCTCCTTCTGCCTCCTCAGTGGGGGCCACACTAGAGCCTCATCTTCTTGGCCCCAAACCTGCACTGCCCAGGGCATCCACATCTAGCCACAGAAGTGGCCCCCCCCCCCCCGGCGTCGGGGGGGCGGGCAGCGGGATCTGCACAGCAAGTGAAATTCCCGTCGGATCGATAAAGCCGAAGCGCTGGCGGCGACGGGTCGATGGTTTTATCTGTCTCGGCCCCGCCGCGCCCGGCGCGCTGACAGTCCGACCGGCCGGCAAAGGCGTTCAAGGGCAGCCGCGCCCGCCGCCCCCTCCCCTCCCCTCTCTCGCCCTCCCCTCCCTGCGGCCGCTGCGCCCACCGGACTGCAGGCTGGACCGGCCGCTGCCGCCCTCGTGATTTATCTGGATTTTTAATTGGAAAAAATTTGCGAATTAATTGATTTCAGGAACTTGCCAATTAACATTGTAATTGGGTGCGTGATAAATTCCCAAGGAGCGTGTCAGCTCCCTCCGGGCTGAGGGCGCCGCAGAGCCCGGGTAGCGCTCGGGGAGGGCCCCAGCCTTGGCTGCCCTTGCCCCGCCCCTGCCCGCTGTCTGGGAGACCTGAGGAGAGCAGAGGAAGTTGGGAAAAGATGTGGCACCTGGACTCCTGACACCCCTGAGACTCCTCCCTCCTCTCTCCCGCCGCCGGCAGCTCCAGGAGCTGAACGGAACCTTTGACCAGCCATTTCACAGATGGCGAAACTGAATCCTGCAGGAGGACACTAATCCTGTGTGTGCCTGGGCACAACCCAAAGGAGGGCATTCCCCCATCCATGACCTGTGGCCAGAGCCTTTCTCCACAGCTCTCCAGTCTTCCCCTTTCCCTTCCACTTCACGCTCCCTCTCTCTTCTCCCTTCTCCCTGCTTCCCTGCCTTCTTCTCTCTTCTCTCCAGTTTTCTCCCTCCCTCTCTTACCCTGCCTTTGCCTCTTTTGCTCTCCGCCCCCCCCCCCCCCCCCCAGCTTAGCCAGCTCTGGAGCCTGTAGATGCTGCTGCAGGGTGGCTCTCCATCGCCTGGGGGGCCTCCCTTCCTCCCACACGGCTGCTTCCCCAGAAGTTCTTCAGGATGGGCCTGCGTTCAAGGACCCATCTGCCTCCCTTGTGCCTTCTGTCTCCCTTTGCCCAACAGCACAGAACAGGCCTCCCTGGGGGCAGGCTGCTATTTCAGACACACCTAAGGACTCGCACAGAGAAACAGGGCCCGGGGGAGGGGGGGGGGGGACTCCCAGCTCCCAAACTAGGGCTGGCTGCTTTTCAGAGACACAGGCAAACATGCATACATAACATACAGGCACACGCACACCCCCACATTCCAACACACATAGATGTGCTCACCACACAAACACACCCTGAAAGAACCACTTCCAACACATGCTCATTCCCACAGGTACATGGGCACACAGACACCTACAGGAAGAAGAGTCAGAACTCCTGTTGGCAAAGCGTTTATACTTTTCAAAGTACTTTTACATTTGGGATCAGAGGCTATGGCCATATACCCTCCCTCACCCCACCCTCTATCTTTCCCTTTCTCAGTCCTGCACTGGAGCACCAGTAGACCCCAGGACTAAGCTAGTTCGAATAAGGAGGGTAAAGTTAGATTGAGGACAGGTTGGAGGGGGCTTTCAGGGCTGAAAGGTTGTCCTAGCTGTGGTGGGGGAGCTAGAACATTGGTGGGTCTCAGGAAGCTTGATCACATTGCAGAACTGTAGGAGAATCACTCTGGAGGCCAGTGCGGAGCATGAATTGGGGGTTGAAGGGGGGCAGGTGAGGAGGTTGGGCAGGGTCCAAGGGACAGATGATGAGGCTGACCTGGGACAGTGGCCGTGGGAATGGAGAAGAGGGAATGATGAGAGACTGGTGGAGGAAGAAGCAAGACGGGAGCAGGGTACTTACTAGGAAGAGCTTTCTGACCTGGGTGATGGGAAAGGTGATGATGGCGAGGAAGCAAATTTCTGAGGAAAGGAGGAAATAATGGATGGCGCTCTGGGCACACTAAGCCTAAGATGTCTCTGGGATGGTGATGGGGTGGAAACTGGATGTGCACAGACAAGCAGCAACATAGATGGGGGCTGAAGATTGGAGGGTGGTGGAGAGCAGCCCCCAGACTTGCGAGGCTTAGCTTGGTGAGGCCTGAGCCCAGAGGCCTTTTCTGGGAGACTTCCAAAGCCACTTTTAGATCTGGCCTGTAGGATAGGAAGCCAGCTCTGTGGTCAGTGCTTTCAAAGGGCTGGAAGGAGCCACGGGGAGGCTGGGTGACTCTAGAGAGGCGGGGTAAGGAGATGGCAGTGCCCCCACCCCCACTTAAGCCTTATTTAAGGCCGGCCTCGGTGTTTGGTTGGGTAATGAACTAGATAAACAATTCCCCAAATAGATTAAAACGAAGTGTAACTTACAAAGGCGGCTGGTGATGATGGTTTATTCCCGGGCAGCACACCATTTCTTTATTTCCAAGGATAATTCAGTGTAAATCACCTTAATTAAAAGTGTCAGCCCAGCCCATGAATATTGTACTTAGGAACGCGTTTCCTGGGTCCCAGTTATAATTTAAAACCCATGGATCACTAGGCAGCGAGTGACTGAGAAGGGAGGAAATCGTTGGGGGTGGGCTGTGGAAACAGGGAGGGACGGAAGGCAGAGGAGCCGATGGGCTGGGCAGGATCCAGTCTGCCTGTAGCTCTGAGGCTCAGACCTCTCCTTTTGGAGGCAGACTTTTCACCAGACTCCTATCTCTGGGGGACCAAGCACACTTGGTGGTGATCAGGTTGTTGGAAGAAAGGTGGGGTAGGGTGGGAACACTTGCTCAGAGAGAGGGCGGGAGCTTGAGGTAGTACCAGTCTGACTTAAGGGAAAGGTAAGAGTACTGGCAAAGGGAGAGCCTGGACATTCTCACCCTAGATGTCCTCATTTTCTATTCACCAGCCGAGGAAACTAAAGCCCAGAGTCAGTAGGATGCTCCCCAAAGTGGAGAGAGAAAAAGAACTCCAAGCTCTGTCCTCCATCCTAACCCCTGAGTAGCTTTAGGAAATCAGTGTGGGCAACTGAAAGGCAGCACTTTGGACTCGGTCAGACATGAACTCAAACCCTACATGGGCTGTGTGAACGTAGAGGTGTCATTCAACCTCCATTGGTCAACTTTGTAAAGTTTTTGTGAAGATTAAAGAGAGAACACATATAAAGTACCCGACTCATACCTGTCACATGTGGTTGATGCACAATCATTGTTCACTCTTTCCTTTTCTGTCCCAACCTGATCCTGCTCAGATAAAGCTCAAACCTCAGGCCAGCAAGAACGCTGTCGCACAGTAGATGCCTCATTTCTGTACCTGTCCAGGCACGGTGCCGGGCACAATGGGACGTCAGTACTTGTTGACTGAGTGAAGGAATGCTAAAAGTAATGAACTCAAACTAGTTGCTCCTCAAGAGCAGCTCAGTTTCCTCTCTGTATCCCCATTGCCTAGATCAGGGCCTGACAGGGAGCAGGAATACAGGGACTGTTTAAGAACCAAATGTAACTGAATGGAACCTGGTCTGGTTGTCCTTCCCAGTCTGTGATGCCCACACTCTGTAATCAGCCAGGCAAACAGTTCTGTGTTTACATTCAGATCTGTGATGTGTGTATCTATGTGGGTGTGTGTCCACGTGTGTCTGCATTTGTGGATGTGTAAGTATCTGGGTGTGTGTTGGTGCATGTGGGTGTACCTGTGCATGTGTTTATGTAGATGTTGGTGCCCGAGCAGCTCTTCACAGTCTGGGTGACTGTTGTGAATGTGTCTGTATTTACAACGTGTTTGAGCCACTGGGTGTGACCACATGTGTCTGAGTGACTCTTGACAGAATTATGGACAGTGGATATGTGTGTATCTGCCTTTATACCAGGGTTTCTCAACCTCAGCACTATTGACATTTTGGGCCAGATAATTCTTTGTTGTGAGGGGCTATCCCATACACTGTATGTTGGTTAATATCCTCTACCCACCAGATGCCAGTAGCAAACTCCCTACCCCCATCTGTGATGACCAGAAAGGTCCCCAGACATTGCCAAATGTGCCCCGAGGGACAGCTGCTACTTTATCTGAATCTATGTCTTTGCTCACGTATTGGGGTACCTATGTCTGACCCTATGGGTGATTCCTGTGTATATGCCCTGAGTCCGTGCGTGTCCTATGCACTCTGCCTTGGGTATGTGTCTTTTGTGCTTTATGGACATCTCTGTGGGCATGCTCTACCTGAATAGCTTGTATGGGTGTCTGTGCAGGGACCCTATGTGAATGGGCTGTGTCTGCCTCCTGCACATATCAGCCAGCGCCTCTGCGTGCATGTATTTGTATGTGTGTGTGAGTGCACGTGCGTGAATGTGTGAGCACAGATGTGGTGAGCACAGTGGGGGCAGCAGGGAGGGAGGGACAGGAACAGGGATATTAATGTTTCTGAAGTGGATCTGATTTGATACGTCTTGTTCCATTGTCAGCATCTGTTTAGCAGGGATTTGTAATACTTTGTGGCTCTGGATCACTCATGCTTAGCGCAGGATGTGGCCTTGCATACCAATTTTGTTATTAAACACAGTCCTCGCCTCCCCCACAGCCCATCCATCACCTCCCACCCCCGCCCCCGCCTGCTCCGAGCCGCCCACCATATTTCAGGGCCCAGCTCCCGCCCGCCTGCCGCGCCCGATGCCGGAGGGCCTGGGGCTGACAAATTGAATCAGGGGGAGATCATTCCTGGCCTAACGCAGTTTGCAGCGTGTTGGAGGGAGAATTGACAAGAGCCATGTCAGCTCCATCACCCCCAATCCCATAGGAACTAAGAGCAGGCTGGGGACAGGAGGTGGAGGGAAGGGGGCATCCAGGACAAGCAGAACCCTCAGGGCTGATACCAGGAGTCAGGTAAAGCCCCTTTCCTCAGATTCATGGGGGAGCCTACCATGCCTACCGTCTCTGTCCCCCTCCCAGGAGCCAGCTGTTGCCACTGGCCCCTGATGGAGGCTGAGCTAGTCAGGGCCAGCTGAGGTTGAATGGCCTTGGTAGAGCTTGGCTGAACAGGGCTGGGCTAAGCTGGCTATGCCTTCTCTTTTTGGGGTTTTCTTGCTATTCTCTTGCATGCCCTGGGCAGCAAGTGGGATAGTCACCCTGTTCTCTTCTTTCTTGGCAGCAAGAATTCCCTTCTGAAGGATGCCATGGCTCCAGGCACCCCCAAGGTAGGTGGACAATTGTGTGTTTTCCTCCTACCCATCCTAACCTAGGCTTCCCCATAACTGATTCCTCTTGAGGAAAAGGAGCTCTTCTTGGATCCCCAACTGTCTCCAGGGTTTGATCGTCAGCCTGAGGCCTAGGGCTTCCCTGTGTGCTTGAGAGGGGGAGAGAGAGAGAGAGAGAGAGAGAGAGAGAGAGAGAGAGAGAGAGAATGTAGTCTGAGTATGAGCCAGAATATGCTCATCTGACTTCTTCCTTTTCCAGTCAGAACAGGAATCAAAGCTAAGAATGACATGGGGGCATGGGGGACCCAGACACTAAGGCTGGGGAGACTCCAAGAAGGAAGGTGAGCTGTAGCAGGTAAATAAAAATATAGAAGTGCTGGTCAAGACAGATAGTACACAGGCCTTAGAAGACACACCATGGGGTGTGTGTGTGTGTGTGTGTGTGTGTGTGTGTGTGTGTATGCATGAGTATGTGTATACTTTGTCCTGAGGGCAGCAGGGAGCCAGGGAGGATGTTGGACTCCTCTGGGGAGACAGTCTGCCCCTCTAAACAGATACCATGGGAGAGAGGTTTGGGAGCATCAGATGGAGAAAGGAAAAATGAAGGGCAAGTAGCTGGCTCAAAGGAGGGGCCAGAGAGGCCTCAGCACAATGATGTGATTTGTATCAAGAACTCCCATAGATGGCCACAGAGGCAGATGGTACTGCTTTCCCAAAGGTGATGATTTTGAGGAAGTGGGGACCTGGGGAGGAGAACTAAACCCTACTCACTAAACCCTTCCTCACCCTCGGCAAGGCAACATCTTTTGTTAAAAGTTCTCACAATGACTCTTAAAGGCAGGAATCCCTGGACCTTTTTATAGGGAGTGAGGAATGAGTGTTGAAGCTTCCAAAATGGATGGAATCAGTCAGGAGGACTGCACAGAGAAATCAAAGCAAAAGCCAGGAAGAGTATCTGGGGACCTCTGTGGGGGGGCCAAGATAAGGTACAGGCACCAGGAAGGGGCCAGAGGAGGAACAGTCATGCATCGGGATGGGTACAGGAAAGCATGGTATCCCAGACTCCTAGGGGAGAAAAGTTCCAAAACATATGGGGTGGTCAGCAGTCAAAGAGAGAAAGTCTGGAGAAGGGGGCCATTGTGTTGAGAAATCTTAAAGCCACTGGTGACCTCTGAGGGGGAAGTTTGGAGAAAAGGAGCCAGAGTGATAATATTACCCCCAGGGGTTGGCCCAACTCTCCTGCAGGCCTTTAAAAAGGGTGGGAGTGGATTTTGCACCTTCGCTCAGGAAATCACTCGACACAGAAAGTTGGACAGAGGAGGGGCAGGGAGGCTGGTCCAGTCTTAGATGGGTGCAGGCCCTGACCAAGGTAGCAAAGCCCTCCTGCCTAAAGAGAAAAGGTGGGGGTTGCCAGGCAGCCGTGGATCATACAGGTAGGGAGCCACACTCACAGAGCTTGGCCCGGCCTGCAGCTTTCAGTGGTTGTGGTTAAGGAAGGTAGGCCATGGACAAGCTGCCAGGTCAGCCACCGCCACAACCACAGACACCCGACACCTGAGTGTGGCTGTCAGGGCTGGGGATTGGACCGCAGTGAGGTCAGTGCTCTAAGGATAAACACAGATACAATCCACACCCATACCTAGTCCCCCGCATACGCAGATGCACACACACCGAGGTCAGAATACTCACACAGGAAGTCCTAAAACACATGCAGATCCTCCAACTGCCGACACAGGCATATTGATAATTAGGCAAGGACCCCTGCTCGCCCAATTCCAGATTGACACTTATGCCCCCAAAGCTGACCATCCCCTGCCTGTGGCTGAGGCTTTAGGGGAGCAGGTCGCGGGTGGAAGAGGCATGAGGTAGAAGGTTCAAGCAAGAAACTGAGAGGACAGGGAGAAGGAGGGAGGGAGGGAGAGGAGAGGGCGAGGGGGCCTTAGACAAGATTGATGGCCTCATTGCCATTAAGAAAAAAATTAGCCGGTGGCGGCTATCATATTAAAGGGTGAAGAAGCCGTGAATTATTTTCTTAAAGATCTTATCGCTTACAATGATAATTTTACCTTCCAAAAGGCCACTTTTAATGAGGCGAAGAGCCAGGCAAAAAGTCATGATTTAATGCCGGGATTTTTTTTTTCAAAACACATTTTACTGCTTTTTGGTCCATGTTTAAAAAGCGCCAGTGACCTTTTTTTATTCTGCTTGCCCCAGGTGTAATGCTGGGGCCTCTCAGGGCTTCTAACCCAGAGAGAATGAGAGAGATGGAGACAGAGAGAGAGACAGAAAGCAAGCATACAAGAGCAAGCTTTCTCATGGTGGGGGGCAGGGACCCCACTTTGTTTCCCCTCCTCAGCATCTTCCCTGGGACCAGAGAAGGCAAAGGACATTGCCTGAAAGGCCACCTCAATCTGGAGTGGGGGCTTAGTCACCCACTAGGCCTCCCCCTGGGCCTGGCTGGGTGAAAAAAGGGCTCCGAGTTGCAGGCCCTTCCCAGCCTCTTTCCTCCACCAGCTCTGGGGGGGGCAGGCTGAGTCAGGGAGCCCTGCCAGACCAGCAGCTGCCCCTCCCTTCCCAGGGCCCTTGCCTGAAGATGTGCAGCATGGCCACCGCATGCGGGTCACATCCTAAGGCTCGGTCGGAGATGAAGGATAAATGGCTGCTCCATCTTTCCCAAATTGCTTTCTTTGGGCTGTCACTGGCGATTTGGCATGGTTTCTCGGCTGGGGAGGCCTCCTAGGGGCTTGTATGCTTCCGGCTCAGAGCTGTGCAAACTGGAAAGGGTGGGAGAAGGAAGTAGGGATTGCTTTCAGGTCTCCAGGCCCCCAGGTTGCAGCTGAACAGGCCTTGGCAAGAGCCAGCAAGAGCAGGCTGAACGTGCCATGTGGTATTTAGGATTGTGGCACTCACACACAATGTAAAGCGGACAGTTTATTAATCTACACTGCAGGCGCACGTAGGAGAGGCCATGCGGGACTGACGTGGGGGGGTTAGTTCTCCTAGGGTTCTCGCTGGGGTCATTGCCGCAGCGCAGGGATAAATGGACCCAGCGTACATCCCTAGCTGCATGCAGGAAACTCATACATACTATTTAATTTACTGTCTCCATAGCAGGGCTGCCTTCAGCCTGTATTAGGGGCAGGCAGGGCAGCAGGTATGCGGCTTTACCCCCAATCCTTCAGAACAGTCCCAGAGTCTCTGCTTGTGAAGGGAGAACAAAGCATGTATTATCTCATCCAACTGGGAGTGGGCAGAGAGTCCTACCCCACTGGGACAGAGATTACCTGGGGTCCACGAGGTTTGGACCCTCTCAGAGGTCTCTACCCACCCCTGAAATCAAGCCATCCTCTCTCACAACCACACCCTCAGGGCCTCAAAGCCTGCCTTCCAGATTTCAAGAGTGGTTCCTCTATCCCTCTGCCTCCCTCCATGGCCCTCTCCCAAAAGCTCTGTTGGACTGGGAACCCTAGGGGACTGACCGACTGGAGGTCTCATTTGGCCTGAGGCGACATGTCCTTTTTCTTCTTCCAGTCCCTCCTGTTGTCTGCTTCCATCAAGAGGGAAGGAGAGTCTCCAACAGCATCACCACACTCCTCTGCCACTGATGACCTGCACCATTCAGACAGATACCAGGTGAGGAGGGAGTGCATGAGCATGAGATGGAAGCTCCCGTGGTGAAAGCTTAGAGGGGCATGCTGGTGCTGATTCCTCCCCTCCTTGGGAGGTGAGAAGAGAAGCCAGAACTGTATTTGGTTCCCTCTGTGTCTAGTGCCCCTAACTGAAACCAGGAGGCACACGTGTCAGGGAATGGGCCTTAAACAGATAGGTTTTAAGGAGCAATGCAAGGTCACCTGGGTTCTGGTGGGCTGTAAGCACTTCTGAAGCCATCAAGAGGTATCCCATGTGGTTTGGTTTCATGAGGGACCCAGAGGCATAGCCCCAAATCCCCTGAAGACTTCAGACTTCCAAACCAGGATCCCTTGAGCAAATAACTATTCAATCCTGCCAAACCTTCATATCAGACCCAGAATGAGACAAGAAGACACTGCCTGAGTGCCTTGAGCAAACAGGAAAGTTGTAATCACACAGTCCTAAAAGATCACAGCAAGAGGGGGGCCTAAGGGTAACATCCTAGCTCTAAATGGGTCTCCTTTATGGTAGAAAGAGAAAGAACTCCCCCAGAAACTTCTGTCTGAGGAGAGACAGAGCCCTGCCCTTGGGAGCCCCAGTCAGATGGAAAAGACAGGGCCCTGCTCTAAGAAACATTGGTCTCAATGGCAAAAGGGCTTCTTGGGGAGCCCAGTACGAAAGGAGAAAACAGCCCTGCCTCAGAAGCCCTGATCTGATATGGAAAGACAGGCAGCAGGGACCTACAATTCTGGTTGGAGAGCCTGGGTCACTGCCCCGGCATACAGGAACTCTTTGTTGGAATTAGAGATGTTCCCCTTGGGCCCCCTTTCCTCCCAAATGACACAGCCCGGCATCAGGGTGCGAGCTTAGAGAAGGGAGTGGACACCAGCCTCCACTGGCACCTCCTCTGCTGGGTGCTTCGGTACTGGGACTCAAACTGCATAGCCCTAAGTGTGAGCCCCAGGGAGGGATCCCCCTCTCATAAACCCTGGTTCAAGACAGGCAGTCCAGTCCGGCCCCTGAAAAACACTGCTATTACCCAGACAACCCTAACATAGGTGGAGAAATGACCCAACCTCAGGGAATTCTGGTCTGATAGGGAGACAAGGCTCTGTAACAGAAAGTTCCACTCCAAAGGGATGGACAGAGCCCTGCCCTTAGGGTGCATCCTGCCACCCTCTCTACTTCAGTCACAGCATTCAGCCTCAGCACCTGCTGAGCTAAGAACTACCGTCAGGCACAGGCAAAGCCTGCTAAGACATGGCACCAAGGTCTTCTGTGATTTGGGTTCAACCCGTATTTCCATTGCTAATACTTCCATTCCTAATACTGCCCTCCAGGAATCCTATGAGCTATCCTCACAGAATTAATGCTCACTACTCCCTGACTGTGCCATTCCTTTCTTTTAATGGGATGCTGTTTTCTTTTAATGGGACTATTTTACCCCATCCCATCACATTTCTATTTATATTTCAACAACCTGCCCAAATACCATCTCCAGGAAGCCTTTCTGGATTAGCTATCTCTTCTCACAAACCCTATATGTCCCTATGATTACTCTTATCATCCTATATTGTGATCACCTGTTTATCTATGTTTCCATTATTTACTGACATATAACCAGCCATCCCAAAACTTAGTGGCTTAACACAATTTGTTATTTCTCATGATTTTTTCAGTTGACTGGGCCTTTCCTCATTTATGCAGCTCATTCAGCTAGATGACTGACTAGGCTGGAAAGCCTCACATTCTGGGAGATCAGGGTGCCTTGGTTCTCTTCCATGTGGCCTCTGATAGGTTAGACCGGCTTCCTTACTTGGCAGCCTCAGGGCAGTGTCACACCAAGGGGACGAAGGCCAAAAGTGCAAAGCCTCTTGAGGCCTAGAATCTGGAACTCACACATCACTTGACAAAGCAAGTCCCAAAGCTACCCCATAATCGAGGGATGAGGATTCTGTCCTCTTGACAGAAGGAGCTGCAAAGAAGTATGGCTGCATTTAATCTATCACAATGAGCATGACTGTTTCACTAAACTGGGAGCTCCTCCAAGGCAAGGACGTTGTCCCATCCTTCTATACTCCCTTCCTGTACTCACACACGCCCAGCCCAGTGTCCTTGCCTTCAAGGGGTTAGATTTGCAAATAAATAATTATAGCCTGGTGTTTAAGTGCTGTAACAGTTATAAATAAGTTTCTGGGATAGTGCAGTGTAAAGAGGGGGTTTATCAGAGCAAGTTTCACAGAGAGGTAACGAATGAACACAGTTTCAGAACACAAGTAGTTCACTTTGATGAACAAGGAAGATTCTTCGTCTGCCATTTCAAGGCAACACTGTGTAAAGAGCATAGAGGTGTAACACAGAATGATGTATTTGGGGACTTGCTAGCAGTTCACTTTTGTTAGCATGTAAAACCCAAGGGGAATTAGCAGGAGGTAAAGCTGGAAACCCCAGGGACTAGCTGGATATCCCATCCCCTGATCTTTACACAATGCCTGGCATGTACTAGTTGGTTGGTTATGTTGGATTTTTTTAAAAAAAAACCATCAGTGTAGGTCTTGAAAGCAGGGAGTGTTGGTTTCTGGTTTGGATTCCCATTTACTTAGCCCCTGCTGGGTTAGCCCTCTTAACCATTCCTCATTTTATCCTCATAGCAACTGTGAAGGCTAGGATTCATTGTCCCCCATTTACTGCTAAGGAAACAGGCCTGGAGAGGGGGTGTGACTTTTTGGGGAACACATAAATTATGAGGAAGAGAGTCAGAATTTGAACTGGGATCTGTCTGGCCCTGAATCCTAAACTGTTTCCCAGCCCTGCACTGGGCTCAGGGAGTTCCATTGTAAATATCCTTCTCCCATTACCACTGATATCTCCTGCATGCTATGCCCTGTGCTGGGTGACTGAATACTGGAGAGATATCATCACCACCACCACCACCAGCCCCCACCAGCCCCCACCGTAGAAGGGACACATAGGTAATCACCATATGCAAGATCAGAGGGAAGCCAAGGGATGGTGAAAACTCAGAGGAGGCAACAAACCCAACCTTGGGGGGGGGGGGCGGGAAGTGAAGCTTTCTCAGAGTCCTGAAGGGAGGAACAACCGTTAACCAAGCAGGGGATATGGAAGCAGCAGGATAATCTAGCCCAGAGTCCAGAGCATGAAGTGCTCAAAGAACTATATATAGTTAGCTCTATAGAGCTGAGTGTGGAGATGGCAAAGGGAGAGCGCAAGAGTGGTAGAAGAGTCTGAAGACAAAAACAGGTCAAATAAGGCCTGTGTGCCATGCTACAGATCTTCTAGGTGGAGAACCACTGAAGGATTTAAAGAAGTGGGGGAGAGGGAGAGAGGGTCGATTTTGCATGATACAAAGATTACACTGTCTGTTGTCTGAAGTATGGTCAGGGAGAGAAACTGAAGACCAGAAGGCCAGGTGAGAGACAAATTTTGAAAGCTCACACGATTATGAACCAGAGCAGTGACATCCAAGACAGGTATAGTCATAGAAGAAACACTCAGGGATGTCTTGCCTATGCCAAGCGCTATGCGGGGACTCTGGGTTCACCTGTATGACTCAGACATGACCCCAACCCTAGAGTGGTCAGCCCACCGTACAAATTTGTATGAGCTATAATGAGGGTAGAGATGGAAGCACTCTAACGGGAGGAAAAGAAAGGTATTTTTGCTTAGGTCTGGAAAGATGAGTAGGAAATGTGCAGAAGTGGAGATGAGAACATTTAAGAGACCTTTAAAGACAGACTTCCTGGAATCTAAAGTTGGACTGAGTATGAGGAATGAAGGAG
Organism: Herpailurus yagouaroundi; assembly: GCF_014898765.1. NCBI lineage: Eukaryota > Metazoa > Chordata > Mammalia > Carnivora > Felidae > Herpailurus > Herpailurus yagouaroundi. The sequence goes on from NW_024412388.1 coordinate 35,255,470, forward strand.
GGTGGGGCCAACGACACCTCTAAAGTTTCTGGTGTGGGCACACCTGAGTGGATGGTGGTATCCCCTTACAAACTGAGCACCCAGGAGAAAAGCGGCTGCTTGTGGGATGTTGAGTTCCACGTTGGCTGTGTGGGTGTGAGGTACCGGTGAAAGCTCCAGGGGCTGTCCAGCAGACAGCAGAAATGGGAATCCTCTAACAACGGAACTACAGAAAGGCTAGGGGTTGGGGCGGGACAATTTGGGACATTCGGTGGGACCGCCCAGAGACGACCCGGAATCCAAACGCCTCCTCCCCAGCAAAGCGCCAGCAGCAGGGCCGGGGTCCGGGCTGAGGCTCTGGGACTGAAGGAGCTCCGCGCGGCAGGGCGCGTGGAGCGGGGTGGGAGGACCCGGCAGAGTCTAAAACTGGGGCTGGTAGGCTTTGGGTACGGTGGGAGGGACCCCAGAGCGGCCCCAACCGGTTACTACCGGAGTAAGAGCAGCTGTTTCCTGGTCCTGGTCCGGCCGCCCCCCCCCCACCTCCCCATCGTGAACTTTCACCCCGGCGCGCGACGGCAGCGGGTCACGTGATCAGGGCCAACATGGCCGCCGCCGCCGGTGGGAGCTGAGGTGCCGCCGCCGCCGGGCAGCCGGGGGGAATCCGCCCGCATCGCCGCCCTCGCCGGCCGGGCGGCCGCAGGGCCCGGAGCGCCGGAGACCGGGGTTGGGGCGGCACCGTGCGGCGGCCACGGGGTCCCGTTAGAGCATCCCCCGGCGGCTATGCCGAGGGCCCGGAACGGCCGGCGGAGCAGGGGGGCCGGCGGGAGGGAGGAAGTAGGTTTGTTTACGGGCTGTTTGGGGCGGGGCAGCCCGGGACCGGGGTCCAGTGCTGGGGCGGGGGTCAGGGCTCCAGGCCGCGCCTGACGCTCTCTTTTTTTTGCTTCTGCCCGGGATCTTCTCCCAGACCTTCCTGCGAGTGCGAGCCAACCGGCAGACCCGACTGAATGGTGAGTCTTGCCCGGCCCCTCCCTCCGCCCCACCCCCGGCCTCCTCCCTTCCTCACTGCCTGAAGCTCCGGGCTTGCCTGGGTCTCTTCGACTTTGGGGCCATTTGGCTTCGTCGCAGTCACAGCGCCTGAGAATGTGCTAACCAAGGTGGCCGCCCTCAGTTTCCCCGTCTGTCTAATGGAGGTTATGGTTCCAGCTCTTGCCCACGCCTCTCTGAAGGCCTTCAAGAACCCTGGCGGGCAATAAGTACCAGAGAATGAGGAACAAGCTACACAATTCCACTCGGGAGCTCAGCTTTGAATTTGCAAACTGCTGGGACCTCACTGTACAAGCCGGCAGGGCGCTGAGAATGTTTTTCTTCCAGTTTTTAATCAGTGCCCAGTAGTGTGAATACAGCCTCTCTGCTGAGACTTGACAATGCAGTGAGATCTGGAGTTCCCACGGCAACAGGAACTAACTCATCCCAGGGCTCTTTGAGTTATCAGTCGGCCCACATTTCACAAAGGTGATCAGCGTGGGCTCGACAGCTCTTAGAGGCCTTCTCTGAAAGCACGTCGTGTATGCACTACCTGGCGCCCCCCTTTTGGATTCAAACCTCTGGAGCATTGCCGTTTGCTGAACACAATTGGATGATCCTAGCTTTTTGTGCTGACATGGGTGTGGTATATCTGGGTGTTAGCTGTAAGGGGCTTTAGGGTCTCTGGCCAGCTCCTGCCACTTGGTTTCTGCTGCCTGGCTGAACTCCAATCGGGGAACGGGAAAGCATTCATTATGGGCTGACCCCATGTTGAGCATCATTATCACAACACTTCTGAGAGGAAAGTGGTAACACATTTTGTAGATAAGGAAACTGAGGCTGGGAGAGGGGAAGGTGATTTGTTTAAAAACACACAGCTGGGATGTAACTGAACCATGATTTAAACTGAAGTTTACCTTCAAAGCTTGTGCTTCTGTGACCGTGCCGTGTTCCCTCCTTAAGCAAATACAGACCTTTCCCTACCTACATTTTAGTAAGCTTAGTTCAGGATTTAGAAGGTGAATGGTGAGTTCCTTCATCAGCAAGGCAATGCCTTGAGAATTTTCAGGTGTTGTCTAACCCCAACAGGGTGCTTTCCTGGGATTACAAGGGATCTTCTGTCCTGGGTGGCTTGGGCAAGAACAGTGTCCAGTATCACGCTCTCCTTGGCAATTCTGTAAGATTCATTTCTTTATTCAGTCATCAGTGTCTATGATAGGCCCTTTGTATTGGCACACTGCTCAATACAGACTTCAAGAACCACCAGGGCCCCTTGCCTTTCTGATATCTAGAATTCCTTCTCCATCCCAGCCATGGCTGTAGGGTGCCAAGGTCACTCAAGTCTGAAATTCCAAGCGTTAGGACAGTCAGGGTGAGGGGATCTAGATCGTTGTCCACAAAATCAAGGACGACACTGGAACATAGTCACCTCTCCTGGGTAAGAGCACAGGAAGTTGAAGATAAGGGCCAGGCTACTGACCAAGATGTCTCAAACTTCATGCCAACCCTGGTGGGATGATGGCTTTCCTGTTGGTTTAGGTCTTTCTAGAGTTACTCGTTTGGAGTTGGAATAGCTCCCTGCCTCAGACTCTCAATAGGCAAGAGCTAGGTCCCCAAGTGCATGTTCTTGCTGCCCTGGCACACTCACGGATCAGTCTTTGTTGCTGCTATCAGTCAGTGGGGAGATTCTTAGGACAGGAGAGCATTCTGACCTATGGAGTCAGGCCTGATTTCTTATCCTGCCTTTGCCACTTTTTAGCTACTTGGACAAGTATCTAGTTCTCGCTGAGCCTTGAGTTTCTTCTGTTAAAATGGATAATACAGCCTTGCTTCAGGTTGAATGTAGAATTAAATGAGCTACTTTGTGTAAGGTATTTGATGCTGAGCCTGATACACAGCTGAAGCTCTAAATTGTAACATCACCTTTCACCTGTGTCCCCCCCACCTAAACTGCATTCATGAGTTTCCCACCAGGATCAATATCCATGAGAAAGTTTTTCCTGGCCCTGCAATGGGGAACATTTTTCTCCCCGATTGTCTTGCCACTCCAATCCCTCTGGTCTCAGAGTGGCTAGCTCTACTTCTGCTATTGCAGGGGGAGGGGGCAGTCCCTTGTTTTGACCCCTTCCTGCTTCAGTGACAGGAGGGCTGCAGAGAGGGATTAGTGAGCTAATTAGAAATGATTGCATCTCTCAGCATTAATTAGCAGTGCTGTGGGCTTGCAGTGTGCACTTTGGAATTGAGCCCCCTGCGGGACAGCGTGGCAAGCAGCCGTCTGCCTCAGGGGCCTGCCAGCCCCCTGCACTGATTAGAAATGATAGAACAGGTTTGGGTAGGCACAGTAAAGGCTGCCCTCTCAAAGTACTGTGGGCTCTCTGATTCAGATCCTCTATACCTGTATGACTAGGCCTCAGTCTCCTCTTCTGTAAAATGGGACCAGTGGAGTGCTTATTTCAGCAGCACATATACTAAAATTGGAATGATACAGAGAAGATTAGTATGACTCCTGCACAAAGATGATATGCAAATTCATAACGCATCATATATATATATATATATATATTTTTTTTTTTTTTTTTTAATGGTACCTGGACATGAGAGAAAATCTTCCTGAGGGATTCTAGGTAGGATACTAAGGGCTGTACCTCAGGGCCCTTGGCCCTGGAACAAAAAAAAGGGTGATGAGTGAACAGCAGGCCAAATCAGGCCCCTGGAGAGACCTTGGGTTCTAGCCAAGAGATGTTCTTTAAGAGAGCCCATGGTCTTGGGTTTCTGGGCAGATATCTAGCAACTTGGAATGTCTTTGCTCACTGGACTTACTGAAGGCTGCAGGTAGGGAAGTATGGATTGAACTTGAGCCAGCTGTGGCCAGAGTGGACACTTCACTGGCCTACCACCAGCCTCCTCCCCAGGTGCTCTTGGCAAGGCTCGGTCCCCAAAGGAGCAGAAGGCGCTGCATAATGAGGACCAGATCAGGCACTGAACAAAAGGGCTAATGGCTGGCAAGGGGTCAGGATGTGTCAGCTCCACTGGGACCAGGGGAGCTACAGTGACCGTTTGCCTGTTCTGTGCTTTGTTTTCGGTTTCTCCATGCAGCTCGGATTGGGAAAATGAAACGGAGGAAGCAAGATGAAGGGCAGGTATGTCCCCTGTGCAACCGCCCCCTGGCAGGATCGGAGCAGGAGATGAGTAGGCATGTGGAGCATTGCCTTTCTAAGGTAGAGGGGCCATCACTACCTACCTCTTCACCCCTTCCTCCCTCCCTTCCCCTACACTAGCTGCTGACTACCCCCAGATTTATGGGCTGTGTTGGGGTCTCCATGTGGTCTCAGCAGCTTTTTCCTCTCTGTTCTTTGCCCTCTTCCTTTGCTTTCACTCTTCCGCTCCTCCCCTGGGGCTCCAATGGAAAATAATTGGGAAGAGGCCCAGGTCTTCGACCTCCAGATTGGTTTATGTGAAAGGGACCCTAGATCTGGAGGCCCACCTGGCTCACCAAAGCTGGAGGTTAGGGCTATGCCCTCCTCGTAGACCCTGGGGAGCAGGTAGTGGTGGCCTGGGACCCACATGATCCTACTCTGCTCTTCACAGAGGGAAGGCTCCTGTGTGGCTGAGGACGATGCTGTGGACATCGAGCATGAGAATAGCAACCGCTTTGAGGAATATGAGTGGTGCGGGCAGAAGCGGATACGGGCCACCACTCTCCTGGAAGGTGGTTTCCGAGGTACAAGCAGCTGACACATAAGCAGTGGCATTCTGGTGGCCAGGCCTCTGCGGGGTATCCATCTGTTGGGAGCCAAGAGGCCAGGGCTGGTGGCTGGTCATCCGTTCCACCACGTGGGAACTGCTGCTGGCGGGGCTCCTTTGTGACCGTGCTGCCTGCCTGTGATGTGCATATTAAAATGGATGTATTTGGGTGGGGAAATGGAATTGTGAGGCTGCAAGCTAGGAATGACGAGGGGGGCTCTCAGCCTCGGGTGATGCATTGAAGGTGACAGCCAAGCCGCGTTAGCACCTGCATAAAATATTAAAGGGACGGTTATGCATTTATCACTCCATCCCTCTTAAGGCTGATAAATGAGAATCCAGCAACCTGCTGTACACCTCCAGCACTGGGGGCCCTCAGGGCTTCCAGGCAAACACATTGGATTTTCCTCCTCCTCCTCAACCCCACGTCAGGGAAATCAGTTACAGAGGAGAGAGTGAGTTATGGCAAAATTTGACCTCCCCTGAGCTTCATTGGTGAATCTAATTTTAGCTCTGATCCCATCCCTTCTCCCTGGGTGCCCTCTGCCCTGAAGCAAGAGGGGCCTGGGCCCAGCTGCTCCTTGCTTCCCTTGGGCTCCCCAGTTGCTGCAGAGGGGTCTACAGGGCTTTGCACAGCTCCATTACCCTCCCAGCTCCTTGGAGGGATATGACTTCGCTCAGTGGAAGTCTCCCACCCCTCACCAGGTCAAACAGTACACAGGTTGGATGCCCAGGGTCGTGTCCTCTTGTCAGACTCCTCTGCTTTGGGCAGGAGGAAAGGGAAGCAGTTTGCCTCCTGGCCTCCGGCTCTCTGTGCACAAGCACAGCTGGCTCTGCACCTTACAATCATTAAGTGAACCAATCTGCTTCCCATCTGCCTCCAATTCTCTGGGCAACACCCTTGGGAGTCCTGGTGTGTTTGGTCCCCGGGGAATCTCACAGCAGCTGGGAAGAGGGTGTCTGACTTATGGGGGCTTTGCTGCATGGGCTGGTTTTGAGGAGTGGTCTCCATAGTGCTGTGCAGTGCAGACTGGATACGTGAAGGGGGGCAAGCCCAGGTGGGGCATTATGCTTCTGGGTTTCTCTCATTCTCCAAGCATTTGAAGCAAGCCAGAGTGTAAATCAGGAAGGTAAATCAGCCCAAACCATTGCCCGAGCCTGAGTGGAGAGTTCATTTGCCACTTCGCTGTTGTCCTGTCCCAGAGTTTTAGAGTGCCTGAGGCCCTGAGAAGATGAGGAGCAAAGACCAGGATCCTGGGAATGGTACACGCAGGTGTCTGGTGACAGCCCATGCAGGGTCAATTGCAGGATGCTGCTCTGGGTTCGCTCTGTTGGCAGCTGGAAATACTCACGCCTTCTATTACTGTGGCAACTTCTTAGGTTTCTTGGCACAGATCTGGACCTGATGGTTTCTGGGCACCAGACAAGGCTTACAGGGGATAAAGCTGCATAAGGCCTGCTGATTTGACAGTATTTCCCCGCGCTGGGATGCACTTGCAGAGCCGGTGTGCGGTGCTCTTAGGCCCTGGGCGGGTGTCAGTTTTCCCTGAGTGTTTACACTATGAGGTTGTTCCTTTCAAGAATTCCTGAGGGGAGTTCAAAGGGGGCTTTTCTTTGAGCGATTTGGAGAGCGAGAATGAGAGTGAGGCTTGAAGAGGGAGCAGGGCCGGAGGTGCCTTTATCTGCAGAGAATGGTTCCAGCTTGCCTGATAGAAGCCGCTGCTGCCTCTTAAACAGCTTAGTGCAGTCAAAAGACAGGCAGACTTGAAAGGCTGTTTTACAGCAAGATCAGCGGGGGCCACGAGGCAGAGAGCGGGGCACAGTGGAGCAGAGGAGGCTGAGGCTCCTCAGTGGGGGGGGCATCAAAGGAGGCCCTGGTTGATCCCGACTGCCTCTGCCCCCTGAAACCCTGTCTGCAGAAACTGGCCATCTGTCAGTCTACACTCCCTGGCCAGGACTGGTAGGCCCCAACTCTTGGGGGGTTGGGTGTGGCCCCGCCAGGCGGGCTGGTGTCAGTGTGGTGCATTGATCGCCCGCCGGGCGGGCCGGGCCGCAAGCCGGGCAGCGCGTGCTTAATGTGATTGAAAGGCAGTTAAAATGGCGGTGACCTTTTCAGGAGGAATTAGATTGCCTGCCAAGACCGGTTAGAGGGAGTGATAACGCCGGCTGAAGAAGCTGCCCAGCCGACTTCAGAGAGAGGGAGCAGAGGCAGGATGAGCGGGCGAGCAGTGAGGCCCATTTAAGCTGCGCTGTGCGTGCTGACAGAACAGAGATTGCTGTCCTTGTTAGATATGAAAGAATTGAAGAATTGCAGATAAGTTCCTGTATCCGATCATCCCCTATTCCTTCCCCCAGACCAGGGCCCCTTCGTCATCCTCAGCAAAGCTTCCCACCAGGCCCACTGGGAACTGGTTTGATGGAGCAGATCTGTTACCTTGAACATAATCTGCTGTGGAGCCAGTGAACAAGCGAGAGTTTTGGTGGAGACACTTGACTGAGGGGAACGGGCCTTGCAGTTGGACCTATGGCTATTGAGGGCAAGACCGGATAGCTCAGGCCCAGGAGTGTTTGGCATTGGGACTTTAGAACAAAATGAAGGACCAGACAGAACAGGTAAGCACCAAGATAGGTCCAGCTGGACATAGATCTTTAAGAGGCTAAAGAAAATAAAGATTTCAAGAGAGTAGGTTGGAAGACCTAAAACTTTCAGTGTCTAGGAAATACTGTGGCCTTCTTAGTTCTCAGAAATTCTGGACTGTGTGCCTAAGCTGTTGGACCTCTCAGTACCTTAGGTTTGCTAACCTGCTACTGCTGTTTCCTCCCACCCAGCATTATAGTTGCATAGAGGGTGGCACAGGGCCTAGTGCTTCACCAACATTCCCCTGAGAGAGTTCAGCAGCTAGGAGTAAAAGATACTCTTCTGGGGCACCATGCCAGCCCTGAGCAGAGCAAGAAGCCTCTGGGCTAGAGTAGCAGGCCCCAGGGAAAACCTAATTATACAGCCCTTGAGGACAAACGTACTCTAATCTGTAGTCAAGAAGGTATGTGACAGACGAACCACACCTTTCCTCATTTTCTGTCTCCAGTCCTGGGTCCTAGAGAAGAGACTCATGTTGAGCTTTGATCCCTCCCCTGGATTGGTTGCCAGTGAAAGTTCACCCAGCTGGATTTGGGGAGCCTGGAGCCCATCATATCTGGAGTGGACAGGCTGGAGAGAGGACATAGGAATGGTTGATTTCAGATAAGGTGACCGTGATGTGGCAGGCACAAGAGTGGCAAGATGGAAAAATTTCCCAGGAGGCTGCACAGGAAATAGAAGGTGCTGCAGCTGTCTCTCTGAGCCCTGGCGGGGAAACACATTACTAGAATCCAGCACTGAGCCCCTTTGAAGCAAACCGGTGGGGGGGAGGGAGACTATGGGGACTAAGAGAACTGCTCTTCAGGCCTCTGCCCTGCCCAGATCCTAGCCTTGGGACTGCATCTTTCTCAGGTTCCTGTCTTGGATTTAGGCTGCTTCCAAGTAGTCTGGGATGAGATTTCATGGAGAGGACAGGCAGGGTAGCTGTGGCACAGATTTTTTAACTGGCTGTTGCTTGCTAAAACTTCACGAGATTCTGAGTCAGGGAATGAGAGGTTTTGTGAGTCCAAAGGCACAGAGAAGTAGGCCTTCCCCTAGCCCCTGCTCCCTTTGGCATGTTAGTTCCCAGAAAGTGGGAGCCCCAGCTGCTAAAAATGTTCCCCAGTGCAGCCGTGCTGCCTTGTCTGGTCAGTGACAGGTGTTGGAACAGCCAACTGCTGGAGGCAGTCTTGATATGGAGAGGGTTAGGGCTGCTGCCTTCCAGCTCCCTACCACCTTTAGTTATAACTGTCGCCTGGTGGGAGGGGTGAGAAGAGGTGGCAAAGAGCAGGGCACCTCTGTCCCCTGTGGCAACTGATGGGGATTTAATCGCCTTTTGGAACACAATTGTTAAGCTGGGACAGAGGGAGTGCAAGCAGAAGGAGCAAGTATCAATGGTTTTAAACGGCGTCTGTCTCTCTGCGTCTCTCCTGACGTGAGGCAGTGAAACGCGTTATTGAGGAGGCCCGGAAAGTGGCTAAGTGCGTTTGACACACGCCAACTCCCTGCCTCCACACTGGATAATTGCATTGTCAACTGTTCAGCGAGGTGGCAGGTGACACTGCAGGCCGATTGATTGTCCCGCATCGCAGCTCCCCAGACTGTCAGCTCCCCAATCGATGGCGTTTACACAAGACACCGTAACTGCATCTGTAACTAATTCCAGTGTAAAACTCTCCGGAAGCTGCTGCCCCTGTCTCCTCCCCACACACACAACCCCCCCGCCCCCGCCACAAGAGCACAGCCTCTGGAGGGCCCCAAGACTTTCCTTTCTCCCTGGGCCCTGGTTTTGTTAGGAGCAGCAGGTGAGGAAATTGATGGCTCCTTTTTTTTTGTGGTTTCAGGTTCCAGGACGTTAGTGCCCCCAGTAAACGGGCATCTCCAGTTTCTCAATCGATCACCTAATCAATTGATTAAATTAACACTGATTTTTTTTTTTTCTTCTCCTCAATGAGCCAGGAAGAAATGAGTTTATGGGAGAGGGGTCATTTTTATAAAATTTAGACTTGCTTATCATTTCTGTACCGAATCCTCTTTTTCTCTGTTGCTAAGTATTCATTTGCAGGGAAGGGATTTTTTCACACTGCCCACCCTCCCAGAACCCACTCTGCTGAGTGTCATTGACCATCAGGCTCAGTTTGCTTATAGACAGCAGCCCAACACATTGTGCTACTTTAGGTGGGGCTGAGCCATAGCAAGGGGCCTCCCCTGCTGACTAAAGGGTACTCCAGGTCATCTTGGAGGTCCAGGGAGCTGAGTCTCTTCCCTGGATAGCAGCAGCAGGAGTGGCAGCTTGCTTGTTATCCCCAGAGCTATACAGAACAGGAGCCAGAGGCTTGGAAAGGAGCTCTGTGTGCCATCTTGCCTCTGAGTACTGGCTTGGGATGTGCCAGCAGCTGAGAACATAAAATGACTGTGGAGCTTTCCTCTCAAACCAGGGAAGGGGGGGGCAAGCTGGTGGGGGCGCTGTCTGCGTAAAATGGCTTTATGGCCGTTTCTTTTTATTATGATTCTGCCAGAAGTCAGCAAGTGACATTTCATTAAGAAAATAAAGTTTAATGTGCTGGGAAGGAGGTTGGAGCAGGCTGGGGCAGCATAAGAGGGAAATTGGCAGTGGCAGCCCGTTCTGAACACCTGTGGGGGTAGGAAGAAGTTCCCAACATCTGTCTCCACTGCAGGATGGGGTCAGGGTCAGAATGAACTGCTCAGACCAGAGACAGGCCTTTTCCTTGGCAGATAAGATGTGCCATGCTCTCTGTCCTGCCTGGCTGGTCAGAGGAGCAGGAGGTTACCACCCAGCTGGGGGAAGCTGATAGGGAAGGTTGTATCCTGAGTGGCTTCACACCTCAGCCTCCTTTCTGACGCAGGGCTCTCAGCACTTAGTAGAACAGTATCATCAGTGGTTAGTCATTTCTGCTGGGGTGTCTTGTATAGCACCTGCTCTGGGCCTGGCCAGCTCTGCTGGATGGTGCTGAGATCACAGTAGTGAGTCAGACCTGGGCTTTCAGTCGGTGAGGGACCATGACAATACATGTAATGACTTTGGAGTTCCATAGGAGTCCATGTGGACACCAAGGAAAGGACACCTATCTGTATAGAAATACCTGGGGAAGTCTCCACACTGAGCACCTTGAGGGTGGGGATCACATCTTGAAATTCTTTGTCTCCAATGCCAACCCAGGCAGAGGATGAGCTCAGTAAAGGCTGAAAGAATATTCCTGAGGTGAGTTCATTGCGGAAGTATTTCTGGAGCAGCTATGCATATAGGCACTGTGAGTTCCTAGCAGGAAGCGTGGTTGAGCTAGGTCAGACTTGCAGAATAAGCAGGCATTTGTTTTGTAGACCAGGAGGGAGAAGAGGTAATAAGATGTACAAAAGCACAGGAACACGAGCAAACATGTAGGGTTGGGGAAAGCACAGTAGCTATGGTCTGCTGGAGTATGAGTCCTGTTCTAGGCCTGTCAGAGGAGAGGACTTCAGGCCATAGGGCTACTTTCTGTGTTGAGAAACTGGGACCTTTCCTGGCATCTTTGGGGTACCCTGTTTTATCAGCTTTGCCATGGATTCTTTGCTTTCCTTTTTGTCCACTTACCAGGCAGGGCTGGGCAGGGCCAGGCTGAGGCAAAGATGGGAGGCTGACTGCTGAGCTGCATGTACGTGGGGGCGGGGGCGTTGGCAGGGTTCGGGGGCACAGGCTGTAAGTGAACCTGATAGCTACATTCTGATTGATGGCAGAGTTTGTCTCCCAAACTGTCAGAGGGTTTATAGAGGTGCCACTCACCCACAAGGAGGGAATTGCTTGTCAGGACACCTGGCTGTGAACAGGAGACAGAGCTGTAACTTGGTGTTTTCTCAGCTTAATGGCCCTGCTGCTGACCTGCCTGCTGCCTCGAGTTTGTTGATGCCTCAGTGTAGAGGGGGAAATGAGGATTGTCGGGGAGGGGTGGAGCCTAGGCAGTGCCTAGCTTCTCTCTTTCCCTTGTGCTGTTTGCCTTTGGGATGGATGGAGCCTTTGTGAGACCAGAGACCAGAGGTGTAGATGGGAGAAGAAAGATCAGGAAGAAAATGCTTTGGAAATGGACTTGAAAGATGGAGAACGTTCCACATGGAGTGAACAGCATAAGCTAAAGTCTCAAGAATAGGATATACAGGGTTTTCTGAAGAGCAGTAAATAGCCTATCTGTAGGCATCTGGCTTATGGAGTAAAATGAGAAAAAGAGCAAAGGTGGAGAAGTAGGTGCATCCACATCTTGACGGATCTGGCTGAGAAGATTTTGTATGCAGTGGGAAGCCATAGCTGGTTTTGGAGCTGGGAAAGGAATGGTCAGAGCCATATGGTAAGCAGGATAAAGGAATAGACAAGAGGCTAGAGGATCCGTTACAAGATTGTCATCCTGATGAGAGTGGAAAGAATGGATAAGAAGAAATTTATGAGATTATCAGACAGAACCCTGAGCTGCTTCCTCATCTCTTTGATGATTTCCTTGCTGCTTCTACTTGCCACAGATTCCATCGTTTTCATCTCTCTCTGTCCTGGCACGGTTGCTATGCTGGCCAATAGGGTATGGTCTCAGTCCACTGAGAGGAGTCAGAGGCAGGGAGGGAGAAGCAATTGGCTTTGTGGCCCCTGACCCTGGCCATCAGGAAGGGTGGTCCTGGGTGTCAGAGCACATAGCAGGTAAGGGGGCCTAATGTGACTTCAGCAGCTCTCCCCCTCCCCATTGGCCAGGGGTCTACCAGTGGCTAGGCCAAGCACACCTTGGTAGGGACAGCCACCTGCCTGGCCAAAGGCCCTGTGTCCACCCAGCCTGCTTGTCTTCATGGGTTGCTTTCAGAAGCAGGTGTGCGTGCCTTCCTCCCTCATCTGTCCCTTCCTAATCCCTTTATAACTGCACTTGTCCAGGAATCTGGGCTGAGTGAGGTGGAGATGAATAATTAATGTCAGGCGCTTCAGACACCAAATATTTGAACAGCTGCCTGGTGTTTTTGCTGGCAAGGACCTGGCGGCCAAAATCAGGACATTGGCTGGGGGTCTTGCTGTGTGCCTCTGACTGGCCCTAGCCAGTTTGCTCTTCCCTCTGATGGACTGTCAGGCTGGACCATGGGACACAGGGGGATGCCCAGGTCCTGGTTGGGGATAGCCTTGTAGACCTGAATTTCTGTGTCTTCTTCCTGCTCTTCCTAGACCTAGAAGACAGGTGGGCAGCAGGGCTAGCTTGGGTGTCTCCTGAGGACCTAACATAGTGTATGAATGGTCTAGTTTATGAGCAGAGACCACTAGGAGCAGCAGGAAGTGGCAGAGAAGGATGAGGTACGCAAAGTGAAAGGGATTGGAATGTCAGAGCCACGAGTACCTAAGTAATTGGCTTTCTATGTTCCAGGCCCAAATTTCTGAGCCTTACCTGGCCCAAAACCTGACCCCTACCTAGGGAGAACAGAAAGGGCACTCTTGGCCTAGTCTTGCTGGCCCCTGGCCCTCCTCACGTCCTGCTTCCCACAGGCTCTGGCTTCGTCATGTGCAGCGGCAAGGAGAATCCGGACAGTGATGCTGACCTGGATGTGGATGGGGATGACACTCTGGAGTATGGGAAGCCACAGTATCCTTGGGGCACTGTGGGACAAGGTGGGGCTGGTGGGACAGGTCAAACGGAATTTAAAAAGTAGCCAGCACCTCTGGTACTTGCCCATACCATCCACCCCCCCCCCCCACCTTTGGGGTCAGTGTCTGAGCTTTAACTAGGATTCAACCTTCATGGCCTACTGTAAACTAGGATCTGTTGTCCTTGACCACCATGCCAGATACACAGAAGCTGACGTCATCCCCTGCACAGGCGAGGAGCCTGGTGAAGCCAAGGAGAGAGAGGCACTCCGGGGTGCAGTCCTAAAGCAAGTGTGGGCACAGGCTTGGGTGGGTGGGATAGAGGGGTGGGAAGTCCTGAGGCAAGGGTCAGCCTAGTACCCACTCTCAGGGCTCTCCCACCTGCCTTTAGAGCTCACTTTGTTCTTTTCTTCTCCTTTCCCTAGTGGCGGCCCTCCCAGCACACGCATCACGCCCGAGTTCTCTAAATGGGCCAGTGACGGTAAGTCCTGACCCACCACAGGAGTAATTAATGGGTAGAGGAGACCTCTTTGGGTGGTGGTGACTGACTCAAGCCCAGCCCCTCACCTGTGCTGCCCAGTCTGGCCAGAGTATGAGTTGCCCCTCTGTCCCAGCAGAGATGCCATCTACCAGCAACGGTGAGAGCAGCAAACAGGAAGCCATGCAGAAGACCTGCAAGAATAGTGACATCGAGAAGTGAGTGTCTGGCCAGGAGGGGGGCCTCTGGAATGGCAGTTCAGAGGGAGGGGGGAGAGAGGGGCTCTTTGCTAGCAGGAAGGCCTGCTGCTAAGGCTCCTGGCCTCCAGAACACGACTTAATCCTGCAGCCCTGGGCACACGACGGGCATTGGGGCCCAGCTGGTGCTAAGCATGACTCTGTGAATTGATCACTGGGCCACGGCCCTGGGAGTCTTGGCGGAGGGAGGAGTAGTCCGCCTGCCTGCCTGCCCGCTGCGGCGGCCTCCGCCCGGGAATGTGATGTATGGCCGCCCAGCCCAGCCGGCGCACTTGATTCATCTCCAGTTTCTGTTTCTTAATCGGGAGCTAAATTGGTTTCATTTTTCTTGTCCCGGGTGGCGCTTGCAGTGGGTTTTAGGCAGGAGCATTGGGTCTCATCACTTCTGGTAGGAATTTTTGGCCTGGGTTCTCTGGCAGGGGAAAAGGGGATCTGTTAGCACTTCACATGGGGCTGGGCAGCCCCTGGCCCGGATCCCCAGGAGCCACAAGCAAATCAGTTGGGCATCTTACTGTCTTTCCAGAAGCCCATGCAAGGCCAGTTCTGGCCCCAAGAGGTGGTATTGTCCAGCTCTGGCTGCCTGGAGTTGCTGCTGTTGGCCATTGCTTAACTCCCCGCACCCCACCCCTCTCTCTGCTGGAGGCTAGGTTGCCTGGGGTTAAAAGGCAGCCTCTTCATTCCGGGCCAGTGTTCCATCTTGCCTCCTGCCAGGAGAGTGGATTGCAGGCCGGTGCAGGGCTGGGTCGGTGGCCCAGGGTCACCTCCCATTTGTTTCCCTCCATTTTGTGTTGTCATAAATTCATTCCAGCCCGTTGTGGTTGATCAGTTTATCTCGGCCAGGGCCGTGAGTGCTGCTGGCATGATGTATGGGCCGCGGCTCGGGGCCCGGCTGCCCATGAATCACCGCAGCTGCTCCGTGTCAGTGCTGGAGCGGGCCGCACGGGTTCGGCGCAACCAGCATAGGGGGGCGGGGGTGGGGGGAGGAATGACGTATGGATGTTTATTTAATAATTCTCTCCTACTCCAGCTGAGCGGGGCGGGCGGGGCCATAAGGGGCGCCCACCCTCGTCTGGAGGGGCTGCTCATAAATCAGAAAGACAAGATCATTAATCAGGGATGGCGCCCGAGGGGGAGGTGGGGGCCAGAGCTAGTGGCCATCCATGAAGGTACTACCCACCCAAGGCTGGAGAAAGTTGAGACTTCTGTCCCACCTGTGTGAGCACAGGAACCAGTAGGCAGGGTTCTCTGGGATGCGTCATAGACACTCAGTCATATGCAGAGATCTCCACTGGGTCTGGATCTGCCCAGATTGGGACCCTTCAGTCCCTATGGCTTCTCTCTTCCTCGTATACAACATAGGTTCCTGTCCTAGATCTTATTCACCACCTAGGGGAAGCAGGAAGGTAGGATGCCATAGTTTCTTCCAGGAAATTCTCCACTCCATGCCTTGGAGGGTCTCAGGAATAACTCAGAAGCAGCCTGGATCAGGAGCTAGAGAATTGGGTATTACACCAGAGCAGAGATTAGAGGTCAGGTGTATGCTGAGCAAATCCACAATAAGGTGGGCTCTGGAGTTGGATGTGGCCTTGGAGCTTTTGGATATAAAGGGGGAGATGGCTTCATTCTCTCTTGGCCCCATCCTGTTTGCTTTCTATATCTAACTCCTCTGATTTGGGGTTTGAGAGTGCTCAGCTCTGGGGTAGCCCTGTGCCCCCAACTCCAGGCCTTTGTTTCCCAATTTTCAAAATAACTACATAGGACTAGGCAAATGCCCAGCATGGTCGTTGGGAGAGAAAGAGAGCACAGCTACCCATCCTTGTCTCCTTGTCAAGAATTTACCAGCAGATGGGGTGGCACATATGGCATTGGGCAAAATGCCAGGGGAAGAGCCAGCTGTGCTGGTGATAGTATAAGGGTGGAGGGGGTGGTGAAGGCTTCCAGATCTGGAAAGTTGAATGGACACTTCCAGAGAATCAGCCAATGCCAGAGGAAATGGAGTCAAGCCCTTTGCAGCTTCCCTGGAGAGACGTAGGGCAGAGAGGGAGTCACAGACCTATGGATAATAGATCTAGGGCATCTCTGGTATAGGGACACAGCCATCAAGAAGTCATATTCTGTGTTTCTGCTAAGAAATTCGAATTCAAATTCTGTGTTTCTGCCCTAAGAGAGAAAGGTCAGAGATCAAAGTCTGTTGTTGCCCGTGGAATGTTACCCACCATCCTCCCTGTGCCCCCCAGTACCACTTATGCCCAGCAGGGAAAGACCACCTGTAAGCTTTCAGGCTTTCTGAACCGATGATCTGCTCCAAGCTAGCAGGACAGGTCACCCTAGGAGAACATCTCTGCCACACTGCACCACACTTACAATTCCCCCTCAGTCCGCTCTTTCTCCTGATTGAATACATCTTGTAGCCTCAGCTCTTCAGCTCTTACCCTGTCACAGCCCTCCTCCAACACACCCAGCAACTTCCCATTGCCTGTGAGATAAACTTCACTTTCTGATTGTGCCTCTGAAGTCTTTTCTGATAGAATCTCCTTGCCCACTTTAGCATTGTCTACTTACCCACAGGTAAACCTTAAACAGCCACGTGGGTCTCTTGGGCCTCTTAGCCTGTGTTCCTACTGGTCCCTAGACCTGGAGACCCAGCTCCTCCTGGGTATTTCCAGTGTTGTAATGTTAGTCATGTAGTTCTTGGTTGATCACAGCATCTGTCTTTGGGGTTTGAATCCCACCTCCCCCATTCTGTGTGAACCATAAGCAAGCTATTTAATGTTCCTTTGCTGCTTTAGTTTCTTCATATGTAAAATGGGAATATTCGAATCTCCTCATGGGGTTTTGTGAGGTGTAAATAAAATAATAATTTTCAATCCCTCAGTACAGGCCCTGGCATTTAGTAGGCACTTAATAAATGTTGGCTCTTTTATTTGCATTACCATCATTGTTATTCCCTAACGCCCATCTCTAGTAGCGTCTTCTCCAAGAAGCATTCTTCTCCCTCGGTGAGCTCCTCTGGGTTCTGTCCACTTGTTTTAGGAGGGGTAGGAGGGATCAGTCCTCAGGATAGTCCTAGCTATTCACTAGCTAGTTCAGTACTGCAGCCCAAAGAGTCTTCAAGAAGTTACAGGGGACCTTCACGGGCAGGACTTGAACAGCAGGCGAGGACTCTCAGGCCATCTGATGTGCCTGCCCAGGAAGAAACAACAAGGAGCCCTTGAGGTAGGCAGGCCTGTGGCCCAGGACTGGATTCTGTGGGACTCACGCAGTCCCCACATCTCTGACTGTTCCAGGAGTGAGACTGGCTTTTCGGTCAACAGACATTTACTCATACTCACGTGCCTGCCAGGGGGCTGATGTTCGTAGTCAGTATTGGTGGCATGGGCAGCTTGCCCTTGGAAAACTACGCCTCGTACAGGAGACAAGGACGTTTGCAGTTGTGTTGCTGTGGTGGAGTCCGGTGCAGGGTGCTAGAGAGTACAGAAGAGCAGCCACCAGCAGTGGTGCTGTCAGGAGGGTTGGAAAAGGCTTCTGGTGAGTTAGGAGGTAGGGTGGCCCAGGGGAGGCAGAAAGTGCCGCAGGAAGCCAAGGGAGTGAAAAATGGTGGAGCGTGTGGAGAGGCTTTATAGTTTGGTGTGGATAGAGCATCAAGTGTGGCACAGTGCTGAAGGATGCAGGCCGGGGCTAGACCAAGGAGTCCCCGGTCTCAGTTTATGAGGAGTTTAGTAGAGCTTTATTCTGAGGGAAACATTGAGATGTTAGAAGTAGAAACAGTCAAATTTGCAAAATTCTAGGTGCTGGGAGAATGGAATGAGGAATCTGGAGGCAGAGGGGCCATTCAGGTCAGTGGAGGGATCGTAGGAGAAATCATGAGGGCCTGGACTAGTGGTAGCGGTGGAGAGACTACAGATGCTAGGAGCTAGATGACAGATTGTGGGCGCCGAGGGTGACTGGGAAGCAATGGTTTGAGAATGGTTCCTACGTATCTGGTTTGGAAATTGACCAGGATGGAGGTGGAAGAACAAGGAGGATGAGTTCAATTCCAGAAGATGGAGTTTACAAATATAGGATATGGGCAGGTGGGGGGCGGGGATATCCGGGAGACATTTATATATGCAGTTCTAGAATTTAAGGGCGGTGTGGGCTGGAGGTTCAGATTAGAGATGTCAGCCTGCTGCCTGCCCAACCATGCTGTCCTCTTCACAGAATCACCGAAGATTCAGCTGTGACCACGTTTGAGGCCCTGAAGGCTCGGGTCAGGGAACTTGAACGGCAGCTATCCCGTGGGGACCGTTACAAATGCCTCATCTGTATGGTGAGAGAAAGGGAACCTGGGATGCCTTTGGTCAGGCTTCAGTGCCCTCTGGGGGTTGGAAAGGGCCTCTGCACTGTGATCTGAGCTCTTTAGAGGGTAGACCAGCCTCAGAGTGACCCCCCCTTCTCTGCCCACCTCCTCCCTAGGACTCATACTCGATGCCCCTAACGTCCATCCAGTGTTGGCATGTGCACTGCGAGGAGTGCTGGCTGCGGACCCTGGTGAGGTGGCATGGGGGTTGGGGAGTGGGTGGCTACTTCCGGTGCTACCCACATGTCCATGCTTATGCTTGAGCCTGCTTGAGGGGAGGGAGGTGCAAGGGCAGGGGAGAGCACGAGCATCAAACACAGCAGCGGGAAACCAGGATGTTCACCCCCCCCCCCCCCAAACTCCCCCCATTCTTGTCTCCACCACCAGCTTTATTAAATTCTCTCCCTCCATGGGTTCACTGCCTGCTCTGCCCACCCCCAAGGCCCACTGTATCACACGTATTGGTGTGATCCCAGGTCAGGAGGAGGCTGGGTGTGGATAAGCAGGACTAGGGCCTCAGCCCCTCCCCCTGCCATTACTAAGCTCCTTCTGCTCCTGCCCCTGTTCTTCGCTCGGGAGCAGCCATTAAAATGTCGCCCGGAGACAGCAATAAAAGGCCCGGACGTGGGCTCTGTGTCCTGATCAAAGGCCGCATGTAATCTCGTTAGGGCCGAGGCAGCCACAGCTGGACCCAGCCTTGTTCTCATTACCGGGGCTCCCGCTGCGGGGCTGGCCAGGCGGTTTGATCCTGGCGTCCCCCCAACACAGGAGTATGCCTGCCTGCTTGCAGAGGCTGCCCATGCATCCCCAGCCTGGGCTGACAGGACCAAGGTGCCAGCATACAACTGGTGCAGGGGGACATGGCTGTGGGCCCAGGTGCTCTCATGAGCAAGTATGCAGCATAGTGTGCATAACCAGAGCCCTGCCTGTTCTCCCTGCAGGGTGCCAAGAAGCTCTGCCCTCAGTGCAACACCATCACAGCGCCCGGAGACCTGCGGAGAATCTACTTGTGAGCTAGCCACCCCCAGCAGGCCTTGCCTGGAGCAGCCCCACCTGCCCGCCTCTGTGACGTGACCCTCCCCCTTGTACATATTTGCACACAGGTTCCCCATGTACATACATGCGCACACACACGTGCACATTCGTGTGCGTGCACACACACACACACACACACACATACACACACACACACACACACACACACACACACACACACGCACACACACACGACTCTGGAGCCAGAGTGGAGGCTGAGACCCAGGCCTTGCCTGCTGGTTCCCACCAAAACTAAGGACCATACCTGTTCGGGGTTTTGTTCCCAAGGTGGGGCAAGGAGGTGGGAGTGAGGGGGAATAGTTGGGCAAGGCTCCTGAGATACAGCCCCCGGACTGACAGACGGACAGACAGACATGCAAACACCAGACTGAAGCACATGTAATATAGACTGTGTATGTTTACAATGTTGTGTATAAATGGGACAACCCCTCGCCCCCCACTCCACCCTCACCCCTTTGGTTGTATGATTTTCTTCTTTTTTTAAGAACACCTGGAAGCAGTGCCCCCTTCAGGGCTGGCTGGGGGCTCGGCCCATCCACCTCTCAGGGTGCCTGCCTCTCTCTCTCCCATGGTATCCCTTCCCTCTCCCACGTGCTCGGTGTTCAGTGGTGTATATTTCTTCCCCCAGACATGGGGCACATGCCTCAAGGGACACGATCCTCTCCTTAGTCTTAGCTCCTGGGGCTCTTTATAAGGAGTTGGGGGAGAGGGGAGACACAGGAAATGGGAACCGAGCTGAAGCAGGGGCTGAGATTGGGGCTGGATGAGTATGCTCCTGGCTGCCCAGCCTTCTACCAAGAACCATTCCTGGGATTAGAACTGCTGTTCCCAGGGAAAGTGGTCTCCCCCGCCCCTCCCGTGGGCCCCACGGTGTGATGCTGTGTCTGTATATTCTATACAAAGGTACTTGTCCTTTCCCTTTGTAAACTACATTTGACATGGATTAAACCAATATAAACAGCTGCTGCCTGTGTGTATGTGTGCAGGAAGGGGTAGGTGATGGGGTGGTATGGACAGAGGCAGTTAAGGAGTTAATTCCTGGCAGCAGTGTGGGGAAGAGGACTTGGATGTCCCTGTGAAGCAGAAGCAGTGCAGGGTTGGTCCACTGGGGGTGGGGGGCCTGAAGCACTCCCATCAGGGGTGGGGGTGGAGCTGGGGACCTGGACTCCTGACTATTGATGGGTAGGGGCTCCAGGTTAATTCCTTATCGATGCAGAATCGTCAGCTCATTAATCACAGAAGAGGTCAGAGCTTGGGGGTACAGAGGGGACGCAAGCTCTATCCCCCAATCTAGAGCAGAAGCAGCTATAAGCTTGGGTAAAGACAAGCCTCAAGCCTCTATACCTTTCTAATGCCCAGAAATGAGCCAGGGACCAAATGGAACAAGCATCTTGGTCTCTGCGACCTTTTTTCTAGTGACCAACACCCCAGTATAGCTACTCCCTAGATTCTCAAATAGCTACCGTAGAAACCCCAGTTATCCAAGGTGGACCTTCATGTCAGGGAACTGAAGCTGGCCAGCTAGCACCGGAGATTGCACTCTATCAAATCATCCCCAAGGCTACCCACTGCCAGTGAGTAATCCACATCCTGGGTGCTCTGGCAGGTGCTCACAACTGCAGATGAGTCCTTTCCTTTACACATTCTCACACACCAGGCCCGTCGTCCACCTTTCCAAATTCTCCACCTTAGACACCGATCTCTGGGTGCCTGCGATGCATGTACTACAGAATAGGATCCAGTTGGCAGCTCCTGCCTCTTGGTTAGAGCCTAGTGAAGGCCCTGCAAAGACCTGTGCCCAGCTTGATGGCATCGAGTATCCTAAATAGGAGAAACCTGGGGCCCAAGATTCCGGGGAATGTAGGTGTCCTGCCAAAGCAGGGCGGCCCCAGTAATGGCTGCTTTTGGAAGAGAGGTGGATAATGTCCAGTTCACCTCGGGCTGGCTGCTTTCAGGTCTCAACTCTCCCCTCTCCTTGTCTTGGACTCAGCAGGTCCCTGATGGCTGGTTACTCTCACCCTAGGGGCCATATGCTTTCAAATAGGGGACGTTAACCCTGCACGAGGGCACGAAGCCCACTCTGCCACGGGATCCTTAAGCTTGGTCTCATGGCCCAGGCAGCACTGCCACCTGTTGGCCATGGCTAGGAATGCAACCACACAGCACCGGGATTGGAGGCAACTGTCCCAGAGGTCCCAGAGAGCTGACAGATGCAGATTGAGCTCAGCTCTTGAGACAGAGTCCATCAGCCCTGAGAATATCAAGGGTTAGCTGCCACCCAGAACTTGGCCAGCCATCTCCTTCACTGTCAAATTATCAAAGCCCATTCCTGCCCCACCAAGTCCCTTGAACACCACAGCAAGCTCATCCAATCAACAGATATTTACTGAGTACCTACTACGTGCCAGCATTGTGCAGCAGTGACTTATAGAATGAGAGATGATACAGAACTCTAAGGCTGAAGCTGCCTCTCCTGCCTGGAGATGATCCAAGTGCATCTCTCAAGAAGATGGAGTTGATTGTTTTAGTCAAATGGCCCCCAGCCCTGATCTTCAGGGCTACTGAGTTTGTCCCAGCTCCTGTATGGTGCTACTGTCTTCCTGCTCCCTGCTCCACCTGCCTGTTACACACCTTGCAGCTTTCCTGAACCAGTGGCTTCCTGGCAGTGTGACGGACCCAGGCAGGCCTGCCACCTCTGCATCCTCAGCTCCCCATCTGGCTCAGGCTCCCCGGCAGTGAGCACAGAGAAGCCTCTCGGTGAACTATTAAGTGGATCTAGGCGGATGGTGCTTCATGCTGCAGGGCTTTGCCCTTCTGGGGCCTTGGGGCAGAAATCATAGCCCCTGCCCTGGCCTGACCCTCCTTTCCGGCACCTCCCACAAAGCTCACCTTCCCTTCAAGAAGTTAAAGATCAACCCTGGGGTTCATCAGCAATCCCACCCTACACAGCCTAACTGCCACAGAAATTAGCAGTCTCACTTGCACTTGTCCAAACACAGCCGCTGCAAGACTCCTACAGAGACCTGTCCAGGCACTCCCACCCACCAGGATCCTGGGATAAACAGACCACCACAGTCCCTGGGGTAGAGGCTGCTAAAATTCAATGGGAATTCTCTATTTGCGGGACCACAAAGTCCCAGAGGGCTGTAAGGGAGGTGAAGCAGAAGAGGACCCCACTCGTGGATATAGGTTGTGGGGAGGTGTCAGGCATTTATTTCTGGAGTAGAGGTAAGTTGGGTGGGTGTTGGGTGGGGAAGGAGCTCAGCAGTGGACACAGCTGCGCATGAAGTTGACACAGAGGCTTGTGTAGTAAGCAGGGTAGTCGCGGAGGTGGCTGACATGTGCAGATGACACAAAGTCCACAGAGCGCACCAGGACCCGGTGTGCCAGGCGTGCCTCCACCATGCGTTCCACATCCCTGGCCAGGACCACCTCGTCGGCCCTCGAGTAGAGGTAGAGCTCAGGCCAGCGAGAGGCTGCATCGAGTAGCCTGTCATAGAAGTGGGTGTGGAAGAGGGCAGTGAGTGGAGCGAGCAGGACATGGAACAGGATTGCCACCAGGGCGAAGGCCACCAGGAGCAGCAGGCGCAGCACAGCAGGCCGGTGCTCCAGGATGGCTGCCAGGGCCCGCAGAGCCCCCACCAGGTTGCTATCACCAGGACCGCTGTCAAAGATGGTGCCCACCACACGCAGGTGGCAGAAGCGCCGATGGGTCTGCAGGAGCTCCAGCACGTATCGGTACAGCATGACACCAGCATTGCTGAAGACATGGAAGAGCAGGGGCTCCTTCTCAATCTCGTAATCAAAGAGTAGCTCAAGTAGCTTCTGGGCCAAAACACGAAGTGAAGGGATGCCCAGGGACTCGGAGAAGAAGACCATGTGCCATGGGGCTGTGTATCGGATCACGATGCAGCCCTGGGGAGAGGAGAGAGGCCTGGTCGGTCCTCGGGGATGGGGGTAGGGGTAGGGGAGTACCGCTAGGTCAGAGATGTCCAGAAGCTCCAAATGCCAGAGGCCCACAGGCCTAGCAGTGTCCAGGCACCAGCTCACCATTCACAGATGCGGGTGCCTTCCAGAGTGGAAGGTACACTCAAGGCCCATTTATGGAATAATCACTTCATGCTGGCCAAGGCCACTCAGCCTGGCACGGTACGTGAGGCTTGGAGCTCGCTTTGGAGATATCTAAGCTGACCAAAAGAAAGTCTCACTCCGGCCCACACCCTGTCTCCCTCCCAACCTCCCCCTTACACCCTCATCTGCTCAACTCTGACATATTTATGGCCTCACTGCTTGGCTACACCTTGCTGCAGTGACTCAGCTCAGCACTATCCCCACGCTCCCAGACCCAAGGAGGACCATCCGACACCCCACCCCATAAAGACCGAACACAGGAGCTATGGCCTGCAGGTCCCAGTCTTGACCACCAGAGGCCACTCGTGAGCTAGACCCCGCATCGTGTCAGTCTCTGGCCACTGCCACCTTCCAGCAGGGCCTTGAGAGCAGAGTCCATACTCTCTGGCACAGGAGCCTGGCACCCAAATCTATCTGGTTCCAAGGCCCGGAATCACTCCTCCCACTCGCCCTGAAATTCCAAATATAGTAAACACTGTTGTTCCTCAAATTCTAAAATCTGAGCCAAACTCTTAGGCTTCTGTACCTCGCAACGCCTGAGTCAAGTATGCCTCAAAATCTCCAGATAGATCCTCTTCTAGGTCAGTTAGAAAAGGCAGCCAAAGCCATGAGCCTGCATCCTAATCCCCTCTCGTTGTCCTGTTCCAGAGACAAAGGGCCCTTTGTCAGGGGAATCTGTTAGGTGGGCTCTGGGGTCATACAGGTCTGGGTTCAATTCCTGGCACCACTTCTTAACAGCACAAGCGAAAAGAAGTCTCCTTCATCTTCCCAAGTCTGTGTTTCCAACTGTAAACTAGGATGACATCCATCTCACAGGACTATGAAGATTGAATGACAAAATGCATCTCAAGTGCCCAAAACAGCACCTGGCACAAAGTAAACAGTAGCAGCAATCAGTAACGGTAGGAGGGCTCATGAGAACATCATACGGCCACAGTACTTGAATGACCTATAGCTCAACGCAATGGTCGGCTGAAATAATCCTGCCATTAGCCCCCTAACTTCACCCCTCCCGCTGACTCCAATCTGACATCTGCCCCAACTCCTCCTGGCACTGTTCTTACCAAGGCCCTGGCATGCCTAAGCCCCCTTCCTGAGACTCTGCAGAGGGGGTCACCAATGCCACCTGCCCCCTCAGGCTCTGGGAAACTTCACAAAGTGCTCTCTCTGTTCTGACTTCCCAGTGGGATGTGAAACGTCTTCCCCCCTATGCGACACACAGCATTGCCCACAAATGCAAACACACTCCCACATCACACCACCACACATGTGCAACTCCTAGGACTAAACAAAGCCCACCCACATTGCCATCCCACAGAGGCAGACACACGCGGCACCCACCACTCACTCACGTGCACCTACCATACCATCTATGAGTGCACAAAAAAGCAATAGCCAGCTGTACACACCCACAAGCACCCACACCACTGGCGGGGACACACTTGCCTGCTGCACTCTCTTCAAGAGTATACACACACACACACACACACACACACACACTCCCCTGCTGGAGGCTTCACATGCAGAACCACCTGGTGGTGCAGAAACAAACAGCAACTCCTATGAACACGCCATCTACGAGGACACGCACAGCATGTGCCCTCCAACTGCATGTCACCTGTGAGCACACACACAGCGCACACAACCTCCACCCCCCGTGAAGGGCATGACATGCCAAGCTTCCCTGCTCGTGGGTCTGGGCCTCACTTCGAGGCTTCCCAGGTGCCTGGCATCTCTGCTGCCAACTCCCCAATCAGATGCTCCTAGAAGTCCCTGCACATCAGATCCCAGTGTCCCCCCGCCCCTCCAGCCAAGCATTTCTCCATCTCTGTGCACACTCGGCCCCAGGGCCTTACTGAGGGTCCCTGCCTCCCTCGCCTGTATTTTCAGTCTCTTCTCTCTAGATTCCTAGCAAACCAACCTCGTTTAAAAAAAAAAAAAAAAAAAAAAAAATAAGAAAAAAAAAAATTCTCTGCAGTTTAATTGTGTCCCCCTCTAACTCTAACCCACCCTCTCTCTCCACCTTCCTAGACGGTCTTAGACACCTTCCCTCTCCGCTTCACCCCTTCCCACTGGCTCCCCTACACTACTCTCACGAAGGTCACCCATGTTCTCCCAAATGGTCAAACCCCATGATAGCTTTTAGCGCCCATCGTACTTTCCTTCCAGCACCTTCGGGATCTCGCACTCACCCCACATTAGGTGTAGAAATTACTTAAAAATAAAATCTTAAAAAATAAAATAAGGAGCGCTTGGGTGGATCAGTCAGTTGAGTGTCCAGCTCTTGATTTCAGCTCAGATCATGATGCCAGGATCATGAGATCAAGCCCCACATGGTGCTCCATGCTCAGCATGGAGCCTGCTTAGGATTCTCTCTCTCTCTCTCTCTCTCTCTCTCTCTCTCTGCCCCTCTCCCCTACTCGTGCTCTCTCTCTCTAAAAAAGTTAATTAATTAAATAGGACCTTTAAAAAAATAAAAGAGCCTTAAGGAACAAAATAACTAGATGCCATGGGTGATCCTGGATTGGATCCTCGTTTGGGCAAATCAGCTATAAAAGACATTCTGGGGACTGCGGAAGAACCTGAATACAGACTGGGAACTAGAAGAGATAAAAACAGATTAACATGGGAAGGTGGGGATCATGATCTGAAAAAAGGCAAGATGCAAAATAGTGTAGTCAACAGATGCGGTTTAGGTAAAGAAAAGATACAGAGAAAAGCTGAAAGGATGGGCACTAATGAGCAGATAAAGGTCATCTCTATGTGTAGATGCAGTATTTTTCTTTTCTTTTAAATAATAAAGTATTAGAAGTATGGGTTTGGAAAATCTTTTTCTCCATACCCATCCTGTCCTGACCCCCTTTCCCAGACAACCCCTCCACCAGCTTGCCAACTCAACCCCACTGCCTTCCCTGGGATCTAACATCACCCCTCTGCTTAAATCCCCCCAGGACCCTCCCAGCCTGTCTCTTGACACCTGCCCTTTCTTTCATTCTCTGTTCTGGCCACGCTCACCTATTCCTATTCTTCCACCTGCCCTCAGGGATCTTAGTCCACTGGAGAAGCCAGACAAACCAGCCTGGCCCAGTGAGTGGAATTCAGAAGTCGCTAAAACTACCCACAGAGCAAGGCCATTCATAAACAGCAATGCCTGAGGACCAGCCTTGTTGGTGGGGGAAGGCCTCAAGCTCAGAACTACATGTTTCCCCCAACCCTTCTCCCATTCCAGGGCCACCATCTACTTCATGCACAGTGCAGACAAAGGTCAGTGGAGAGAGGCTGAGGCAGGGGGCAGAGGGTACTGCCTGGCCTTTCTCCCAGGAGATTCCCCACTCCTCAGCCCAGGGCTTCCAGGTGGCACCTAGGGCTGTCCGCACTGGTGTCTCCCTGCTTTGGGAGGTCTGGGCCGAGGAAGACAGGGCCAGGCCAGAAGCCAAAGATGTGAAAGGGGCTTCCAAAACATAACCCAGCCCTCCTAAGCCTCTCTCCAATTACCAGAAGCTCTATATCCAACTCTTGGGGTAGCTTAAGAAGAAGCAAGAACCTCCAGCCTGAATCACTTTTCCAAGAGGCCCTTCTACTATGGGAATGTGAAGGTCCATGGTCAACCTAAGACAGAAACTCACCTGGTCAGAAAAGGAGAAAATTCCCAGCACACTTGGCCCAGGCTTTTGCTGCCCATCAGGGCAACAACAGACTTGAGGTCTGGGCTGACTCCACAGCTGGGAGCACATCAGGGCTGGGCTGCTGTGGGGTTTGAGGAGGAGGAAGGGAAAGCAGGTCAGGGGGCTGAGGGGGACAGACCAGGCAACAGAGCCAGCAGCATCAAGAAGGGATAATCCTGCCAAAATGCCCATGACCCCAACATCTTCCTCACAGGTTGTTCTTCGTGCCACTCCCAGGCCTGCCACACTGCAGCCCAGGGATGAGGACGGCCAAGGCTGAGTTCCCCACAGAGGGGCCACAGGGGGCAGCGCCCCAATGAGCTGGGTGTCCTCAAGCCTGCAGTACTCACCCTTTTGTGGTAGATGGCGCTGTACTTGGCAAGGTTCTTGTCGGTGCAGCCACCCCAGCCCAAGAGAATCACCAAAGGCTGTCGTGTCCCCACCTCCTTCCCGCCTTGGTTGGGGCTGTTCTCTGAAACACAGATACAGTGGGACTGTCAGCACCAGAGCTGTCATGTGGGGTGAGGGTGACTGGCCAGTCCGGAGCCAGCACCACTCTAGCTGTAGGCAGGGAACCAACAGATGCCAGACCTAGGCATCCTGCCAGCCCCTGGGCCTCTGATTCCCACGGGGCTCGCTCCTCTGTCCTGCCTCAAGTGGCATTTAAGCCTCTTAGGAGGCACTACAGGGTCACTGGAAAAACCCACAAGAGGGCACCTTTCTTTAGTAACTCAAAGACATAGCCCAGGTGAGAAAAGTAAGTGAGGACTTTCTCCATGCAATTTCACCTTCTAATCCAGATGTCAGCAAATTACAAGTCATGGGCCAACTGTGACACGTGGTCTGTTTTTATATGAACCGCAGGCTAAAAATGATTGTTGTTATATTTTTAAATAGTTTAAAAAATAAAAAGAGAATCGTATTTTGTGACATATGACTTATATGAAATTCAAATTTGACTGTCCACAATAAAGTTTTATTGGAACACAGCCATACTCATTTACTTAGTGTATGTAGCTGCTTTCTTCCTAAAACAGCAGAGCTGAGTAGTTGCAACAGAGATCGTGTGGTTCACAAAGCCTAAAATACTTACTGGTCCTTTACAGAAAAAGTTTGTCAGCCCTGTTCTAGTTTCACGAGCACATGGAAGAAGAGGATTTTTTAAGTACAGTTCACGCCCAACACGGAGCTTGAACTCACAACCTCTTGAGCTCAAGACCTGAGCTAAGATCAAGAGTCAAACATTTAACTGACTGAGCCACCCAGGAGCCCCAGGAAGAAGAGGATCTTAAAAGGAGAAATGGCTAGGACAGCACCAACAGGGAGGTGAAGCAGACTGACTCTGAGGGCCCATGCCAATCCACGCATCCTGTCCTGCCAGAGAATAATAATCGCGAATATTTATTGAGATGTAACCCTCCTAACAACACTAGGAGGAATATTATTGCAGATGAGGAAACTGAGGCACAGAGTGCTTAAGTTACTGGTCTAAGGTCACACTGGAAGTACACTAAGGTCACACTGGAAGTACAGAGCTGGCAATTTGGCCCTTGCTCCCCATCCTAACTAAGCCACTTGAGACCTCCTGTGCCACGAGCACCACCCACAACTAGAAGCAGGTCTCCTTCGGTGATATGCTAAGGCACAAAGCCAGCTGTTTCTTCTACGGCTGCTTTCAAAGAGGCCTCCCTGCAACCTTGTTGGTCAGACCTCATCTCATTCCCCCTGCCAAGCCAGCACCCACGCAGTCAGGGGGACTTTCGTGCGGGGACTGTCTGTTACTAGTTATCTGCCCTCCCAAAAGGGCCAGGGTGTGCCCTTCCAAGTATCAAGCTACTTGGCAATACTCAGCTGCCACCTCGAGATTTATGGATGCCAGCGGTGACCTGGCAACAGTAAATTTCAAGGCTAGTTAAGAGAATGGTAAATATAAATCACTAACCTTTGGACAAAAGGAAGACAACAATTTCCTGTGGAAATTAATGTGATTGAAAAGTTCAATGTGCCTGCTCTCCAGCAGTGGTGACTCTGGCCTTCAGAGATTAACTACCCGCCCCCATGGGGATCCCAGGCTGGGTCGCAACTCAGCCTGGAGCAGGAGCTGCCAGCGCCTCAGTCCCTTCTGATGCCTGCCAGCGCTCCCAGGCTCCCCTGATGCTGGCCTGACCTCTGATGAGGGAGAAGGTCCTACACCAGGCCACTCCAGAAATTCTCACCACCTTTCCCAGCCTGGTGTCCCCACCCCCTGCCAGGGCAGCTCTTCGACTGCCCTGGCCCTTCTGGTGGAGAAGCCATATCTGGGGAGGACTTCCTGGGGATGACTCCCCATGAAGCTCAGGCTAGAGCAGTCTCAGGGGTAGCAATCAACAGCCACCCATTTGGATATGCCTTTGAATCTCTGAGACCCAGGAACTAGATGTCTGAGACCTGCCCCAGGGAGGCCCCCTTACCTCTGTGCAACTGTCTGAGCATAGGCTCCCCTCCCCCAGCCTATAGCGGTCCCCTCCTAGGCCACCACCAAGACACCAGCAAAGGGCCTTGGCATTTATCTCAAATACAGAGAGGGCAGCCAAGGGATGTCACACCCCCTGGTGGCCTCCTGAAGTTAAGGCCAGCCCCCACCAGTGGCACTGGCGCATTCCCAGTTGGACAAGGTTCAAACAGCCTCTCCTGGGCCTCTGACCTGCCCCCTCCCAAAGCTGGATGTGAAACTCCATTCTGCTCCACCAGGTTTTACAGGTTCCCTTGGCTTCACCAACTCAGGTAGGGATGACCCTTCCCCTAGATAGGCATTTCCATGAAGAAACTCTCAGAATACGGACACCCTGAACACACTGCCTACTGCCAGAACCCAGCCTTTCCATACTACTCCTAATGAGAGGCAACTGGCCCCTCCACTCAAGCCAGGCCCTCGAGGCTGCCCCTGAGCCACAGGTGCCCTTCCTGTCTGCAGGCATGCCCACTCCCCCGGCACAATCTCCTCCTGTGACCCATTCCTAACTGGAGCCTTCACCCTGACCTCCTCCCACCAGAGCCATGCTGCCCCTTCTGATTCTATATTTCAAGTGCTACAACCCAGAGAGGTCCAAGGTGCTTTGGCAACATGGCTGGGAGTGACAGAGACTGGGAAAGATCTCCCGAAGGAAGACACATTTGTTGTGCTGGCCCTGAGGCCCGTTAGGAGCTGCCAGGTGGAGAGAGGGCATGAGGCTTTGGAGATACTGCAGTTGGTCTGAGGCCCAGCAAGCAGTCCTGGGGGGTGGGGGTGGGGGGGTGGGAGGGCTAGAAGCCTGGGTGAGGAGAAGCAGTGGTTGGGAGAGCTGCCAGGAGCAGGTTTGGGGGCCCAATCCTGCAAGGCCTTTCAAGCCATGCACACGAGTTGGGATTTTATTCCACAGCAGTAGAGAACAAATGATGATCCTGGAATTAGGGAAGTGGCACAATCCAATCTGTATTAATAACTCGCACAATTATATAATGTCTATCTCTCCCTTTAGCTGGCAGGCTCTGTGAGGGGGGGCACTGAGTGTGTCGTGTTTATCCCCACATCCCCCCGTGCCCAGCCCTGTAGCTGGCCCATTCAGGCACTCGGGAGACACGTGCTGGAATGAACATGTGGCTGCAAAGTGAAGGATGGATCCAAGGAGAAAGAGCTGGCATTCTTCTTGTTACCCATTGCCCTTTCCAGAGTAATAAAAGTAATTGTTATGGCTATTGTTATTTATTGCCACATCCAGATCATGATTCCTCCATCCTCCTATAAAAGCCCCTGTTCCTTTTATGCTCATTCCACTGGCCGTATCACCCTCTCCCCGCCGTGGCTGCTGCCCCCAGGGCCAAGACTCAAGCACTGGCTCCATCTCTCATTTATACTCCAGGACTTCCCATGACCCTGCAGAGGCAATCAAATCCACCTTGTTCCTAAACCATCACAGACCTCTCTGAATTCCACATCTCCCTCCAGCTCCTACCTCCCCCTCTTTCCCATCACAAAGAAAAACAATAATGATAACAGGAAAAGAGCATTATATGTCAAGCACTCTCTAAGCACTTTATTATCAACTCATTTAATCTTTACAACAATCCCATGAACAATGTACTGTTACTATTCTCATTTTACTGATGGAAAACTAAGCCACAAAGATAATAAATGACTTGCTCAGGGTTACACAATAATCAGTGAAACTAGAATCCAAACCTAAGTGGTCTAGAGACCAGCTTGTCACCACTATCCCAGCCGGCACCCTGGGTAACAGAATCCAAGCCCCCAGTCTGTTTGTCTGTCTGTATTTATTGATTTGGTTCTTTATGTTTGAGGGAACACAAGCAGGGAAGGGGCAGAGAAAGGGGGACAGAGGATCCAAAGCGGGCTTGGCGCTGACAGCAGTAAGCCTGATGTGGGGCTTGAACTCACAAACCGCGAGATCATGACCTGAGCCAAAGTCAGACGGTCAACTGACTGAGCCACCCAGGTGACCCCCAATCCCCTAGCCTTAACCAAATCTCTATTACCTCAGCTCCAAACGTGTACACATAGCTCCCTCTGTACATCAACAGATCCAATGCTGACCTCTTCCACCTGCTTCTCCTCAGGGACTGGCTACCCCAACCAGAACCCCAACATATGGGGCTTCATTTGGTCCTGCAATCATCCTAGGAGTTAGTTACTAATGTCCCCATTTTACAGATGGGAAAACTAAAACACAGAAGAGCAAGTCCCTCTCCCCAAGAACATGCAGCCAAGAAGTGGCAGTCAATGTCCATCTCTCTGGACCACCATGCCACCCTGCCCCACCCCGCTCCAGGACCTTGCACATGCTCCTCATTCCCCAGCCCAGGATGCTGATGCTCCACGTTCATGCTTTGCTAATGCCCACTCCACTTGCTGAGTCAGCTCACTGTTTGCTTCCAGGAAGTCTCCCTTGATGTCTTCCTCAACCCCTTTTCATCCTCCACCCCAAATCACCAGACTGGTTAGATGCCCCTCTTCTGTTCTGTCACAGCACCTGTCATCACCATGCCACCACACTTATCACGCTGCATGGGCAGTGCCCATTAGGAACAGACAGAAGGCTGCTGTAACGTGCAAGGCAAGAGATGGCAGAGGCCTGAACCAGAACAGTGGAAGCCAGGTGGGAGGGCAGAGGGAAATGACAGGGACAAGAGCAATTTTGGAACATGTATCAAAAGTCTCAAAAACATTCGATCTTTGACATAGCAACTCCACTTCTAAGAAAGAGAAGTGTTTAATCATATGAAAATACTCAATAATACCTTAGGAAAATCAGAAACATTAACGTAGGAGCTAAAACTATAGAAAACAGAGGAGTCCATTTTTGTGGCCTTGCGCTAGGCAATGGTTTCTCGGACATGTACAAAAGTACAAGGAATAAAAGAAAAAATAGATAAATTGGGACTTCATCCAAATTAAAAACATGTGTACTTCAAAGGGCACTATCAAAAAAGTGAAAATAACAAGGGATGCTTGGGTGGCCCAGTCGGTTAAGCATCTGACTCTTGATTTCGGCTCAGGTCATAATCTCACAGTTCATGAATTCAGCCCCACAGCGTGCTCTGCGCTGACAGTGCAGGGCCTGCTTGGGATTCTCTCTCCCTCTCTCACTGCCCCACCCCTACTCACTCTCACTCTCTCAAGAAATAATAAATCAACATTCTTAAGTGAAAATCAAAGCCCCAGAATGGGAGAAAATATTTGCAAATCATATATCTGATAGGGGCCTTGTATCCGGCATATACAAGAAAACTCTTACAACTCAACAATAAAAAGACAACCCAATTAAGATGGGCAAAGGATTTGCAGGGTGCCTGTGTGGCTCAATCGGTTAAGCAACCGACTCTTGATTTCAGCTCAGGTCACAATCTCACGGTTGTGAGATCAAGTCCCCTGTCTGGCTCCCCACTGGGCGTGGAGCCTGCTTAAGATTCTCTCTCCCTCTCCCTCTGCCCCTGCCCCACTCATATATGCATACACGTGTGCACATTCTCCCTCTCTCTCTCTCTCTCTCAAGGTAAATAATTAAATAATTTGGTATATCCATACAATGAAATACTATTTGGTCATAAAAAGCAATGAAGTATTGATACAGGCTACAAGTCACAGATGAACCTTGAAAATATATGCTAAGTCAAAGAAGCCAGACATGAAAGACTATATATTGTATGATTCCATTTATATGAAATGTCCAGAATAGGTAAATCCACAGAGAAGTAAATTAGTAGTTGCCAGGAGCTAAAGGAAGGGGGGGATGAGGAGGGACTACTAATAGGTATACGGTGTCTTCTGAGGTGATGAAAATGTTCTGGAGTTAGTGGTGATGGCTGCACAATTCTGTGAATATACTCAAAGCCAATGAATTGTACATCTTCAAAGGGTGAGTTTTATGGTATGTGAATTATATCTCAATAATGCTATTATTTTTAAAAATTAATAGTAATAGGGATGCCTGACTGGCTCAGTCAGTAGACCATGCAATTCTTGATCTTAAGGTTGTAAGTTTGAGCCTCACATTGGGTGTAGAGATTACTTGAAAAAAAATTTTTTTTAATTAATAGTACATTAAGTGAAAAAGCAAGTTGAAAAGCAGCATATACAACAGAATACACACACACACACACACACACACACACACACACACACACACATATTTGTGCATAGAAAAAAACACATCAAGGGGCGCCTGGGTGGCTCAATTGGTTAAGTGACCAACTTCAGCTCAGGTCATGATCTCATGGTTCAGGAGTTTGAGCCCTGTGTCAGGCTCTGTGCTGACAGCTCAGAGCCTGGAGCCTGCTTCAGATTCTTTGTCTCCTCTCTCTGCCCCTCCCCAGCTCACGCTCGCTCACGCTCTCTCTCTCTCTCTCTCTCTCTCTCTCCCTCTCAAAAAATAAATAAATATTTTTAAAAAATTTAAAGAAAACAGAAAAAACACATCAAATATTAATAGCAACTATTTCTGGGATTAGAGGCAATTGGTTTTTCCTGATATTTTTTACCCATTTTCTAAAATCAGTATGTATCACTTTTGCAATGAGAGTTAAAATGTTACTTTAGCCCAGGGGCCCCTGGGTGGCTCAGTCAGTTCAGCGTCTCTGACTTCAGCTCAGGTCATGATCTCACGGTTTGTGGGCTCAAGCCCCACATCAGGCTCTGGCCTGCTTCAAATTCTGTGTCTCCCTCTCTCTCTGTCCCTCCCCTGCTTGTGCTCTCTCTCTCAAAAATAAATAAATGACCACTAAAAAAATGTTACTTTAGCCTCTTGGCAAAGGCAGAAGTATTTATTCTTTTCAACCCTGGCACTTCTTGAGCACCCACAAAACAATTTAATCTCACAGGCTCCCTGTCCTCTAGAACTCAACAAAACAACACTGACACCAATAATACAAGAATTACAAATATATATATTGTACAACAGTCCAAGTGATAAAATTAAAGCATAAATTAGATTGTGTCTATCCCAGGGGCATGTGGAGAAGACAAAGGAAAGGCTGATGAGGCACAAGGGTCTGTGACACAATATGTGCTTTTTCTCTGTAAGCCAGAATCAAAAGGCAAAGAGCCTGTTTTCTTTTTAAAATGCAAAGAACAAAAGATCCTCAGTTTCTTCTGCTTCCCCAGAAATACCTTCTAAATTCTCACAGTCCTGATATATATTTTTAAAGAAACCGTACCCCAACATGGGACTCGAACTCATGACCCCAAGATCAAGAATCACATTAACAGGGGTGCCTGGGTGGCTCAGTCAGTTAAGCATCCAACTCTTGATTTCAGCTCAAGTCATGATCTCACGGTTTGTGGGATCGAGGCCCACATAGGGCTCTGCACTGACAGCTCAGAGCCTGCTTGAGATTCTCTCTTGCTTCCTCTGCCCCCTCCCCACTTGCATGTGTTCTCTCTCTCCAAAAAAAAAAATAATAATAATAATAAATTTTTAAAAAAAGAGTACATACTATATAAAATCATATCTGAATTCAAGAGAGAAAGACAAACCAAGAAACAAACTCTTAACTATAGAGAACTAACCGATGGTTGCCAGAGGGGAGGTGGCTGGGGGGATGGGGGAACTAGGTGATGGGGATTAAGGAGGGCACATGTCCTGATGAGCACCAGGTGTTGTATGGAATTGCTGAATCACTATATTGTACACCTGAAACTAATATAACACTGTACGTTAACTAACTAGAATTAAAATAAAAACTTTAAAAAAATAAAAATAAAACCTTATCTGCGTTCAAATCTGTGGCTCTGCCACAAATAACTGTGAAACAGACCTTCAGCAAGTTCTCTAAACCTCAATTTCCTTATCTGTGAAATGGGGCTAATAATACAAAGATTAAATATAATAATGACGATAGAGGGCTTAGCATGGTAGCTGGCACAAAGAAAGAGTTCAATAAATCAAAGACACTATCCCTTCACGAGGAGCACATGCTTACTGTAGAAAAGGAGAAACTGAATATCTAATAAAAATGGAATCAGTTTTGTAACCTGCTTTCTTCCATTTAGCAATATATTGTGAACATCTCTCCCTGTCAGTTTATATTTTTCTACACCACTCTTTTTAGTGGCTACAGAGCAACTGTAGAATATTTCATAATTTGTGGTGAACAATCTCCCATTATTGGACATGATATTTCCAATTCTTGCTGTTATAAAAAGACTTTATTGGACACCTCTTTCTTTGTGTGTGTGTGTCCTTCATTGTTTTCTAGAAATGGAACTGTATTCAAACAACACTTACTAAGGGCAACTGAAATCTGCATGCACTAGCTCAGGAGTGGAGCTCCAGAGTTGAAGGCTGGGATAACTTGAGGTAAGATACTTGAGTTCCCCCAGGTTTCTGCTGTTCCTCATTTGTAAATCGGGGTAAGAGCGTCCCCTGCTTCACAAGGTGGTTGTGATTAATAAAATCATGAGAAGTGCTCCTGGCAGGCCTGGCACGTGAGCAGGACATGGTCAACAGTGTAAGTACAACAGCAACCCTGGAGACCTCAGAGAAGGGAAGCCTGTAAAGGGTCCACCAGGTCTGGAGTTCAAATCCAGAGCCTAGCACAGCACCTGGTACAGAGCAGACAAATTGGAAAGGGTTTTTATTAATGTCTGAAAGAGACTATGATTCAAAAAATATAGGCATACCTTGGAGATATTGCAGGCTCATTTCCAGACAACCCCAATAAAGCAAATGTCACAATTAAGTGAGTCAAGTGAATTTTTTGGTTTCTCAGTCCATACAAAAGTTGTGTTTATACTATACTGTAGTCTAGTAAGTGTCTAAAAAAAAACAATGTGCATACCTTAATTTAAAAATACTTTATTGCTGGGGCACCTGGCTGGCTCAGTTGTAGAGCATGTGACCCTTGATCTCAGGGTCGTGGGTTCGAGCCCCACATTGGGGGTACAGGTTACTTTTAAAAAATAAATAAAATCTTTAAGAATACATTATTGCTAAAAAATGCTAACCATCATCTGAAATCTGAGCTTTCAGTGAATCATAATCTTTTCGATGGTGGAGGGTCTTGCCTCAGAGTTAATGGCTGCTGACTGGTCAGGGTGGTGGTTGCTGAAGGCTGAGGTGGCTGTGGCAATTTCCTAAAATAAGACAAGGAAGTTTGCTGCATCTGTTGATGCTTCCTTTCACAAAAGATTTCTCTGTAGCATGCAATGCTGTTTGATGGCATTTTACCCCACAAGAGAACTTCTTTCAGAATTGAAGCCAATCCTCTCATACCCTGACACTGCTTTACCAACTCAGTTTATGTGATATCCTAAATCCTTTGTTGTCATTTCAACAATCTTCACAGTATCTTCACCAGGAGGAGATTCCATCCCAAGAAACCACTTTCTTTGCTCTTCCATAACAAGCAACTCCTCATCTGTTCAGGTTTTATCAGTGAGATTGCAGCCATTCAGTCACACCTTCAGGCTCCACTTGTAATTCTAGTTCTCTTGCTCTTTCTACCCCATGTGCAGTTACTTCCTCCACTGAAGTCTTGAACCCCTCAAAGTCATCCAGGAGGGTTGGAATCAACTTCTTCCAAAGTCCTGTTAATGTTGCTATTTTGACCTCTTCCCATGAATCACAAATATTCTTAATGGCATCTAGAATGGTGAATCCTTTCCAGAAGATTTTCAATTTACTTTGCCCAGATCCATCAGAGGAATCACTGTCTGTGGCAACTATAAACTTACTAACTGCATTTCTTAAATAATGGTATGTGAAAGTTGAAATTACTCCTTGATCTATGAGCTACAGAATAGATGTTGTGTTATCAAGTCATGAAAACAATATCAATCGCATTGTACATCTCCATCAGAGCTCTTGGGTAACCAGGTACATTGTCAATGAGCAGTAATATTTTGAAAAGAATCTTTTTTTCTGAGCAGCAGGTCTCTACAGTGAGCTTAGACTATCAGTAAACCATGTTGTAAACAGATGTGCTGTCATCCAGGCTTTGTTAAATTTACAAAGCACAGGAAGAGTAGACTCATCATAATTCTTAAGGGTCCTAGAATTTTTGGAATGGTAAATGAGCATTGCCTTCAACCTAAAGTCACCGGCCGCCTTAGCCTCCAACAAAAGTCAGCCTGTCCTTGGAAGCTTTGAGGCTAGGCACTGACTTCTCTCTAGCTATGGGAGTCCAAAATGGTATCTTCTTCCAATATAAGGCTGTTTCATCTACATTGAAAATCTGTTGTTTAGTGTAGCCACCTTCATTAATTATCTTAGCCAAGTCTTCTGGATGACTTTGCTGTGGCTTCTACATCAGTACTTGCTGCTTCCCCTTACACTTTGATGTTATGGGGATGGATTCTTTCCTCAAACCTCATGAACCTGCCTCTGCTAGCTTCAAACTTTTCTTCTGCAGCTTTCTCACCTCTCTCAGCCTTCACAGAATTGAAGAGAGTTAGTATCTTGCTCTGGATTAGGCTTTGGCTTAAGGGAGTGTTGTGGCTGGTTTAATCTTCTATTCAGACCACTCAAACTTTCTCTGTATCCACAATAAGGCTGTTTTCTTATCATTCGTGTGCTCACTGGAGTAGCGCGTTTCATTTCCTTCAAGAACTTTTCCTTTGCATTCATAACTTGGTTGTTTGGCTTATGCCAAACATAGTGTTCGGCCTATCCCAGCTTTCCACATTGTCCTTCCTTAATAAGCTTAACAATTTCTAGCTTTTGATTTAAAGTGAGAGTCTCGTAACTCTTCCTTTCACTTGAACACTTAGAGGCCACTGTATTGGGTTATTAACTGGCCTAATTTCAATAATGTGTCTCAGGGAATAAGGAGGCCCAAAGGGAGGGAGAGAGAAGGTGGAATGGTGGTCAGTAGAGCAGTTGAACACACACAACATTCATCTTACATAGGTGGGGTCTGTGGAGCCCCAAAACAATTACAATAGTAACATCAAAGATCACTGATCACAGATCACCAAAAATATATATAATAATGATGAAAATTTTGAAATATTATGAGAATTGGGGCACCCGGGTGGCTCAGTCAGTTAAGCGTTTGACTTCAGCTCAGGTCATGATCTCGTGGTGTGTGGGTTCAAGCCCCGTGTCAGGCTCTGTGCTGACAGCGCAGAGCCTGGAGCCTGCTTCGAATTCTGTGTCTCCCCCTCTCTCTGTCCCTCCCCTGCTCACACTCTGTATCTCTGTCTCTCAATAATAAATAAACGTTTAAAAAATTTTTTGAAATATTATGGGAATTGCCAAAATGCAACACAGACACGAAGTGAGCAAATGCTGTTGGCAAAATGGAACCCAGAGACTTGCTTGATGCAAGGTTGCCGCAAACCTTCAATCTGTAAAAAAAAAAAAAAAAAAAACAAAACCCACATCTGCGAAGGGTAATAAAGCAAAGCAATAATAAATAAGCCAGGGTATGTCTGTAAATAAACTCCCCTGTTCAAAAAAAAAAAAAAAAAAAAAAAAAAATGCCTTTAGGAGGCCTGCAGGCAAGGAGAGGATCAAGTCCCAACTGTCTTCACCTGGGCCTCCGAGGCCTCTCCGGTGTGACAGCTCAGGCCACCTCAGGCCTCCCCAGCACCCTTACTTCAGCACTCCCTTTGCTCACCATCGGCTCTGTGAAGCTTTCGGTCACCTTGGGCCACTGTTCTCCAGGAAGCCACCTCAATGCCTGGAGCCCACCATCGTGTTCAAAACCACTCCAGACTGTTTCCCAGGGCCAGTGAAAGCTTCCTGAGGGTTAATTGGCCATTTTGGGGACCCACTTTTTTTTTTTTTTTTTGCTAGTGCTGACACTAGCAGGTTCACAGTAAAGCCTAGGCTTACAATACACCCGTCACTTCCCCTCTCTGTGACCTCCGAAGGCCTTCCTTGTACTCTAAGATGAGCCCTTGTCCAGACCCTGTGAACCAATCATTTCTGAAAATGTTTACTGAACATGAGAGCAATATAGTGCTCCCAACAAGCCGAGAGGGGGCCCTGAGGCAGGACTTGGCTGACCATTCTCTGGCTGGGAGGAGGGGCAGCATGGCCTCAGCCTGGAATGTCAGAGCATCTCTGGCTCAGGCCCACAGAGCTGCCAAGTGACTCCATTCAGCCTAGTTGGCACCTCATCCTTGCCAGCCCCTAACAACAGTGAGCAAAACCGTCAAAAGCACTATGACAGGGATCCCTGCTACGAGAACCAGAGAACAGAACCTTCTCCAAGGAAATGAGATAGGAGCAGAGTATTAGGAGGGGGAGGGGATCACTGGTCAGAGAACCAGGATGCAGGGAGACACCAGGGCAAGGGAGCAGCTTCAGCAAAGGACCGGGCAGACTATCCTCCCAGCATGGGCAACCACAGACACTGGCTGGTGGGATTCCCGGCAGAAGGATCCTGGGCTGCCCAGCCTGGGCTCTGAACAACTGCAGGTGTGCAGCTGCCTTCTAGCTAACTGATATGCCAGTAGCAGCTGCTCGCCTGTCACTCACCGCAGTGCCAGGCACTGCAGTTTTGATGTTTAAATACAGGGAAAAGATAGGGGCGCCTGGGTGGCGCAGTCGGTTAAGCGTCCGACTTCAGCCAGGTCACGATCTCGCGGTCGGTGAGTTCGAGCCCCGCGTCGGGCTCTGGGCTGATGGCTCGGAGCCTGGAGCCTGTTTCCGATTCTGTGTCTCCCTCTCTCTCTGCCCCTCCCCCGTTCATGCTCTGTCTCTCTCTGTCCCAAAAAATAAATAAACGTTGGAAAAAAAAAAATAAATACAGGGAAAAGATATTCTGGAGACCAAATATAACTGTCCTATACACTTCTCCACCATTAAACAATAAATGCAAAAGAAAGACAATCTCCAGGATCCCCCACAGAGTATCCCTGTGTGAGGCCATGTCGGCCTGGAAAGAGCTCTCTGCAGACAGATTCAGGGGATCATGGTGCTGTGACCTCCTTCTGCGGTCCCACAATCCAGCTCAGCTCTAGGGCACGCACTCTAAGAGGGAAAGGCATGATGAACTGAAGCCAATCCAGAGGGGCCATCAGAAGGAGGAGGTTCTTAGGACCACATCAGAGGAGTGACAGCTGAAGGCCCTACAGGTATTTCTCTAGGAGAAGAGAGAGGTGAGGAAGGCATGAGCTGACCTCTTTTTTATTTTTTTTTTTAAGTGTTTATTTTTGAGAGAGAGAGGGAGAGAGAGAGAGAGCGCCTGAGTGGGGCAGAGTCAGAGAGAGGGGGGGACAGAGGATTTGAAGCAGGCCCTGCACCAACAGCAGAGAGCCTGATGTGGGGCTCAAACTCACAAACCATGAGATCATGACCTGAGCCAAAGTCGGATGCTCAATCGATTAAGCCACCCAAGCAACCCCTGAGCTGACCTCTTGAAGACAGAGGAAGAGAGACTACCTTGCTGTGTTGTACCCACCACGACCCTCTAGCCCTGCAGTTATCACATCATTGTGAAACCACCTGCTTATAAACCCTCACTCCTCCCCCAAACCACAGCTCCCTGAATGGAGCTGTGCCTGAGTCACTTCTGAGGCACCAATAACTAACCCGTGGCCAGGACACAACAAATGCTGAACTGAAAGCAGAAATGACAGGAAGGCCTGTTGTGGCCCAAGAAAGGGAAGTGCTTTCTAACAATCCCAGTTACCTACAGCAGTCCAGGATGTTTGAGAGGAAGCATCCTATCAGGGAAGGGTCTTGAAGCAACAGAACACCCTCATGCTAGTAGAAGGACGCAGTACTAAATGGCCCCCTAGGACCCAGCTTCCTCAAGCAGTGAGGAGAGCCACAAATAGAGGAAACACACAGACATGCCAGGCACACACACCCAGTCCCTCTCTTGTAAACCCTCACAATTTCATGATGCAGACACTATTACAATTCCCATTTTACAGTGGAGGAATCTGAGGCCAAGGAAGGCTCAGTCACTTGCCAAAGCCATAGAACCAGCAGGAGGTAGAAGTGAACTGTGAACCAAGACCAGCAGGCTGCCCACCTGGGCTGAGGGAGAACACCTGCCCTACCACAGCAGCTCTACCCCTTCTCGTGGCTGGTGGCTCTCCAAGGGCAATAATATTAACTGGCTTCACCTCCCCCTGATGCCAACACCTTTCAAAAGCATTTTTACATCTGTAAGCTCAAGAGCCCTATGCCAACATACCCAGCTCTAAGGAAATACATCTGGTCTAGAGCCATCTGTCCTGTGGGAGCCTAGCGGCTGCCCTCTCCTCCTAGACCCCAACCAAGTAAAACAGATGCTATGGGAGGGGATGGGAAGGCTCTCCTGAAGGAGAGCAACATCTGAGCTAAGCCTTCAATGATGAAACGGACAAGGACAAGGGAGGGGTGGCGTGGGGCAGCAGAGGGGAAAGGGCATTCCAGACAGAGGAAACAGCAGAAGCAAAGGCAGAGAAGCAAGAAGTGTGTGGAGAATCACAAGCAGTTTGTGTTGCCAGAACATAAAACTTAAATTGAACAGTGGAAGGACACAGTGATCTAAGTGATAAGCAGGGGCTGATAAACTACGAAGGACTTTGAATGCCACGTTAAGGAACCTGGACTTGATTTATCCTGAGGGCAATAAGGAGCCACTGAAGGGTTTTAGGCAGACTAGTGATAAAAGCAAACCTCTACATTAAGAAAGATCACTGTGGTAACCATACAAGAGGCTGAGCTGCTGGCAGTGAGACTGGAGGGCGGAAAGACCATGTGAACTAATGCAGGGAGAGACATGATGGGCTCAGTACTTCAAGCCTCCTCTCTTAAAATTCCCAATCGAGGCCAGACTTTCCATTCTCTGGGCCCCCAATTCAACTCTCACTGCAAGGATCCAGGCCTGCTCTACAGGCTACTCATTTTGTGGAGCCTCCCACACACCACTCTTTAATGATATGACTCTAGGGAGGAGTAATGCTAATCACTATACTTACTTCATGCCAGACACTATGCTGGGTCCTTTCCACAAATTACCTCAGTTGTGTAACCAACAGCCCTGGGAGGGAGGTTACTATCGGTAGCCTCGTTTTGTACATGAGGAAACTGCCAAAGGTCACCCAACTACTAAAGGGAGGATCTGAACCGACTTCTACCTGACAGCAGAGACTGCTCGGTTAGCCACTGTGAAGGACAGTGGGAGGAATGAGTCCTGTGTCCCGGGCTTCTGCAAGGACCCCCGGGGAAAACAGTGGGTGGAAAATAATGGGTGGGTCCTCCAGCCACAACCACCGAAGAGAGGCTGGAAGTGGGAAGCCTGACCCCAAACAAACGAATCAGGACAACCCCTGTCCTAGGCAGCTCTCAGCTGCGAGAGAAAAGAGGGCACAGACCGGAGATCTCCAACTGAAAAGACAGAAAAATCCCTCAACAAAGCCCAGGCCGCAGGGAAGGGGCGGGGCTCGGACCCGGAGACGACTCCGGGGGCGGGGATTGTACGGGGGCGGGGATTGTACAGGGGCGGGGCTCTGTGGGCCAGACAAAGTCTAGGACCTGCGGAACCCCGTGAGGGGGCGGGTCGCGAGAGGGCGGGGCCGCGAGAGGGGAGGAGCCACAGCTATGCTTGCGACCCACAGACTCGCTCGGTTACCTCCCCACGATTGGACCCAACCGTCGTTCCATACCCTGGCTCCAGCAGGGCTGATCCGGGATCTCGATGGTGTAGTCCAGCTCAGACGAGGCCATGGTGAAGGCGCCAGCACTCAGCACGGGCCTCCGCCGGAACTCCCGCTTGCGCGCCCGCGCCTCACCCGCAGC
Organism: Herpailurus yagouaroundi; assembly: GCF_014898765.1. Lineage (NCBI taxonomy): Eukaryota > Metazoa > Chordata > Mammalia > Carnivora > Felidae > Herpailurus > Herpailurus yagouaroundi. The sequence goes on from NW_024412388.1 coordinate 35,298,575, forward strand.
CTCTCGGGCACAGCCCAATCACCACCCACCTCTCCCGTCGCTGCCCAATCCCTGAGCCGCGCTCTGTGACCTCCCGTCCTAGCAACCGCCGAGTCTCTCTCGGAGCCTCTCGCCGCACCCCACCAGTAGGCCCTAGCAACCATGCCCCGCCCCATCTATCTCTGCTTCTCAGCCATTGGCTGGATCTCCTGATCTGGGTCCGCTATTGGTCAGCCGGGACGCCAGTCGGAAAGAGGTCCCACCCGCCAGTGTAGGTAAGAGGGTCTGCGGGAGATTTGCGGTATTCTGGAAATGGGAAGGTTTCCCTTCCCGGTCGTGTCTTGTCCTACGAGGTGGACGGCAGTGCCCTTTGACTTACATCATCTCCTACCTCTACCATCCTTTACCAGACGCAGCTCCGAGGGCTGGAGGTAGAAAACCGTACAAAACGGCCTAGGACGCGTGCCGGCCATCCTCTACCCAGTGGGTTCAGGCATATTCTGGCTGGTGGGGTGAGTGGTAGGCAGGGGAGTGGTGTCTTAAGGGGGAGACTCTAGAGAATGCTCTGTTCATGGGGGCACAAAGGAGCTAGCGAGTACAGTTTTCTTGCTTTTATCCATGCATTTAACAAATATTTATTGAGCACCTGTTATGTAGGTGGGCTCTAGGGAGGATTAAGCTTTTGGCCCTGACTTCCATACATCTTAAAAGGAGAGGGAAAAAAACCATGCATGAACCAACTGTAATTCTGTGTGAGGGATAAATACTACAGAAGGGTAGGCCCTAAGGATTTTAGGGGCTCAGAAAGTATTGAAGGGGCATTTATGGCAATGGGGATGTCTCTTGAGCTGGGCCTTGAAAGACTGTGGAGATAGGGAAGACAAAAGACTCCTTCCTCAAAGAGAGGAAACTGAGGGGTGAGTGCCAGAAATCTTGAACATTTTCTGGCCAGAGGAGATACTAATGTGAAAATAACCTTGGAAGGACAGTTAGGTCCCAATCCTGGAGGGTCTTTGATGCCACACTCAGCTCTGAGCTTATAGGTAGATGGTAAAAATTTTCCAGTGTGTTTTATAGCTACAACACAAGAGTTCAGACTTTATCCTGAGGACAGTGGGGAGTCATTGAAGGGTTTTAAACAACAGAGTAACAATCAGATTTGTGTTTTAGAAAGATCAATGCAGAGAATGAATTGGGGATTGGGAGAAGGAGGGAGACCAGTTAGGAAGTTGTTTCAGTAATGGGAAAATATTATGGTGGCCTAAAGAATGAAGAAGAGGGGATGGATTCCTTAGACACTTGTGGGCTAAAAAGAACCAGACTTGGTGCTTGGTGGGGCAAGTAGGAGAAGTGAAGAATGACTTCTAAATTCCTGGCTGGAGCACACAGAAAGAAGAGATAGCAAAGTTTTTAGGAGAGGGTAAGTTTTGGGACTGATGAGTCCAGTGGGACATCCAAGTGGAAGTGTTGAGGCAGCAGTGAAATATGCATGACTGGAGCTTGCAAGATAGGTCTAAACTAGAAATCGAAATGCGGTGGTCTGTAGTGCCTTGTAGACATCAGCCACACGGGTGGATGGATTTGTTGGGCTTTCCAGACAGTATATATGGGAGTAAGAAGAGAAGAAGGCCTAGGACATAGTCCTGAGAAGCCCCTGAGTCTGAGGGTCTTCAAGGGAGGATGAACTTGCAAAGTCAATGGAGATGAAGTATCCTAAATGGTAAGATAATCAGTGGTAGAACGTGCTGTTTGAGAAGCCAAGGCAGGAAAGTGTTGAAGGCTGATGACTAATCAAGTAAAATAAAGTCTGAAAAAATCCACTGGATTTAGAAACAAGGAAGTCGTTGGTGGCCTTTGCAAATGCAGTTTCAGTGAAAGTGATAGGAAGAGAGGTCAAATTACCGTGAGTCGAGAAGTGGGTATGAAGGTGCGGCAGTGAAGACTGTACAATACATGTTCTTTTTTTTTTTTTTTAATTTTTTTTTCAACGTTTATTTATTTTTGCGACAGAGAGAGACAGAGCATGAACGGGGGAGGGGCAGAGAGAGAGGGAGACACAGAATCGGAAACAGGCTCCAGGCTCTGAGCCATCAGCCCAGAGCCCGACGCGGGGCTCGAACTCACGGACCGCGAGATCGTGACCTGGCTGAAGTCGGACGCTTAACGGACTGCGCCACCCAGGCGCCCCTGTACAATACATTTTCAAGACATTTGGCTCTTTCCAAGAAAAAAGAGAGAAGGCAATAGGAAGGAGGCAAAGATTTTTATTCAGATGAGAAAATGCTTTTGGTGTGGATCCAGCAAAAGGAAAAGAAGGCAAATTTACAGACATAAGTGAGAAAGTAGCACCCCCAGAAAAGGAATAGGAGGGAATCCAAAGCATTGGTGGAGAAATTCACTTGGAAAAGCAGAGGGACTTGCACTGTGACAAGAAGGAAGCATGAGAGATTAGTACATTAGTAGGTTTCGTGGCAGGAAGTTGAGGAAATTGTTGTTTGGTGGTGTCTAGTTTCTCTGTGAAATGGGGACGTGATATCAGCCAGTGAGAGTGGGATGGGAGATGGTATGCAAGGTCTGAGAAGAGCAGAGAAAGATTGAACTAGCCTCAGTGAGTGAACAATGGCAGCAAGACGACTGAGGCAGCATACAGATTTCTGGGCAGTTATGAGGCCTCTTGAGGTCAGTGACCATTCATTGTAGCAGCAGCAGTCTGCATGGTTGTGTGATAAGCATTTTTCCCCAACAGTATTCATCTAGTGGGGGGTGCAGAGAGGTTAGCTCAATCGGTCCAGGTTTGGGTTTCATCAGGTGGTGAAATGGAAGGACAAAGAGGTGGATGATCCTGCAGTGGGTCGAGATGATAGAGCTTAGCACCTAAACTGCATGGGAGAGTGTAAAAGTGTTACAGACTGGGGGTCCCAGTGAAGTCAGAGATCCCTTATGTTGGAAATAGTTGAATGAAAGAGGTGTGATCAGAAAGTGGAGTAATGAAGCTTGACTAGGTCCAGCTGATGGCAAGGTCCAGGATGTAGCCATGGGAGTGGGTAGCTGGAGTGGAATATAGAAGAGAGTCAAGTTGTTGACATGGCCAGCCCCCCAGATGATGGCAGGACTTGAGGAGGGAAAAGGATGCTTGTGAGCTAGGTACCAGAGTCCTTGATGGATTAAGAAAATTGTTCTTGAGTCTGATGCTTAAGGTGATGCTGTGAATATGAGGAGGGATAATGGTCAATACATTAGAGTGGCATGACCCTCAAAGTAGCAAGGGTTTTTACAAGAAAGAGGCGGAATAAGGAACTGGGTTGGGCTTTGGTGAGGAGACCCCAGCCCCCCTGCCAATCCTGAGACTTTTGGGGTATAAGAATATAAACAGCCTCCACCAGGGAGGGCTCTGCAGAAGTGGCACCTGGAGTAGAGCCAACTTTGGGGGCAGGCTGAGGGGAGGCAGAGCAAGTGTGGAGAAGCTAAGGGTGGAGAAGACTGCTGATTGGGAACAAAGGCCTTTGAGGGCAGAGTAAAGAGGCTGGGAAGGAAGGAGGGGTAGGAAATCAGGTCAGGGAAGATGAAGCACCGAGCAGTACAGGGGTGAGGAGACCATGGGTAGAAAGATGATGGTTGGCCTAGAGAGTTAATGTTTTGTGGGGAGAGCATGAGGGCAGGTCTGTGGAGTGGAGGTCGGAAGCAGAAGTGATCTAGGAGAGGAAAATTGGGGTCTGAGTAGAGAATGAGGGTAGGTCTGGCAAGAGGATGAAGGCAGAGGGTTTCACAGGAGGGAAATGGGAGAAAGGTGGTCTCTGGGGAGAGGATGGAGGGAAAATAAACTGGGGGAAAGATGGGGCACATGGAGTCTGTAGGGAAGTGATGGGTGGCAGGAGGGATCTGTGAAGAAGTTATGAATGGGGAGCAGAAGGAAGGGACTAAGAGAAGGAAGTGACAAACTGTAGTACATCTGCCCTGAGGGAGAAGTAAAGGCCAGGACACCCTCTGGCTAGGCCTGAGGTCAGAAGGAGAGTGTTTCTTTCTCTGTCTCTCTTCTCCCTCCCTCTCTCTTTCTGAATGGGGAGCTAAGAGTGAGGAGTTAGGATGGGAGCCCAAGGAGAAGATCTCTATCCCATTCTGCAGATGGAGCCTGCAGGAACAGGGGACACTGACTGCCTTGTCTCCAAGGCCATCTGGGGACAGGGAGCCAGGCTGGCAGCCCATGCTCTAGAGGCTTCTTGCTTTTAGAAACGTGTCTTTGATTTAGGGAAAGAAAGCCCTCTGAGAAATTTTATTTAGAAACAAGACCAGGTGACCTTTTGGTTTTTATTACCTCTGCTCGTTTGTCACTAAGGACTTTTGACTTAGTACAATAGCTGGGGTTTTTGAGATTTTGTGATCTTAGTTTCCCTGCGTGAAGAAGAACCATTTGTCTGCTATAGATATGATTTATGGGGGAGTCCAGATTTATTAATCACCTATGAAAATGGAGAGGAAATTAAAAACAAAGAGTCCACTCTGGGCTGAAGACAAAGTAGGTTTGTCGTCCTTGCAGAAGACTTTGCCAAGGTTGAAAGGCCACAAACAAACCAATTTGGACCATGGTTCCTAATCCGGATTTTAATTTCATGTGCTTTGATTTTTTTCAGGCCATTTTCTCTCCAAGGTAAAATAATGACAATTTTAATTGGCTGCCACTTACAGAGAGATTCCAATAAGCATGATGGCATACATATATTTTTCTCTGGCATTCCATGTGTGCTCCGGTTCTTATGATCAAGCTGGTGAGGCTGACTTTTACTGCATGCTGCATGCCATGATCAGTTGACTATAAATTAAATCCTCTTTTCCAAAAGCCATTTTCCATTAGTGCTAATTTGTTTGCTTCTCATTTCCACTGATCATTAGAGTCTCTGCTTGTGAGCACCAAATTGGAAATAATTTCTTTGACATTTCAAAAAAAAAAATCTCCCCTTCTTGAATGCCATTTGGCTGTGCAGCTAAAGAACATTATGGTTTGCAGAGGAACAGTTCACTCCAATTACAATTTAACTGACCGTTCATGGCACTGAATCCCTGTCCTTAGTGTCCAGAGATGACACCGTTGCTGACATTGCTATTTCCTGTCATAGCTGTAAAATGCCTCATAGACTTTGCACTGGCCTTCTTGGATGGAGATTCTGCCACCCTGCACATGGTAGCTTTGGGAAGTTGGTAGTTTTATGGACCTACATATCATGGACCCTCAGATATAACCATCTAAAACAGGAGCAGGCTGATTTCTTCACTCATTCACCCAGCAAGCATTTATTAAACATCTATTTTGTGCCAGGCATTATGCCAGGCCCTGGGGACACAGAGATAGGGAAGACCAACCCCTGCCCTTGAGGAACTCACACTCTACTGGGATGGATGGTTAGTTTTACAGCATAGTAGGGGAAGAGGTGGCATAGGTGGGACCACAGAACCAAGAGCCCCTAGTTGTCTTGGGGAATTAGTCAAAGGGCAAAAAGGAGGCTGGCCATTCCCCACAGCAGAGCATCATTGAAATAAAGAGGGCCTGGAAGGGTCTGGGAAGTTGAAAGGTGAGATGAGGTTAGCCCAGGGCCAAGTTTTTTTTTTTTTTTTTTTTTTTTTTTAATTTTTTTTTTCAACGTTTATTTATTTTTGGGACAGAGAGAGACAGAGCATGAACAGGGGAGGGGCAGAGAGAGAGGGAGACACAGAATCGGAAACAGGCTCCAGGCTCCGAGCCATCAGCCCAGAGCCTGACGCGGGGCTCGAACTCCCGGACCGCGAGATCGTGACCTGGCTGAAGTCGGACGCTTAACCGACTGCGCCACCCAGGCGCCCCAGCCCAGGGCCAAGTTTGAAGGGCCTTGTATGCCACGTGTTGTTTAGAGAAATTTGGGGGTGAAGAATGGAGGCAGGGTAGAAGCTTGAAGGAAAGATCATCAAAAAAGCGTTATTTACCTATTGATTTTGGTTGGTGAAGATTGAGTAGGTGTTTACAAGGAGTCAGAAATGGGGTGCCTGGGCGGCTCAGTCAGTTAAGCCTCTGAGTTTGGCCCAGGTCATGATCTCTCAGTTCGTGGGTTCAATCCCAGCATCGGGCTCTGTACTGACAGCTCAGAGCGTGGAGCCTGCTTCAGATTCTGTGTCTCCCTCTCTCTCTGCCCCTCCCCTGCGTGTGCTCTATTTCTCTCAGTCTCTCAAAAACAAATAAACATTAAAAATTTTTTTTAAAAAAGAGGAGTCAGAAAGATGGAAAGATTGAAGGTAGAAGGGCAGACTCTAGCACCCGTGGAAGGGCTAGGTGCTGACATGGTAGGGTTGAGAATGGACGGGAGAGAAGGGCCCTATTTTCTCTGTTAAGTAGGAAGCAAGGTCAGCTGGGCATCCTTGATTCCTCCCCCACTTTTATCCTTCAGTGCCAGTCACCAGGTCCTGTCGATTCTACCTATGTGGCATTCCTGCTCCTCTCCAGCCCTACTGTCACCAGAATCTTTTGCCAAGATTAGGGAAACAGCCTCCTAACTGGTGCCCCATGTCCAGTCTTGCCCCCTTACAATCATCTTTCCACACTGCAGTCAAGAGATTTCTAGAACAAACTCTTTTCTTGTCACTCTTGACTTAATACCCTTTAGTACCTTCATGTGGCCCTAGGGATCGAGGGCAGACCCTGTAGCACAGCACACACAGCTCTTCATTCTCTGGCCTCTGCCTATTTTCACAGTTTTATCCCTCGCCACTTCCATCCTCATACTGTGGCCAGACATTCTGAAATGGTCTCAGCAATGAAAATAGGAGCTAAGTTTTATGTTGGCCCTTTGAGGTACCGTCACCTTTTCTCAGGTAAGAGAGCTGAAGCCTAGAGAGACGTTAAATACTTTACATAAGGTCACACAGCCTGGAGGCGGGAGATCATGGTGCTCTAGTGTCTATGTTCCTAACAACAGCCCTGTACTGCCTCCCACCTGGAATTCTTCAAATATGCCTCACACTCTCTCACCTCTAAACCTTTGCATATTTTATTTCCTCTACCTGAAATACAATTTCATCACCTCTTCACCTGGCTGGCCATCTATCATAGCCTTTCAGCCTGGAGTAGTACTGTAGAGTGGTTTTAAGAAGCTCTCCTGTGGAGCGCCTGGCTGGCTCGGTCAGTTGAGCATCCAACTTCAGCTCAGGTCATGACCTCACAGCTCATGGGTTCGAGCCCCGTATCGGGCTCTGTGTTGACAACTCAGAGCGTGGAGCCTGCTTCGGATTCTGTGTCTCCCTCTCTCTCTCTCTCTGCCCTCCCCCGCCTGTGCTCTGTCTCTCAAAAATAAACATTAAAAAAAAAAAAAAAAGAAGCTCTCCTGTGAAGTAAGAAAACCAGAGAGGGGACTGGAGGGAGACATGGGGTTGAGGTAGCGGGTTTTGTTTTCATTTTTGCTTAATTTTGTTTTAGGCTAGGCAATAATTAAGTTAACAAGAAAAATGCCTAAATAAAGAGTGCAGTTGAGGATACAGGGGAGAAGGGGGCAGTGGGTGGAGTGAGGGCCTTAAGAAAGCAGGACAGATGGATGGAGAGTTCTGGGAGAGGGAGAAGGAAAAAAGGACAGGTGTGGGTACAGGTCAAATGGGAAGAGTGAAGAAGACTGTGAGGACATTCTTGCCTCATGGCTTTTTGTTAACCCAGGAGTAGATGTCCTGAGAACAGATGGAGGAGGTGGGAGGGCAAGGAGCTTGCAGACGTCACAGGCGGCTCATCGTGAGTATGAATGCGGGGTTGGTTAGAGGTGCAGGTTCAGGGTCATTGGAATCTAGATTCCGTGCCTCCTACCTGCTTCAGCAGATCCTGGGATTTACTCCATCAGAGCATTTTTCACTTACTTTTTAAGTCGTGATTTTTTTTTTTTTAAGTTTATTTATTTATTTATTTTGAGAGAGAGAGAGAGCATGAGTGCGTGTGTACAAGTGCAGGGTTGGGGGTGGGCAGAGAAAGGGAAAGAGAGAATCCCAAGCAGACTCCGCCTGTCAGTGCAGAACCCAATGTGGGTTTCAATTCCATGAACCATGAGATCATGACCTGAGCCGAAATCAAGAATGGGATGCTCAAGGCGCCCAAGAGCACTTTTCACTTTTCATTAAAATCACCAGGTTGCCTTTCTCTCCACCCACCAATCTCTAAGCATCGTGAAGGCAAAGACTAGATTTGTCATGTCAACCAGGCCCAATCCCAGTACTTGGCTGGGAATCAACACCCAGGACATCTGTTTAATTAATTACTGTGTGAAGTTAAGGAAATTAAATGCTCATTATGAGCACATTATGTCAGATGTCAATTAAAATAACCCTTGTTGAGCACCCATTATGTGCCAGGGATGATACCAGCCACCCAGATTTCAAAGATAGAGCATGTTGATGTTGAAACTGCCCAGCCGTGAAGACAGGTGCCCAAACCATCATGAGCATCAGGGAGTGGCCCATAAATGAGCACCGAAGCATAGAAGAGGGAGAAGGACAAGAGGCTGGACCTCAGAGGAAAAGAAGTAATTTTTTAAATTTATTTTTTTTTTTTAACTGCTGACTTTTTTTTTTTAAGTTTATTTATTTATTTTGAGAGAGAGCACAGGAGCAGGGGAGGGACAGAGAGGGGGGTGGAGAGAGAGAGAGTCCCAAGCAGGCTCTGCGCTGTCAGCACAGAGCCCAATGTGAAGCTCAATCTCACGAACTGTGAGATCATGACCTGATACGAGATCAAGAGTTGGATGCTGGGGCGCCTGGGTGGCTCAGTTGGTTAAGCGTCCAACTTCAGCTCAGGTCATTATTTTGTGGTTCACAAGTTTGAGCCCCATGTCAGTCCCTGTGCTGACAGCTCAGAGCCTGGAGCCTGCTTTGGATTCTGTGTCTTCCACTGTCTCTCTGCCCCTCCCCTGCTCTCTTTCTCTCTCTCTCTCTCTCTCTCTCTCTCTCTCTCTCTCTCTCTCTGTCTTAAAAATAAATGAACATTAAAAAAAAAAAGAGTTGGATGCTTAACTGATTGAGTCACCCAGGTGCCCCTTTTTATTTTATTTGAGAGAGGGAGAGCGCACAAGCAAGGAAGAGGAACAGAGAGAGAGAATCTCAAGCAGGCTCCACACGCAGCACAGAGCCCAACATGGGGCTCGATCCCACACCCCTGGGATCATGACCCAAGCCAAAACCAAGAGTCCAGTGCTCAACCAGCTGAGCCATCCAGGCACCCCGAAAAGAAATGATTTAATATGGGGACTTTAGAGAAGGGTTTGAAGCATGGGAAAGAGGGCAGCCTCCTCTCAACTCCCACTGGAAGCCGTGACTTGGGGCAGGGGCGGAGGAGGTCAGATTTCAGTTGTGGCAGAATTTAGAAGTTCTTTGGGCTGAGATGTTTGAAACTTTATCTTGAGACTAATGAGGAACAACTGAAGAGTTTGAAGCAAGGAAATCTGTCGGATTTGCATTTTTTTTAAATCTCAGGTGACTGAAGATTAGGATGAGGTAAACCTGAAGATCGGGTAGAGGCCATTGCAGCAATCCATGTGAGGGATGACGGGGTCAATGGAAGTAGTGGCAGTGGAGATGAAGATAAATAAACTGATGGAGATTTAGGAAGGCCAACTGGCAGAACCTGGCAACGGCTCAGACAAGGAGGGTAAGGGAGAGGAATGTGTCAAAGATAGCTCTTGGGGGAGTGCCTTGGGTGGCTCAGTCGGTTAAGGTTAAATGTCCCACTCTTGATTTTAGCTCGGGTCATGATCTCACAATTCGTGAGTTCAAGCCCTGCATTGGGCTCTGCACGGACAGCACAGAGCCTGCTTGGGATCCTCTCTCTCCCTCTCTCTCTGCCCCTCCCCACTCACTCGCTCTCTCAAAAATAAAAATAAACAGGGGTGCCTGGGTGGCTCAGTCGGTTAAGTGTCCGACTTCGGCTCAGGTCATGATCTCGCAGTCCATGAGTTCGAGCCCCGTGTCTGGCTCTGTGCTGACAGCTCAGAGCCTGGAGCCTGTTTCAGATTCTGTGTCTCCCTCCCTGTCTGACCTTCCCCCGTTCATGCTCTGTCTCTCTCTGTCTCAAAAATAAACATTAAAAAAAATGTTTTTAATAAAAATAAAAATAAACATAAAAAATATATATATCTCTTGGGTGACTAGGAGAGTGGTGAGCTAGTTACTGAACTAGGGCAACACAGGGGAAGGAGCAAGTGTGAGGGTTTGGCAAGCTCAGCCATGGATTTAGGATTTGAAGAGTGTGTGAAACATACTGATGAGGACGTCCACTGGTCATTTAGATACAGGCATCTGGACCTCAGAAGGGAGGCCCAGGCTGACAGTGTGGCTTTGGGAGACCTAAAGCCTGCAGATGTAATACGAAGTGATTAAGTGGAGGAGGCCAGCCGGGAGATTACAAAGCGTGAGAAGACAACTGAGAACAGAACAGAGCTGCACAGGAGCCTGAGGAGGATCCAGTGAGGGGTAGAACCAGGGAGAGTGAGGTCAGGAAAGAAATGTTGAAAAGGGAGTCACCCACAATCCATCAGAGGTCAAGCAAGATGGGACTGCAAGTTAGCCACCGAATTTGACAATAAGAGGTGTTTGGTGACATTTTGGAACACAAGGGAGAGCAGAATCAGTGCTTTTGGTTTAACGGAGAGAAGATGGACTCTGGAGTTACACACAAACCTGAGTGCAGTTTCCGTTTCCACCCCTGCTTAGCTGTGAGGCCGTCAATAAATGAGCAACCTTTCTAAACCTTAGTTTTTTCCCATCTAGAAACGAGAGATAATAATAAATACTTCCTCAGGATCTTAAGAGGATTAAAACAATGTCCATAAAATATATGTGACTAGCTCTTATAAACACTAAAAAACATTAGTTTCTTCTCCCCACCATCATTCCATCTCTCCTCCCTTCACTATGAAAGATACAGAATGTATCCCCTTCTATTTGGTAGTCAAGAAGAAGCTCAGATACAGAATTTATCCCAGCCACTCTCTCCCAAACGTGGCACATTTCTCTCCTTTTCCCACTGTTTTCTTCTTTTTAATTCTTTTTAAAATTGTACTTACTGGTTATTTGGTTTGGGGTTTTGGGCTTTTTGTTTTGTTTTGTTTTGTTTGTAATCCTCATCAAGTCCTATTTTGAAGAAAAGCTGAGATAAAAATAAATAAGTGGCTGGAGGCTCTTGATTCAACATGACTGCCATCCTGTACCTCCCCTACTTCTCCATACCTCCCTAACATAACACTAAAGAAATACAAAAAGGTATTACAGCAGATGAAAGCTCGATAAATATTTAGAAAGCAGGTAGGGAAATGTTACCTGGCTTGAAACACCCTAAGAAATCACAAACAAAGTGCCAGCAGGGGGAGATTACCAACAAGAAGCAAGTCAGTTCACCTAGTTTAACTTCAAAAAGCTTAGTGCCTTGAAGGCACGAATTAGCACATGTTAGAATGAGGTATGCGGCTAACAGAGGGGAACTGGCTGAAATCTGTATGCAGAGCACTTTGCCCCCACCCCAAGCTCCTTCCTCAAAAGCCACATGGCAGCTCTAAACTCTCTTGCAGCATCAGAAGGAAGGAAATTGAACCCTGGAGGCCCCCATACTCAAGAGACCTCAGGCATAGTCTGAAGGGCAGGGATGAGATATAGGGTGGAAAACTGAGTGTCGGAGGGAAAGCCTACACACTGCATTGGGGCAGCCCGAGCCCCTCACCTCGTCCCAGGCATCTAGCACCCTCCAGCCTCTCACGACCTGTAAAGTAGAAAAGTCCTGAAGACACCCAGAAGGGGTAAAAAAAAAAAAAAAAAGCCCCCACTGACATTTATGTGTTCTTCAATGAAAAGACTGGTTATTGCCTGATAAAGAAATTTCCAAAACCCGAAGGAACATAGCATCTGATCAAGAGAGCCCACCAAGGGCCTAGAATACTAAGTGAAAAAGACCTGCACCAAGGCATACGGTCATACAATTTCAGAAAAGTGTTTAAAAGCATCGAGAATGAAAAAGCAAGCCACAGGCAATGGCACATAAATCAGAACGACATCAGACTTCTCAACAGCAACAAGGGAGGCTCAATCTGAGAGGAGTTTATTTCTTTTTTTAAAACATTTTTTTTAATGTTTTATTTATTTTTGAGACAGAGAAAGACAGAGCGTGAATTGGGGAGGGGCAGAGAGAGAGGGAGACACAGAATCGGAAACAGGCTCCAGGCTCCGAGCCATCAGCCCAGAGCCCGACACGGGGCTCGAACTCACGGACAGCGAGATCGTGACCTGAGCTGAAGTCGGACGCTTAACCGACTGAGCCACTCAGGCGCCCCAAGAGGAGTTTATTTCTAACATGGAATTATATACCCAACCAATCTAACACGAGGTCAATATACTTTCAGACTTTCAAGGACGCACACACACAAAGTGATTTCCATTTCTTAGGAAACTACTGAAGAATATACTTTGGGAAAACAAGAGAGCAAACCACAAAGGAGGAAGAGGTAGATCCAGGAAACAGAACAGTCAACAGAAAACTGGCAAAAAGGAAATCCTAGGACAACATTTGTGTGCCAAGCTTAGCAAGCAACCAATCTAAACTGGAGCAGAAAGACAGAGGTCTGTGGGAAAGAAGTCGCCAGAGAAGGGGCTCCTGGGTGACTCAGTCAGTTGAGCGTCTGACTTCAGCTCAGGTCATGAGTTTGAGCCCCACAGTGCAGAGCCTGCTTTTCTGACTTCAGCTCAGGTCATGAGTTTGAGCCCCACAGTGCAGAGCCTGCTTTTCTGTCCCCTTCTCTCTCTCTGCCCCTTCCCAGCTTGCTCGCTCTCTCTCCCTCTCAAAAATAAATAAACATTACAAAAAAAAAAAAAAGTCACCAAGGAAAAGATGGAACTGATCTGTTAGGGATTGAACATTTGGAAAAATTGCCATGTGTTTGGAACATTGGGAAGAAAATAGCCCTAGGTACTCAAAAGTCTAAACAATTAAAAAAAAAGAAACAATTGTTAGGTCCAGGTTAAACCAACTTGTAAGGAAAGAAAATGTAATAGTAGTTTACGGCTTGAGTGGACAGTATTTATTTACCTAATCAATAATGTAAACACTAACTATTGATTTAACTATAAATTGTGGAAAACTATATTATGAGGATAAGGGGAGAAGAAAAAATGGAAGTTAGCATGGTACGAGAAAGCTAATTCCTCAACTGTCAGAGCAAGAAATAAATACTGCCTAAAACAGATAAATTAAGTGAGGGTGATGTAGGAGTTTGCTGGGGCTGCCATCACAAAGCACAATAGGCTGGGTGGCTTAAACAATGGATATTGGTTATCTCACAGTCTGGAGGTTCTGATCAAGGTGTCTGAGATCAAGGGGTTGCAGGACTGGTTTCTCCTGAGGCCTCTCTCCTTGGCTCCCAGTCTGACTCCAAGTCTCATGTTCTCCCACTGTCACAAGATCTGGGGCTCCTCAAGGGCCCTGGCAGTGCTGTATTCCACCCCGCATGTCCCGCAGCGCCTCACACAGTGCTGCTTGATGGGCCTGCCCCACATACTCACTGATGGACAGCTGAATCACTGTGACCTTTAAAGCTGCCATTTGTTGGTTTTCCTTTCCTGTTAAGAAAAGATTAAGAAAGGGAAGATCCAAGGAAACCTCAGGATCCAAAGTGGGGAGAGCCCAGCTGCAAGTGTCCCACCCTCCCTGGCCTAGAATTGCTGGGTGCATCTCTGATGGCACTTTAAATTTTAATCCAGGAGAGAGTCCACCCACGGCAGCAGGGGGCAGTGGGGTGGGCACAGGGTGCTTTTCTGCTTCTTAAACCTAATGGTGGTGTTTCAACTCCTCTTCCCTGAGGTCCAGAACGGCCATTCATCCCCATTTTCTTGAGGCCTGTTTGGATGCTGAAGGTGGCCATGGCCTCTGAAAGTTATTCCCAGACTTAGGGCTGTAATGTCATTAACAGTGATTGATTCCTGATCCTATGAGGGATTTTGGTCATTTTTGTGTTTAGGGTGATCCACAGTTACTCACCTGGCTGTTAAGGCTGACAGGATTTCGTGGTTGTCTCCATCCCTGAGGCTACGTGGACGCCCTTCCTGAGAGCGCATATCCAGTGTCCTCTGGGGAGTAGTGGAGGTTGGTGTGTATGTATGTCTGTCTCAGTGTGCCTCAGATTATTGCTTCCTAATAAAATTCTGATAGCTGGGCCCCATCAATATCTCAAATACATGTGAGGAAACGTTAATTTAGAATCAATTTTAGGATGTTTCAGACTGTAAAGTCCTTTTAACTAGATCTCTGGCGAAGATGTAGAAGCACTTTATGGGACTGTAAATTTCATGTTGAACAGTCTTCGTGAAATACACATCTCCCCTACACACAAGCTGTTCTCTCCATATCAATCATGGCCCCTGCAAGTAATGTTTCACAAATATTCTGTAAATCACAGAAAACCCCGTGATAATGTGAAATATGACTTTCACTTGTCTGTTAGACAAAAGAATCACACATGCCTCTCTCCCATCAGCACTAACATTTGTTATGGATAATAACACTTTCAATCACAACTATTTTTGGAAAACGGGTTGATTTTAAACCTTCCCTCCCCCACTGAAAACACTCTCCCAAGGACACAGACTCCTACAAACCACAGCCCATTAATCCAACTATGGAATGGGAACTTTTTATTCTTACTAACTTTTTTTTAAGTTGTTTTTAAAAGAGTAGTATAAGAGCCCAAGGCACAAGGTTAAGAGCATTTTTCCTTGGCCGATTGGTATGAGAAGGGCCAGGTCTCTAAAGACCCCAAATCTCTGACACTGTGTGAAATGAGGGGTGAAAGAGACCCAGGTTTTTAGCAAGCACCCTCATCTCAGCTGGCATCAGCAGAGGATCCAAGGAGCTAAAATCTTAGCTCTTAAATGTGAAGCAGATGTTTGCCACCTTGATATTCTTCATGCCATTACAACACAGCTAGATCCTGCCTGTTCAAGTAGGAGGTGACCTGTTCTAGAGGTATATTTTGAATGTTTCAACATCCATGTGGGTGACAGAGACTCCCCCTGCCTCCCGCCAATTGCTGGAAAAGCAAAACCCATAGAGTAGCCCACGGGACTTGCATGGTTCTAACTATTTTGGTAACCTGTTTTCCCTCCCTCTGTAGCCAACTTCAGGACTGACTGACCATGACTTCTATAAAGGAGCAGGCAGCCATCAGCCGGCTCTTGAGTTTTTTACAGGATTGGGACAATGCTGGCAAAGTTGCAAGGAGTCACATCCTCAGCACTTTCATCGAGACCAACCAAGGCAAGACCGCCCCTGAACTGGAGCAGGAGTTTTCTCAGGGAGCCAGCTTGTTCCTAGTACGCCTGACCACCTGGCTTAGACTCATGTATCCTTTGCTGAACAGAAATAAATTGGGCAATCTTCAAAGGAGAAAAGGAATGAAGATTATTGAGGGAGCTCTTCTCTTGAGTCTAAGATTTTAGATCAGGACATCTGGTGATCAAAGTAGTGTCCCCAAAGTCAAGAACTCTCTCCTTTCCTGTCTTCCCAACTTATATCCTCATTCTCACCCCTAACCCCTTCCACTCCCATAAGATTTGACATGGGTATTCCTTCCATCTGGGGTTGTCCTCTCTCTGTCCTCAGGAACCTTATTCTTCCTCTCTGGTGGCCTTCACTTTTGCCTCCCTACCAGCTTTTTCATTGGCATTTACATATGCTCAAATCCCTTCTACCTTAAAACGTTAAATTAAATCTGCATCTCAAACCAGTATTCCACCTAGTTCCTGCCCTTCATGGTGAAGCTTCTTGAAAAGGTTATTGACTTTCCCTGTCTATACTTCTTTACCTCCCTTTTCTCCCCCACCCACAGCAGTCTGACTTCTGTCCCCTTCACCGATGCAGGTCTTGCCAAGGTCACCAATGTTGTTCTAATTGCAAAACCCAGTGACTACATCCTCAGTCATTATACATGACCTCTCAGTGGCATTTGTCAATCAACCATTACCACTTCTTCAAAACACGCTTCCCTGAAACTAATATAATGTTATATGTCAATTATACTTAGAAAGAGAGAAAGAAAGAATGAAAGAATGAAAGAATGAAAGAAAGAAAGAGAAAAGAAAAGAAAAGAAAAAAGAAAAAAAGAAGAAAGAATGCACATATAGATCATCACAAACAAACAAAAAACTATATACTCTTCCCTTGGTTTCTGTGACACCAATTCTCTTGGTTTTCTCCTTTATTTCTCTATGTTCCAAATTTCCTTCAGCCATCCCTGAAATGTGGATGTTTCTTAGGACTCCATCCATGTCCCTCTTCTCTGCTCACTCATAGATTCTCCCTGAGTGACCTAACCCATCGTTGTGATGTCAACCCCACTACTGTTAAAGGGCTCTCAGTTGTGTATCCCTGCCCACTTTTCTCTCTGGAATCTGAGTTCCATACCTATTAATCCAACTACCATCTCCACTTCCATTCCACAGAATGACTCTCATGTTTCTGGCTTGGGAAACTGGGTGAATGGGGTGCCATCATGTGGGAAGAGAATCCAAGAAACGAGGGAGCTGGAGTTGATAAATCTGGTTTGGGACATGTTGTATTTGAGGTACCTTGCTCAGGAGCCCCGGAGACAGATAAGGGTTGAAGACAGATTTGACAGTTTGAGTTAGGGATGAGTTTGTGGATATTCCTGCTGGGTGCCCACAGCATTCCACGGATCATCTCAGATCCTTTTATATATTTTTCTCCTTGCCTGAACCCTCCCCTCTTCTCTAAGCCTCCTCTTAATTTGACTAATTCCTACTCCAGTATTCAGATCTCAATCTAAAACATCCCTTCCTCAGAAAGCCTTTTTCTGAGCCCCAGACTAGCCTACGCACATACCTAGCCTGTTACATATGTAGCTCATGACATTCCCTCTGTCTTCATTGTCATAATATTGTACTGTTCATACCTGCTCAGTATCTCTCTTCCCCACTGGATCGTAGACTCTGTGAGGGCAGGAACCACATCTGTTCTCCTCATCTCTACAACCCTAACACGCAGGACCATGCCTGGCACATGAGGGATACTTCCTGTGTTTACTGAACAAAGGAATGAGTGAACCAGAGTCTGCACCTGGGCAAAACTAAAGGCTTAAGTAATTACAGCGCTCTTCTTCTTACAGTTAAATCATTGATAAAATTACTAATCAGACTCAGGCCTAGAACAAGCCAAGGGGAAAACCACTGAATATATCTCTAGGTTGACCCCAGTGTCCTCAGACACTAGGGTGCATAAAAGAGGTTTAAGATGCAGATTATGAGTCTACCTCCCCACCCCCACCCCACTGTTCTGATTTAGTAGATTGAGGGAGACTCCCTGGCCTCTTTGTTTCTCACAAGCACCCTTTGGTGACTCTCATGTGATCCAAAGATGATACTTTGAGAAACATCATCACCTATAATCTGGCTTCGACCTCACAATTTGTGACACTGACCTCACCAAGGTTATCTGCAACCCCTTTGTCACTGAGTCTAGACTACCTTTTTCCCTCCTCATCTCACTTGGCAGCACTTTCCACATGACAGGAGGAGGGGAGGGAGTCAGGGTTGTACAAGCACAGGGTCAGACCCCATCTTCATTTAAAACTTTAATATTTTATTCATCATGGATTTTTTTTGTGTTCATTTTTATTTTTTTAAATAGCACATTGGAATATTATTTGATTACTGGGTTGTTTGATGCCCCCTGAAATTTCACAATCGAAAGCAAGTGCCTCACTCACCTCACCCTAGCCCCCATCCGGCTTGTCCACTGCCCCTATCTATGCTCTCCTCTCCTCCACCTTCTCCCAAGGCCATTTCTCAGTCTCTGTTGCAGGATCTTTCCTACACCCACCCCTTAAATGATAATGTTCTTTTCTTACTTAGTCACTGCCCTTATTACTCTAGGCCTGGTATCATTCTTCCCCATGTCCCAAGTGCCAATCAGAATGCCTAACATTTAGTAGATGCTCACTCAGCACTTACTGAATGGTTCAAATCATGCTTTTAATATACAGTTGTATGTTCAGTGTCTATACCTGAAATTATTCATAATTTCCTAACTTGCTGTGACCTTGTCATACAACAGAGAAAATAGACCAGCCGAAGTGATACCGTGTTTTAAATCAGTGACTTCACTCCTCCTCCCCAGTCCTCTAGTTATGGTGGATTTTGAAGGAAAACAAATCAACATAGCATCATTATGTTTTACAAAATCGACTACCACCTAATCTCACAGAAGCCTCAAACCCCTTTTTAAACCTTGAACTTCCAGAATAGACCAGTAGAACTAAGGATTTACAGGGGCACCTAGGTGGCTCAGTTGGTTCAGCGTCTGACTTTAGCTCAGGTCATAATCTCACGGTCCATGGATTTGAGCCCTGTGTCAGGCTCTGTGTTGACAGCTCAGAGCCTGGAGCCTGCTTTGGATTCTGTATCTCCCTCTCTTTCTGCCCCTCCCCTGCTCAACTCTCTCTCTCTCTCTCTCTCTCTCTCTCTCTCTCAAACATAAATAAACATAAAATTTTTTTTTAAAAAACAAGGATTTATATATTATAATGACAAAATTATTAGTTGCCATTTATTGAGTCTTTTTATGCTCTAGCTATGTGATGTACAAATATTATCTCCTGTGAGCCTAACACCAAGCCTAATAGTGATTGTCATTACCTGAAAAGTTTGAGTAATTTACTAGTAAATGGCAGAGATAAGGTTTGCAAAGGGTCTATCTGGCCCAAAGCCCGTGTATCATCCACTCTACTTCACTGCCTCCCTCCCCAGTGAGAGGGCAGACCCACGATTCCACCTCCAACACCATCCAAGGAAATAATCCATAAATAGCCCCACTCCCTCCATCTGTCTACAGGCAGAGAGGCCTGACAGGAAAAACTCAGACTCTGAATTAGACTCCTAGGTTCAAATCCCAGTTCCATCAGTTACCTTTGGGACTTAGAGAAGTCATTAACCTGGCTGAGATTACATCCTCATGAAGTACATGGACATGTTATAATAGCAGCCCCCATGGGGTGTAGTGAGGATTCAGTATGACAATGCAAGCAAAGCAACACAGTGCCTGGCACACAATGAATGCTTAGTACTGGTTAGCACCTGCTGATATGGTGACAGACTTCTGGAACTGATTGCTGAAAATAAGGGATCAGAAATATGCATAATGAGTGACTGTGAAAGCAAGACTAGCCTGGGGCAGAGGAAAAAGAGGTGACAAAAGTTGGTGAGCCTAGCTAGTAACTGAGAAGAAGAGGGAGAAGGCAGTGAGGTAGGAAGGGGGGGCGGGGCTGGGGCTCCTGGGGAGCTGGGTGGGAGACAATGGAGGAATACAGAGACTACCCTGTGGGCTGATATCCTGGCCCCCAGCTGGAGTGGCAACAGGCAGGGGAGCCTGGCTCTAGAGCAAACACTGTTTTTGCAGCAAAGAGCCTTTTCTAATGAGCCAATCTGTCTCCACTTCTATTGGCATCCTGGGAACCAGGGTGCAGCAGAGATAATTTGCCTCACGCGCCCTCCGCCCCCCCCAACAAAGCACCATTACCTCCAACCCATTACATTAGCCTTTATCAGTCTTGGAAGCTCTCAGTCATCCTCCATGAGCTGCAATAATTTCAGCTAATTTCTTAAGTGTTCTAAGAGCCTGTGATGTGTTATGAGCCTAGTAATTGTTGACTGGTTTCTTTTCTGTTGTGGGTTGATTTCATACCTTGTATCTGAGCTGATGCGTGCTCTGGGTGCTTTATTACAATGAGGCTTTTTGCAAGGCTCACATTAAAAAATAACATTAAATACTGAGGTTGTTTTAAATCAGAGTTTAATTTTTCCACCATCTCCCGTTGTTCTTATTAGGAAGACACGCAATTCTTCATAAAGATAGTGACCTCCAGTGTAAAGCTCTGAGCAAGTACAAAATTGAGAATTAATGATGAAGCTGATTATTTTTAGAGAAGTCTAAAAACGAGGCACAAAGTAATGAACTGTGCAGAGACCCAAGGGTGCAATGGTCATAGCATAGAGAGGCTTGGAAAATTGACTATGCTTTCTCCATGCACCTTATATTCATCAGAGCCTCCTTGCTGTCTAGGGGGCCTGTCAGAGTCAAGGTTGCTGAACTAGCGGTGAAAAGCTTCCTGGGGAACTGTGAACATGCCTGCCAGCATTCCCCCACCCCGTGTTTGTTTCCACTTCCCCTTCACCCTAGGGACCCTTCTCAGATAAAGGATACAATTCAACTATTGGTCATCCTGGGCCATAGATGTAGGCCCAGGAATGGGCCATGATCATCATAGATGATGACCAGGAATCAGTCACAGGATCTGTTTCTGTGTGAAAAACCATTCTTTAAATTCACTCTTTAACTTGTCATACAGCTATATGACTGGCTCGTGTTTAGATAAGCTTCTAAAGTCAATTGGCGTCTTCTTGTCAGCTGTAAGCAGGTGAGTTCTATTCTAGAGAGATCCTGGGATCTCAGTTGTATGTTGGACTCATGGTGGCCTTGGCATTCACACCACATGGGACCACCACATTTCACCATCTGAGTAGAAATGCAGATTTTCGGCCTGACTAGATTCAAGGGCTTAAAAAATGTCATCAGTACTTGGTCCCCGCCTCTCTTTTTCTCTATTTCTCAGCTCCGTTCTGAGCGCTATGGCTCTCAGAAACTCCAGACATGCATCCTTCTAGCTCAGTCCACCCAAAAGAGCACTTATCTTTCCCAGGGATTCCTAAGAAAGTCCCCAGTTTTGAACCTCCTTGAACCAACTGAGGTCACATGGCTGGTCCCAACCGATTACTGCAGTCAGAATGATGGTGTTCCCTGTCACCTGCTCATCCTGCCCAAACCACATGGCCCTTGAGTGGCAGAGGGGTGATTCCCCAAGGGTCATTGAGGTGCCATTTCAAGAAGAGAAACAGATGCTGAAAAACCAAACACAAGATATGTCCGTTGTATTTAACTTTTTCATTTGCTGCTAGAAGGAAGAACTTCTAAATTATTGTGTCACTTTGCCCATGAGCACTTCCTAGATAGGAGGGCAAAGTGTGTGAAGAAAGGCCCTTGAGATCCCTCAGAAAGGTGAGTGCCAAGGAACCTGACAGGTGTCTGATTTCTACTCTTGTATTTCTCTGGACAGTAATCAGTACCTTATAGAATTTCTCGAGGTTGGAGGCGTCCTAACACTCTTGGAAATACTTGGGCTGGAGAAGATCAAGGAGGAGGACAAGAAGGAATCCATCAGGCTACTTCAGGTCATTGCGAACTCTGGCAGGAAGTACAAGGAGCTCATTTGTGAAAGCTATGGTGGGTACTGTGTATAACAGGGTGGCGATTCCATGTCTTCCCAGGGGCCTGGGCAAAATGGTGGCAGCACCCAGCACTGCTCTAGGAAAACACATCATGGAACTGGTTGCACAGAAGCACTTTGTACAGTGGAGTCAATTAGCCCCTGTCCACGTCACTGCCAGAAGAGTCAGATTTATGATTTTCTTGATTTGTCGTTTGCTCAAACCTTTCCATGGTAGTTTTGGAAATACTTCTCCATTTTAAATATATCCTCTTTTATGCACCCGTTCAACAAAGATTTATTGAGCCATTGCCTAAAATCCTTTGTGAAATTAAGTGAGTTATGAATAACTCTAGAAATAAAAAGGAAATAAAGTCATTGAATATGTGTGCTAAGTATACACACACACACACACATATACACTAAGGTGCTGGGAGTACAAAGATGAATAAAATACAGTCCTTGTCCTCAAAGAGCTTACAGTATAGTGAGAAGTGTAAATAACCCTGTAATTTCCGTATGTTCCATCAAGTGTCCTGATCAAGGTGGATAAAGATGATGCCATCCCCCCCACACCCCTTTTTCAAAGTATTTCCCTCACTGCACTTTTCATCATGGTTCTCCTCTATGTCTCCCCATGGCCTCTCTGAGCCTTAGTGTATTTATCCATAAAATGGGACTAACACCTCCCTCTCAGTATAGTGATTAAATGAGGCAGCATGTGTCAGAACATTTAGTAAACTGCTGAATGCTGCATATGTGTTCATTATCACATAGCAATCCCAAACACGTGTTTAATTGTGCATTTTGCAGAGCCATTTTCAACTTTACAACAGATTTTGACAAGCGGACATGCCCTGTGTTGAAACAAAATCCTCTAGCCACAGAGCCATGAGGCAAACAAGGCAGTGAGGCAACGCAAGAGCCTTGATTTTTGCTTCGCTTGAACAGGCTTGGTTAACACATTTCAGTCCTTACCCCGTATTATGTAATCTCAAGTGAGGCTCTTTCTCATAAATCCCTTCCAATTGGGCATTTCCTCTTTTCTTTGTTCAGGTGTAAGATCCATAGCAGAATTTTTGGCAAAGTCTAAATCAGAAGAGACCCAAGAAGAAGTGCAGATTCTATTGGATTCTTTGGTCCACGGTAATCCCAAGTACCAGAATCAAGTGTACAAAGGTCTAATAGCTTTGCTGCCTTGTGCATCCCCAAAAGCTCAGCAGCTCTCCCTGCAGACTCTCAGGACTGCACAGGTGAGGCAGCCCACATGCTCCTGTGGTTCCGATTCAACACACTAACCTGAAAATTACCTTCCACAGTTGCACTTCACTCAGGCATGAGAAACCGAGCTCAGCCTCCCACTGCACGTCTGCTGTTCAATCAGCGTTACTTCCAGAAGGCCAAGGCGGGACAAAGAGTTCATGTCTCCCAGCAGAGTGATTTGTCCTGTTTACTTAAGGATCAGAAAGATGTTGGCAGACTTAAAAGTGGTTGAGACAAGCAACAAGGATGATGAAAAGACTGTAGAAAAGCTTACAGGAGTCAATTTAGTAGGGAAGGCATCATGGGCACATTTGTTGACAGCACGGAAGTGAGAGGCCAGATCACCAGGGCTTGGGAAAGCTCCTTTTCTCTTGCGGGCTCTACCTTCCTCTCAGTGCCCTTGAATGCTAGTGGAAGCAGATTTGGGACATGGTGGCCACATGAAGACACTGTGCTGATAAGGAGGGAAGAGAGGCTCCAAGATTGGTCTTAAGGTAAATTATTAAAAGCTCTCAAAACAGCTCCAGGCTCAGTGGAGGCAGGGAGACAAGAGGTCAAAGGAAGGGTAAGGTCTGAACTGTGGCAGTGGGAACAGAGAGGACAGGGTCAAACAGACATTTCTGAGGCAGAGTGAGTGGTAAGTGGGGCAGTAAAAGAAAAGCAGTCAAAAATGACATCCAGTTTTGGACTTAGCATCAGGCAGAGTTGGGTACCAGCAGGAGAGAGCAGGAAAAACCGATCTGATTTGGGAGGAGTTAGGTTTTGACTTGATGAGCCTCGGTGGCTCCCAAGTACCATTTAAGGAGCAGGCCCAGCCAGCTGCAGAAGATATAAATAGGCCAAAAAAAAAAAAAAAAAAAAAAAGATATAAATAGGTCATTTATGGAAAAAATACCAAATCCTGGGGGCATCTGGGTGGCTCAGTGAGTTGAGCCACCGACTCTTGATCTCAGCTCAGGTCATTATCTTGAGTTTGAGCCCCAGGTTGGGCTGGGTGCTGATGGCACGGAGTCTGCTTGGGATTCTGTGTCCCCTACTCTCTGCCCCTCACCCTCTTGTTCTCTCTCTCTCTCTCTTTCAAAAATAAATAAAATTCAAAAACAATTTTTTTAAATACCAAATCCTGGGCATCCCTCCCATAGAATCTGACAGTTTTCAGGCAGCCTTTGGTAATGCTTTTTCTTGTTAAGCTCCCCAAGTAATTCTGACTCCTAGCTTAATTGAGGAATTACTGTTGAGGACATCTAGTAGAGAGGCCCACTGGGTTTCATGAGCAGAGAAGTGGTAACTAAAACAACAGAAGTGAATAAGATCAGCCGGGTAAAGTGAACCAAGTAAGGAGAAGGGACATTGCCAGCATTTAAGAGATGAGCGGAGGAGAAAGGTCCAACAAAAGAGCTGGATTATTATTATTATTATTTCCCATTTTCATTTTTTTTTTAATTTTTTTTTCAACGTTTATTTATTTTTGGGACAGACAGAGACAGAGCATGAACGGGGGAGGGGCAGAGAGAAAGGGAGACACAGAATCGGAAGCAGGCTCCAGGCTCTGAGCCATCAGTCCAGAGCCCGACGCGGGGCTTGAACTCACGGACTGCGAGATCGTGACCTGGCTGAAGTCGGACGCTTAACCGACTGCGCCACCCAGGCGCCCCCCCATTTTCATTTTTTAAGTGCCTCCTACCTGCCAGGCACTGTGCCAGAGGCTTACTTTAGTCTTTACAATAGCTTATGGAGGCAGACATTATTATCCCTATTTTAAAGATGATGTAACTGAGCCTTGAGGGGTGTTTGGTGACTTATTCAAGGCCACACACTAAGTAAGAGGTATGTACTAAGTGGGCATTTAAATCCAACTCTCTTGGGGCCCCTGGGTGGCTCAGTCGGCTGAGTGTCTAGCTCTTGATTTCAGCTCAGGTCATGATCTCACTGTTGTCAGTTTGGGGCCCACATCAGGCCCCATGTCAGGCTCTGCGCTGACAGAGTGGAGCTTGCTTAAGGTTCTCTCTCTTTCTCTCTCTCTGCCCTTCCCCTACTTACTCTCTCTCTCTCTCAAAATGAATAAATAACCTTTTTTTTTTTTTAATTAAAAACTAAGTTGGGCACCTGGGAGGCTCAGTCGGTTAAGCGTGCAACTTCAGCTCAGGTCATGATCTCACAGCTTGTGAGTTCGAGCCCTGGTCAGGCTCTGTGCTGACAGCTCAGAGCCTGGAGCCTGCTTCTGATTCTGTGTCTCCCTCTCTCTCTGCCCCTCCCCCCACTCATGCTCTGTCTCTCTGTCTCTTTGTCATAAATAAACATTAAAACATTATAAATAAATACATAAATAAATAAATAAATAAAGCCAACTTTAACTCCACAGAGTTCTTAGTTTTTCTAAAACTTGTTTTAAATGTTTATTTATTGTGAGAGAGAAAGAGAAAGCACGAGCAGGGGAGAACAGAGAAAGGGGGAGAGAGAGAATCCCAAGCAGGCTCCATGCTGTCAGCGCAGAGTCCCACACAGGACTCCATCTCACAAACTGTGAGATCATGACCTGAGCCAAAATCCAGAGTCAGATCCTTAACTGATGGAACCACCCAGGCCCCCCTGAGAGTTCTTAGTCTTTCCATATACCACTCAACCTCTTTGGAAAAAAGCAATGGAAGCCATAAAATGAAAACAAGGAAAAAATAGGACTGTGAAAATGCAGGGAAAAGAGTTTCAATAAGGAGAACATGACCAGCTGGGTCAAGTACAACAGAGAGATTAAATGTGGGTAGAACTGAAAGATGGTCCCCAGAAGAAAAGTTTGGATGAATCTTGGTCCCATGGCAGGAAAATTTAAATTGCAGCAGCCTGTCAAAGGGGGATGCATGGAGGATGAAGTAGTTTCCCCTGGGCTCCTGCAAAGCTTAGGTGTCAAGGGGGAAAAGAGCAGTAGCAAGAGAAGATTGAGCCAAAGGATAATTTTGTGCAATCTGGGTGAACTTGAGGGTGTTTCGTGCTAATGGACAGGAAGTGATGCACAGATAAAGGTTGAAGAGGTAGAAAGGAGCAGTTCCCCTGTTGGGTGAGGTTCATGAGGGAGAGAAGATATAGGATCCTGGATCAGTGCCACTCTCCCCAGCCTGTGCCCACCCTCCCCCCAGCAAGGGGGGAGGCTTGTCCCCACACCTCTAGCAGGTGGCCAGCTAACCCCAACTGAACACCTCCTGAGCTAGAGGGGTCAGTGGTCACCTCAGCAGACGCTTCAGTCTGATTCTTGGATGCCCATCTGTCCCTCCCCTGGAAAAGAAATGTACTTGATGGTGCGGGGGCCAAGGCCCACTGACTCACCACTCCCCTCCCTCTCCCCACTCAGCCAGGCTGCCTAGCTGTCTGGGAAGTCCGCTTTTCATTTCTTCCAGGTGTACTAGATCTAAAGAGTAACTAGTTTGTCCTGTTGTCTATCTTGTCAGTCGATCGTTGGGACCACACACCCCAGCATTGTGGACTGCGTGCTGAAGGTACTGCGCACGATGCACCTGGAAGTGCAGTATGAAGGTAGGGGAGGCGGCCGGGTCTGCTCCCACTCACAGATTATAGTCACTGTGAGAGCTAGACAGGTTTGCTCTTCAAATTTTCTTTTAATATTTATTCATTTTTGAGAGATAGAGTGTGAGTGGGGGAGGGGCAGAGAGCGGAGACACAGAATCCGAAGCTGGCTCCAGGCTCCGAGCTGTCAGCACAGAGCCCAACGTGGATCATGACCCGACCTGAGCTGAAGTCGGACGCCCAACTGACTGAGCCACGCAGGCGCCCCCAGATAGATTCACTCTTGAGAGTTTTCTCTTAGTCATGGGGCACCTGGATAGTTCAGTCTGGTTGAGCATTTGCTCAGGTCATGATCTTACAGTTCTTGAGTTTGAGCCCCACATGGGGCTCTTTGCAATCAGCCTGTCAGTGCAGAGCCTGCTTTGGATCCTCTGTCCCCCTCTGTCTGCCCCTCCCCTGCTCTCACTCAAATACATACATACATACATACATACATAGAGTTTTCTCTTAGTCACAGGAACCATGTTAAGTATCCTGGGTAACCTCAGCAGATGGAAGATGCTGGTTCGATCTGATCAGCCAGAAAATGACAGCCACTTTCTACACTTTGAATCAGCCACATGATGCTTTAACATTTGCTAGGACCTGCCTGCGTGAAGAGCTGGCTCTGGTTCTCAGTCTTATGTAGTACTTCCGCACTAAACAGAAGTCACCTGGGGGACTGTCCCTCTCCTAAGAAACTAAACTGGATGGTGGTAGTATTAAGTTTTCATGTATTCAGTACACCTATGTGCTAGCCACTTTCCATGCATCATTTCATTTAATTCTCAAAAGAACCACAAGAGTACAGAGCCTGGCACATATTAGGTTTCAAATGTTCAAATGAATAAATGGTGGAGGTAAGTATTTTTATGTTTTTCAAGCTAAAGCATCAAAGCACAGAGATATTAAGTATGCTTCCCAAGGTTATGCAACTAAATAGATTCAAACCAGATCTGACTGCAAAGTGTATGCTTTTTAATTTTTTTAAGGTTAATTTATTTTTGAGAGAGAGAGAGTGAGTGGGGGAGGGGCAGCTAGAGATGGAGACACAGAATCCAAAGCGGGTTCCAGGCTCTGAGCTGTCAGCACAGAGCCAGATGTGGGGCTCGAACCCATGGACCACAAGATCATGACCTGAGCCGACGTCAGACACTTAACTGACTGAGCCACCTAGGTGCCCCTAAAATGTATGCTTTTAACATGAGCCCATAGTAGGTGTTTACAGGATGTTGTTTCCTTCCCTGTTCCTAGAGTGGTTCAAAGAAAGAAAATTCTGTTTTCAACAGGAGGGATCAAAGAAGAGTTTGCTGAGAAGGTGGTATTTGAGCTGAGCCTTGGAGAATGGGAAGGATCTGGGAAGGTAGAAAGGAGAAGAGGAGGGCATTCTGGAAAGGGGAATGGTATAAAAGAAGTCCCAAACGTAGGGATATACAAGATGTATCTGAGGAGTGACAGATCATTTAGTGGAAGTTTGATAGAGGTCTCAGTCCAGAAAGATCTAGAAAGGTAGGCTAGGACCAGATTGACGAGCACCTTGAAAGCCAGATGGAAGAGTAGCAGGTACTCTCTCCAGTAGGCAGCACAGAGCCATTGAAAAGTGAGCCGTGAACAGGGGAGTGGCAGAGGGAAAGCACTGTCTCAGGAATGTTACCTGAGTGGTGGTGTGCTCAGTAGGTCAGAGCCACAGAAGGCTCTCGAGGCTTGAGGCCAGTTGGGAGGCCTTTCAGGTTGTTCAGATAACAAAGTAAGAATGTGCTGGTCTGGGGGTGCCTGGCTGGCTCAGTCAGTGGAGCATGTGACTCTTGATCTTGAGGTTGTGGGTTCAAGCCCCATGTTGGGTGTAGAGATTACTTTAAAAATTTTTTTAAATCTTTAAAAAAGTTTTTAAAAAATGTACTTGGTCTAGCCAAATATACAGGCCCTGGGAAGAGAGAATGGACAGGACTGGGAACTGCCTCAGTATGGAGAATGAGATGGCATATGGAAGGGGGAATGAACAGGGCTGTGGAGGCCAGGACAGAGAGACCTATTAAGCAGGAAAGATCTGGACATCTGGACATATCAGGATTCGGCAGGTGGAGCCCCAGACCCAGGAAGTCTGGGAGGGACAGAAGGAGCAGGCGTGTACCAGGGTTCAACTATGCATGTGAGATCCTGGGGAAGACCAACAAAGGTCCAGACGCTGACTTCCAATATCATTTATTTTAGGAAGGCCGTGTTGAAACTAAATGTCAGTCAGTTTTTCCTTCAGCAGCATTGTCAATTTCATATTTGTTTGACCCCTGCAGGTGTGCCTGGGAAAATGGACCTTGTAAATTGAGAAGTAATGCTATGTTGAAATCCATTACCAGCTGGAGGAGAGTCTCCTAGCTTGGCAGGAGTTGCCAGTGAAGTGTGGGGTAGTGGAGGGAACCGAGTAAAGGTCAAACCCAGCAGCAGAGAGTTGTTTCTGCATTGGAGCAAGGGGGTAACCTGGCAGTTGAATCACGTTAGGAAGCATAATCAAGCAGCCCAACGGGACTAGACTGGGTGGCACTGAGCCTCCCTCCCCGCCACCACCTTCACGTGACTCACGTGACCACTCCTACTCATCATCACTTCTTAGCTTAAGCATTTCTTTCCCAAGGCCTTCCCTCACCTGCCTTCAGCGCCTGCCCAGATGTCAGCCCTCCTTCCTTTGTACCACCCTGCACCTCCTGCCCTCCAGTACACCCCTTCCCTAGAGCAGTCATCTCTAGAATGCACTATGTACAGTTTCAGTGCACTTCTTACCACTTTTGTTGTTATCTCCTCAGTGCAGTCTGTGGCATAGGGTAGATCCTTGTTGCATGTCTGTTGAGGGAGGGAGGGAGGACTGTACATACACACTGAGGCAGAGGCAGGAGAAACATGAGATTTTCTCACTGCCTTTTTGGTTTGATGTCTGCTCCTGTGATAACAGTAAAACCGTGAGCCTCAAGATAATTTCAAATATGCCAAACTCATAACAGGTGCCCAAGATGTCTGTTGAATGAATGAATCATTCTTTTTTACCAGGAACTTCAAAATAGTCTTGGTGGAACTGGGAACGTAGAGCATGTATATGCATGTATATGCGTTGTCCACAAGGGGGAGCTATGCCACACGATCGGTGGAGTGGAAGTTCTGGAAGAGAACACAGTGTTAGCTCCCGCTGAGACTGCTCCAAAGGCAGGGGGAGGGAAGGTCTGACAGGTCTTAGATGTGGTCCTAACAGTGACAACTGGAGAAGATCCGAGATTAATTTCTCTGAGTTGGACAACACTAAATTACAAGACCAGGACGATGGCAACAGTCATGGTTAGAGAACCCAGTAACCAGGAGGTATAAGCGATATAGTTGAATGGACTAACCTTAAAAGGGCCAGAGTTCGTTTGTTTTTTAGAAACAAATATTAATTGAACATCCGTGGTGTGCCAGGTACTATGCCAAGTACTGGGGGTTGCTTGTGTTTGTATTGAGGAGAAAAGTTAATGGGTCATAGGGCATCTGGGTGGCTTAGTCAGGGGGGCGACTGAATGGCTCGGTTGGTTAAGTGTCCCACTCTTGATTTTGGCTCAGGTCATGATCTCTGGGTCGTGGGATCAAGCCCCATGTCGAGCTCTGTTCTGGCTGTGGAGACTGCTTAAGATCCTCCCTCTGCCCTCCCTGACACCCTCTCTCTCTCTCTCTGTCTCGGACTCTCTCTCTCCCTCTTTCTCTCTTTCTCTCTCTCTCTCTCTCTCTCTCTCTCTCTCTCTCTCTCTCTCTCTCCAAACAGACAAAACAAAAAACAAAAACAAAAATGAGTGGTTCAGAAGGAAGGAGGAGGTTAAGGAGGATGTTCACTCTACCTTCCATGGTGGGAGGGGTAGTTAACATCCTTCCCCTGAGAAGGCTACAAGGAAAGTGGAGTTCTCAGGGAGAGTCCAGTGAAAACAGGGTGGAGAGGCTTAGGAGACCTGGTGACTCTTTCCCCTTGTCAGTGGTGCAGGAGCCAGGTGAGAGCTTCACCTCTTTTTTCATTGAGAACTCCACCCCCACCACCTCCAAATCTGCCAGTCTGCCTGGCCCGTTACTCATTCTCTGTTCTCTTTCCCATTACTACCAAATGTCCCTGCTCCTACCACAGGCCAGCTCTTCTGCTTCTTCTTTTTTTTAAGTTTATTTTTTAAGTTTTTTTAAGTTTATTTTTACTTAAGTTTTTTTTATAAGTTTAATTTTTTTAAGTTTATTTATTTACTTATTTGAGAGACAGACAGCACAAGCAGGGAAAGGGCAGAGAGAGAAGGAGAGAGAATCCCAAGCAGGCTCCACACTGTGGATCTCACCATAAGATCATGACCTGTGCTGAAACCAAGAGTTGGTCACTTAACCGACTGAGCCACCCAAGCATCCCATCTTCTGCTTCTGCTTATTCTCTGAAGCACATTCATAAAGCCTTCTCACAACAGCCTCTCTCTTTCTGTCTGGTGGATCATCTCCATTGACATGCAAATATGATCTGTATCCCCCATCTTTTTTTTTTTTAATGTTTATTTATTTATTTTGAGAGAGAGAGTACAAGTGGGGAAGGGAGAGAGAAATCCCAAGCAGGCTCCTTGTTGTCAGCACAGAGAGCCTGATGTGGGGCTTGATCCCATGAACCGCACAATCATGACCCAAGCTGAAATCAAGAGTTGGACACTTAACCAGCTGAGCCATTCAGGCACCCCCTGTATCTCTCATCTTTAAAAGAGAGCCCCTCCTTGGTAATCTATGGACTAAAAGAGATTTAAAAGACTTGCCCCCCAAAATTAAATTAAATGATAGCATTTAAGGATGCATATCCCTCCTTGACCCCAAGTTCCCCTCCAGCTACCCATTTTTCCATTGACCCAATTGGCCCAAAGCATCTGGCTTTCTTTGGGTTTCTGTGATACCACTTCTCATTGTTCTCCTGCCAGCTGGGTCTGCCATGTTTGCTCTGCTTGCTTTTCTACTTTCTCCTAATTTCTCTACCACTCTGTTAGGTCAGCCTACTTCTCATCTCTTTACCAACACCTCCTGCTCGTGTGATTTTGTGTAGTCCCCTGGCTTTACACACCACAAATATGTTATACATGCAGATACCAGACTGTATCTTTGGCCTGATCTCTCCCCTGAAACCTCCCCAGACATCTGAAATTTATATCCAAAACAGAACGCTTGATTTTCTTCCCAAATCCTTTTCTTTCTCCTATTTTCAATAAAAGGTGCCACTACCAACCCAACTGTTCAGGTAAAGAGTGTAAGACCAGTACCATGATCTGCACTTTCTCTCACCTCCCACCCCATCCCAACCTTACCAAGTTCTTTCTGGCTCTCTCCCTACTTACCCTCTTTGTCCGCCCCAACCCCACCCCGTGATCGCCCAAGGCTAACCCACCATCCTGTTTGCTAACGTCTGCTTCCATTCCGGCCTCCTGTAACCCATCCTCCCAGTGCAGCCAGAACAATCATTTCAAAATAGCTTCCCACTGCACCTACACTAAAATCTACACACCTGTCATGGCCAGCAAAGCTTCTGGAAGGCTCTTCCCCCAGACCTTGGATTGATGGACAGCTTCTCAAACTTCAGCTCAGATGTCACCTCTGCCCACTCTCTCTAAAGTTTCCCCATTCCCTCCTGCCACCCACGTCAGGCTCTCTCCATCATAGCACATCATTGCACTTATCTCCTTTAGAAATCACCTTGTTTGTTTGTTTACATGTTTAATGTCTGTGCTCTGTAAGAAAATCAGCTCCAAAAGAGCTGAGAGTTCCTCTTCTTTGTTTACCATTGTATCCCTAGGGCCTGAACAGTACTGGCAAAAGTAGACTCTTAAATATTTGTTGAATGAATGAATGGAGACAGGGTGAATCGTGTATACCTTAATTTATACTGAACAGGCATCACATTGGAAATAGAATGAAATACCTAGTTTTTTCAGCCCAGGCTAAGTGGAGGCTGTGTGTAGTAAATTACCCTTTATTTCCTGAGAGTTCCTAGGGCCAAGGAAGAAGGTTTGGAGAGGGAGAAAAAAGAAGTGGTACTTGGAGGAAGGTAGGAGATAGTAAGGCCACAGGAGCAGGGCGTGGATGCCCTGGTTACCTGTTGCTTGTAACAAACCACCCCAAATTTCATGTCACAAAACTATCACTGTTTTACCCCCACACTACATAAGTCAAAGATTACAACAGGACACAGCAGACATGGATTATCTCTGCTCCGTGTTATCTGGGGCCTCACCTGGAAGACAGCTGGGGGCCACAGCTGGAACTAAAGCCTAGTGTGGATTAGTATTACTGATTTCTCCTTTTCTCTCAGGGTCTAGTATGGTTCCACAATGGCACCTTTTTCTCCCAAAAGAGTGCCAGAGGAAATGTGTGCATCAAAGAATGGTTTCCTAGTCCTCACTGCAGGGGATTCTGGTTGTCCATTCTTGTCTGTTCTTCACTTTGAAGTGGAAATAACCATGTCAAGGGTACTGGTGACCACTAATTTCTGAAGGTTTTTTTTTTTCCTAGAATTAAGATTTTAGAATTTCTTTTAATGATGATCCCATTTAACATTAGAGAGCCAAAATTAAAATTAAGGGAGGCCTTCTTCAAAGTGGTCCTGCCTGGAATTTATCTCCATTTATGACTTCTGTGAAGTGAAAAATGGCAGTTTCCTCCCAGGGAGGATTGCTATTCCAGGAATTGGTGGCAGGCAGGGACTTAATCATGACGAGCAGTCTAAAGCCACAGAAGTACTCTCTCACTGGCCTCTCTTCCTAGAGCAGAGAAATTTCAAAGTCATAGAAAGTTTTGCAGAAGAATAAATTAATGAGTTCTGTTGGGAATTTGAAATATATGTATGTGTAAATATATTAGCATCTTTTACGAATAAATTATTACCTTAGCAACATCACTACGTATGACTTAATTAGAAGCAGACCATTCATTGTAAATTCATTTGCCAAATATATGCTGGCCAAAAATCAATTGGCCGAATGACCAATTTGCTGAGTGCCCAGTTCACCAAATTCCCAATTTACTGACATGTTTCCTTTAAATATTTGTGAAGTTTAGAGCATTGGTTGTATTAATGGGACCTAAGAGAGCTGAGAGAGGCCGGAACTTCAGAGTTCTCAGAGATTTTACACTCTCTCTGTCCCTCAGTTCCCCCATCTGCCCTTTGTTGGTCCTTGGTCTCCCTTTCTTTGTCCCACCTCTCCCCATCCTCTCTTCTCAAGGGTGGGCAGTGTAGGCTATGCAGTATGGTGACCTCCAGCAGGCTCCTCCACCGGGTCCCCCTTCCCTGCCCCCGCTCCCTGCCACTGCAGCTACAGAGCTTGGGCAGAGACAAATGAGAATTCCATAAAATGCCACTATGAAGACAAAATGAAAGCCATTATATTCACACTTTGCAGAAATCTATGAAAACTGCTAAATCCATCCATCTCTATCCATTACCCATTGCTATATAACAAATTATCTCAAAACTTAGTGGCTAAAAAATAAACATTTATTATCTCACACAGTTTTTGTGGGTCAGGAATCTGGGAACAGCTTAACTGAGTGGTTTTGGCTCCAGGTATCTCATGAGGTTGCAGTCAAGCAGTTAGCTGGAACCATGGTCATCCAAAGGCGCCACGGGGCCTAGAGGACCCCCTTCCGTCATGGCTCACTCACAGACCTGGCAAGTTAAAGCTGGTTGTTGACAGGAAGCCTCAAGTCTTCGCCATGTGGGCCTCTCCATTGAGCTGCTTTAATGTCCTCACAGCATGGCAGCTGGCTTCTTCCAGAGTGAGTGATCTGAGGGAGTGCAAGGAGGAGGCCCCACTACCTTTTATAATCTAACCTCAGAAGTCGTACACCGTCCCTTCTGTTTCACCCTGTTCACTAGAAGCTGGGGAGGAGAAATGGGCTCTACCCCTTGAGAGGAAACATACTAAAACTTTTGTGGACATATTTTAAAACCACTATACCATCTCATAAAAATTGCTGAAAAACAAACACAGGCATAAGAAACAAGTTCATGGTAAAATGGAAATGTTTGTGAATTTGGAAAAATGGTTACTTGGGGAATAACATTTTTGCCTAATTGACCTAGAACCTAGGATTAATTTGACTTTCTAATAAATGATCATATTTCATGTAGTGAAGTTTAAAGTGTAGCTTATCAGCCACAAAATACAAAAGCAGGGTTAATGGCTGAGCAAACTGTACTGCACTAACAAAGTAGAATCTTCTAGAAATGTAGTTCAGAGAAACAGTGCCTAAGTGAAAGGACAGACATAGACAAGTCTTTGAATCTCTTTCCCTGCCCCTCAGAGACCTGGAGAAAGACTGGCAGTGGACAAGAACTTCATTGTTAATTTTTCTTAGGTTTTGTGAAGTTACAAAAATTCCTAATACTAAGGAGAATGGTTTATTTAGAAATCAATCACAGGGGCACTTGGGTGGCTCAGTCAGTTGAGTGACTGACTTTGGCTGAGGTCATGATCTCACGGTTTGTGAGTTCAGGCCCTGCACCAGACTCTGTGCTGACAGCTCGGAGCCTGGAGCCCGTTTTGGATTCTGTGTCTCCCTCTTCTCTCTCTCTGCCCCTCCCCTGCTCACGCTCTGTCTCTCTTTCCTTCAAAAATAAATAAACATTAAAAAAAAAAAATTTTTTTAAGAAAGAAATCAATCACAGATTTGGTTTAATTCGTTTTTCTTCATTAAGACATTTTTTTAAATGTTTGTTTATTTATTTGAGGTGGGGTGGGGAGGAGCATAGAGGGAGAGAGAGAATCCCAAGCAAGTTTCACAATCAGCATGGGGCCTGATGCAGGGCTTGATCTCATGACCATGAGATCATGACCTAAGCTGAAATCAAGAGTCAGACGCTTAACATACTGAGCCACCCAGGTGTCCCCATAAAGGCATTTTTAAAATTGAGGTAAGATTCCCATAACATAAAAGTAACCAATTTAAAATGAACAATTCAGGAGTCTTTAGTATATTCACATTGTCGTGTGACCACCACTTCTATTTAGCTCTGAGACATTTTCATCCCCCCAAAAGGACACTCTGTACCATTAGGTATTTGCTCCCCATTCCTTCCCCTCAGCCCCTGGAAACCACCACTCTTCATTCTGTCTCCATGGATTTGCCTGTTCTAGATATTTCTTATAAACAGAATCATGTAACATGGGACTTTTTGCATCTGGCTACTTTCACTTAGCATAATGTTTTCAAGACTCATCTATGTGGAAACATGTATCAGTACTTCATTCTTTCTTATGGCTGAATGATATTCCATTGTGTGTATATACCACAGTTTGTCTATCCAGTCATCCACTGATGGACATCTGGGCTGTCTCCCCCTTTCGGCTATTGTGAATACTGCTGCCATGAACATGCATGTACATGTACATTTTTGGTGCCTGTTTTCAATTCTTTGGGGTGTATATCTGGTAGAATTGCTAAGTCATATGGTAATTCTGTTTAACCTTTTAAGAAACTGTCAAACTTGGGGCGCCTGGGTGGCTCAGTCGGTTGGGCGTCCGACTTCAGCTCAGGTCACGATCTCGCGGTCCGTGAGTTCGAGCCCCGCGTCGGGCTCTGGGCTGATGGCTCAGAGCCTGGAGCCTGTTTCCGATTCTGTGTCTCCCTCTCTCTCTGCCCCTCCCCCGTTCATGCTCTGTCTCTCTCTGTCCCAAAAATAAATAAACGTTGAAAAAAAATTAAAAAAAAAAAAAGAAACTGTCAAACTGTTCTCCACAGCAGCTAGACCAGTTTACATTCCCACCATCAACGTATGAAGGTTCCAATTTCTCCACATCTTTGCCAACACTTGTCATTTTCCTTTTTTTTTTTTTTAATAGTCAACCTAGTGCATGTGGAGTGGTTTGGGTTTGTGGTTTGGGTTTGCAGTTTCCTAATGACTAAAGATATTGAACATCTTTTCAAGTGCCTGTTGGCCATTTATATTTCTTCCTTGGAGAAATATCTACTCAAGTCTTTTGCCTATTTTTAAAATCGGGTTGTTTGTCTTTTTGCTGTTGAGTTGTAAGAGTTCTTTATATATTCTGGATACTAGAATGGTTTCTCCCACTAGAATGGCTGTCTTTTCATTTTTTTGATAGTGTCCTTTATTGATTCACTTTTATTTTATTTTATTTTATTTTACTTTATTTTATTTTAGAGATGGGAATGAGGGAGAAAGGGGCAGAGAGAGAGAGAGAGAGAGAGAGAGAGAGAGAGAATCTCAAGCAGGCTCCATGCTCAGTGCAGATCCCAACACGGGGCTCGATACCAGGACCCTGGGATCATGACCTGAGCCAAAATCAAGAGGTGTATGCTCAATCAACTGAGCCACCCAGTCACCCCTTGTTGGTTTACTTTTAAATGATTTAAGTTTTTTGTTCAATCATTTACTTATTCAAAAGAGCAGGCACTAGGCTGGGTACTGAGTGTTTAGTGACCAACGAAACAAAGTCCCTGCCCTGGTAGAGCTCTGATACAAGAGTAATAACAACAATAATAGTAACTAGTAATTGCTACCAGGGACTGGTGAGGACTGTGTGCCAGGCACTGTTTTAAGCTCTTCAATCAAGTCACACAGTCCTCAGAACAATTCTGAGAAGTAGGTACTATTATCATCCCCCGTTTACATGAAGAAACTGAGGCACAGAGCAACTGAATAACCCACCCAAAGTCTCAGAGATAATAAGTGGGAAAGTTGTGGGTCACACCCAGGCAGAATAACGCCTGAGCCCAAATCCTCACCACCACACTATCCTGTCCTTCCAGTGTTATGAAAAAAGACTTGTAAAATTTTTACCACTTTGAGAAATAGTCAAAAACCTGAGGACAGACAATATTATTACTACCATAAAACATAATTATGTTTTCTTAGCTTCATGCCCTTCACAGGGTCATGCAAATACTATAAGGTCTCATTTTTAAAACTACACTTTTTGCCCCATAGAACCTTGTGTCTTTGCTCTCCTTTTCTGAGCTAACCCACAGTAGCAGGAGTCTCAGCCTTTCCTGCTGTGTAAGAGGCCACCCGTCCTGTGCAGCTTCACTGAACAGTCACAAGGCTCTGACACTAATGGATAGTTTACCATAAAAATCTGCTGAATATTCTTAAAAGATGCATTATTTCCCCAAAATTATATGAGCACTTCAACTGCCACACTTTATTCAGTGTTCCTAAGTTTTATTATATAGTTTCCCATAGTTTGTTGTTGTTGTTGTTGTTTTTAATAAGTTCTTGGGAAAACTTGTTTCTACTTGCCCGATTTGCCTAGCCCTCAAAGCCTCTGTGTCTGCCCTGGCCTGGCACTGTCTCCCCTTGTGCACCTCGGGCAGTGGTGCTCCACTCGGGTGTCAGGGCCAGTTCAAAGCACCAGCGCATGGGCTGGTCGGACTTGGTGAGCCTTGCCCAGAATAGCAGATGCCTAAAGAAGACACACTACAGTAATTCTTAATTTGGCAGTACATACACCACCAGAGTACATGACATTAACTGCTTTCTCGCCTGACTTTTTCATTTTTTTAATGTTTATTTATTTTTGAGAGAGAGCGTACGTACGCAGTGGGCTGGGGGTGGCGGAGAGAGGGAAAAAGAGAGAATCCCAAGCAGGCCGCACTGGCAGCACAGAGCCTGACGAGGGTCTCAATCCCGCAAACTGCCAGATCATGACCTGACCCGAAACCAGAGTCCCCTAGTCAGTCTCTTAACCGACTGAGCCACCCAGGTGCCCTCGCCTGAGTTTTTTAAGAGAAAATAGTGTGTAAAATATGTTTTCTGTGTTTCAACAATGGGTTTTGAACAAGATGTGGTGAAAGAGGTGGTGAGATGTATAGGAGTAAGAGATAGAATGCGGTTGGTCAGGAAGATGCCTGACACTGGCTTCTTATGAGTTATAAGTTCCTCACAACAGCAACTTGCCGAATGTATTCACACTTACTTGCTGGGAAATAAAGCCTACTTGTGTTCGGACGCCCACTGAAGCACACTTCTCATATGTGGCCAGTAGGTGGCAGTCTCGTATGAAAGTGAAAACAAAGAACTGAGACCTGGGTTTCCCAGGGCTCTAGGAGCAAAGAATTGTAAAACAAACTTCCTCAGTGCTGAGTGCC
Source organism: Herpailurus yagouaroundi (assembly GCF_014898765.1). Lineage (NCBI taxonomy): Eukaryota > Metazoa > Chordata > Mammalia > Carnivora > Felidae > Herpailurus > Herpailurus yagouaroundi. Next base: position 35,336,800 of record NW_024412388.1, read on the forward strand.
TTAGAAATAGTTGCGCACCATCTCCACAGCTCCCAGGTGCAATGCCATTCATTTCTAAGGTTCCGTCTGCCCAAAGAATACTGAGCCCACTGCTACAACCTTGTCTCCTACTCATTGTGACTTCCAGGGCAAGTCATTTTGTTCCGGCTTCCTTCAGCTATCAGACAGGTGATCCAGGAACTTTCTTCCTGGGCTGACAGGCTGTGGGTTCTGTGGTTCTTCCTTGGATTGGAGGAATCCCTCCTTTTGCACTGAAGTCTCCTTTGAGTGTCAGTGGGCCGGCCCTTAAATCTGTTTTGTTTCCTGCTGTTCCAGTCAGCACTAGCACTGTAGCTGACGTGTACCCAACCGGTTTGTCAAATGAAAGCTTGGGCCCTGCAGAGCTGCTTCTCAGCCTCACTGGGCATGACTTCTCAATGGCTCCTGATCACCACTCTCCTCCCGGAAAACTCTGATCTCTTCCTTCCCTGACACCCGCCCTCCCAACACTCTCCTGGTTCCCAGAAAGATCAGTCCTTCCTTTGCATATTCCTATCCCCCCACCAGTCCCTTAGGTGCAACTTCCCTTCTATTTCTCTCAGGATTCAGTCAGTCCCAGGTCCCCTGCTCTTCTCTTTCTGTCTGCGGTACCTCATCTACTCCCACAGTTTTAATTACTGCCTCTAATGATAGACACACTAATGGCTAGCCTTTATAAGGTATTTACTCCATGTTAGGTACTGCTCCAGCTCTCTACTCATTAATCCTCACAACAAGCTGATGAGGTAGGCACAATTATTATTCCCATTTTGTGGCAGACGGGCAGAGCAGTTGAGTGACCTCTCTCCAGCTCACACTGCTCTCCTGAGCTCCACCCCATTGTTCCCATTTGCCTTCTGAACATCTCCCCTTGGATGTCACTGACCAAGTTCAGAATTGGACTCCTGAGATTCCAGCTCCAAGGCCTCAATCTCAGTGAAAAGCACCCAAGGCTGGAAATGTAGGTCATCAACATTTCTTCCTGCTTCCCACCTGTAACCAACTTCTAACAAGACCAGTCAACTCTTAACTCCTTAATATTGTTCAAATCTCCCTCTTCTTCATTCTGTCTCCACTGGTGTAACTCATATCTTTATATGTCTCACCTCTAAACCAATCTCCATCTTTCCAGCACAGTGTCTACACAGTCTTTTCTCCTAGTCCTCCACCGAGCCAAGGTAGCGGAGCTTAGTGGTGAAGAATATGAGCTTTGGAATCCGAAAGAGTCATTCTGCTACTTATTAGCTGTTGGGCCTTGGGCAAGCTACTCAATCTTTTTAAGTCAGTTTCCTCTGACACGAAAGACAAGAAAATACCTGTCCTATAGGGCGGTTGGCCCATGCAAAGCCCTCGGAATCCAGCCTGCCTCCTCAGGCTTAGCTCTCACTCCATGGGCCGTCATTTCTTGTCAGGCAGACCTCCCTGCTTGCCCGGCCACAATAGGGGCATGTGCTTTGCCACGTTCATAATTCTAGTCCCTCCCTTCACCCCAAGACTTTGTCAGCTCACATGTCACCTTCTCCAAGAAAGCCTTTTCCCGATTCTCTAGCCCCCAGTTCCTCAACATACCCTCACACCAACCTGGCTTCCTTTGTGTTCCCATGGCTCTTATAAAACTACATCATAGGGGCGCCTGGGTGGCTCAGTGGGTTAAACATCCGACTTCAGCTCAGGTCATGATCTCACGGTTCGTGAGTTCAAGTCCCACGTTAGGCTCTATGCTGACAGCTCAGAGCCTGGAACCTGCTTCATATTCTTGCTCTACCCCTCCCCTGCTCATGCTCTCGCTCTCTCTCTCTCTCTCTCTCTCTCTCTCATAAATAAATAAACATTAAAATTTTTTTTTTTAAAAACTACATCATACATGCCAGTTTCCTTACTGGTATCCCCCCCCGCCCCCCAACCTTAGACTGTGTCATCTCTGAGGGCAAGGATGCTGTCTTAGTCCTCCTCTTAGCCCTAGCACAGGGGGGCTGGCACACAGAAGATGCTCAATGAATATTTTGTTAGATGAATGAATGAATCAATAAATCAGTGACTGAGCCAATTTAGGACAGTTGAATGTTGTCAGAACACAGGCTTCAGGCAAAGCTGCCAAAGACAGTAATCCCCTGTTGCCCTTTGCTTTCTGAATGACTCTGCCATGCTTAGGAACTAGCCCCATGTGTAAAGAATTGTAACTGGCTGTGGTTCTTGTGAAGACATTTGGGCAGAGACTGGCGCTTTTGCTTTAGGTGTAAACATTGACAGCTGTGAATTTTAAAACTCAATCAAAAATGATTCAGTGAATAAATCTTCCTTTTTCCAAAAGAGTTCCAAGTATTGCAGATATACTGGCAATGAAGGATTCAGAATTCAGGGTAAAGTGAATAGGCAGAACCAGATATTTATCTCCTGGAGCACTTGGTCCTGCGTGGGCAGAAACATTTCATAAAAATATGTTCATCCATTCATTGCCACCCTGATGTTCGCCAAGTCATTTCTTGCTGCATGTAGAACTCTCTCAGACACAGGCAAGTGTTCTGCCCAGGTGTCCTGGCACCAAGGTGCTGCCCACATGGGCCTGGAAAGAGCACAGCTACTAAGGCAAGGTGTGCTGCGGCTGACAGAGCCCAGCAGAGTCAGGTATGGGGGGAACCAACCATGCAGATCCCAAACCCCACTGATTCAAAAAGAAGGAAGAAAGTTTCAGGACCAAACCCTAAGAGAACAAGTAAAAACTACTTGGGGGGTGGTGTGTTCAGGCACTAGCCAAGCAGCCTGAGGCATCCCAGGCTACATTTTTTGTCCAAGTGGGAGAGTGGGGTGGGGGAAGCCACGGAGGGTCAGTGCGCTGGTCCCTCTCCCTCTATAGTGTTGCTGTCTCTGTGATTTTGAATTAGAACCATATCTGAGTACCAGAGGCTAGAGTGGGGGCCCATGGGATTGTGAGGGCTACCCTGGAAGACCTGGAGGAAAGAGAAAGCCCAGAAGCAAGCAGAAGCTAGACAGTCCTTGGAAGTGTTTCTGAATGAAGCAGCTATTTCTGAGTCAGGTTGGTCCAGAGAGAAGGGGCTACTGCAGAAGGTCTGTCCTCAGAATGCTTTGCACTAGAAGGGGTAGCAGGGATGTTCTTAAGAGGTCTTCTGCTAGCGAGTGAATCGTTGGTTCTGTGATTGGGAAAAACAGGCCAAGACAACACTGGCTTTGCGTGGGGCTTCAGGACTGGGCCTCTGTGTGCCCCACAGCTCTGCAATGTAAATGGATGGGAGGCCCCCCAGGATCTGAGATGAGGGCAGCATGGGAGATGCCTTACTGGTGCCTTTCTTTAGATTAACCCACCAGCCAAAACTGGTTCTCCTTCCTGCCCAAGGACACTCTGAGGCCTGGAGTGCAGGGGTCAGCCCCCTCCTTCTTGGGGTACTGGCAGCTGAAGATGCTCAGCACCAGGCAGGAGAGTAGAGTGTGGCATATGAAACACAGCATGGGACTGCTGGCTGCCTCCCCAGCCTCTGCTTCTGGGTAAATAGGCCACTCTGCTGTTGGTGACTCCCTGACAGTTTTCTGACAAGATTATAAATCACCAGCACATGCTCATGGTTAGGCAACATATGTTTGGAGTTAAGCAAATAAAGCTTCCAAGAGCTGCAAGCAGCCTGTGTAGACACCCACTCTGTGTGCTCTGCAGATCCATGCAGTCCCTGTCCCTGGCTACTTCACCTGCTGCCCCTCGTCCCCCACTATGTGGGAGGGGCCGCAATCCCTTCACCTTTCCATACACCTGTCTCGTATGAAGTGAGTGTTCATGGCATGTGTGGCTCAGTTCTGGGCCCACCAGCAAGTATAAGGTCCTGGCTTCAAAGAGCTCTCTCGGTTGGCCATGGGGGTAGAGGGATGGCGCCGTGGTGGATGGCTCCATGGCTCTCCAGCCTACGAAGAAGCAGAGCCAAGAACACTTCCATGTCTCAGGGTGGACAAGGGCCATAGTGACCAGTGCAGAGCCTCCTCTGAGGCCATCTCCCACCAGGTAATGGCAGTTTCCCAGCAGAGTCCTAGGCTGCCATTACCTGAGTGGTCATTAGGCCATAGGAATGCAGGATCCAGTCAATTCTTTTCAACATTCACGGACTGGATGGGTTTGAGGTTCTGGGTAGGCAGAGATGCCTCAGATATGTTCACTGGAGTTCACAGTAGTGGAAAGACTGTTATTGGATGACGCCAGTATTCCACAGTGAGAAAATGGTGCTGTAGGACCAGAGACGCAGGACATCTACTCCTGAGTGGTCCAGGGTGGAGGCAGGGGGAGAACAGGCCAGAGAAAGATACTTGAAGGCTAATTTCTGAGGTGAGTCTGGAAGAATAAGTAGCAGTAGTCAGATGAAGAAGACTCTTTTTTTCTGATAATTGTAGGCTAGGAAATGTGGATCAATTCCCCTTCTGGGGGGATTGATGTTGAGTTGTTTTTACTACAACACTTCTGATACCAAATGGGGGGAGGGGAGTTTCCACATTAAGCAATTCTCCTGTCCTCTGCAGACATCAATTGGGTACCCTACATTTCAATTCAATTCCATTCTGACACTAACTATCTGGAGTTAGCTTCAGACTCCCCAGGTTTAAGGGCTCAGCCCCATAAGATTGCCCTCACTTCAAATGCCAGTCACAAGTATTAGGTCCCCAGGTTATCCATACTTCTGTCCAACTTGGCTATAAAGCCAGGGGGCTCCTACACCCTTCCTCCTTTGCAGGTTCAATCATTTGCTGGAACAATTCACAAAACTCAGGAAAGCATTTTGCTTACTATTAGCAGTCTATTATATTCTTTTTTCTTTTTTTTCTTTTTTTTTTTTTTTTGAGAGAGAGAGAGAGAGAGAGAGAGAGAGAGCGCATGCATGCAAATAGGGTAGCAGCAGAGGGAGAGGGAGAGAGAGAATCTTAAGCAAGCTGCATGCCCAGTGCAGAACCCGATGCAGGGCTCGACACGGGGCTCAAGGCAGGGCTCCATCTCGTGACCATGAAATCATGACCTGAGCCGAAATTAAGAGTTGGACGCCCAACCAACTGAGCCACCCAGGCACCCCAGTAGTGTATTATAAAAGATACAATTCAGGAAAAGGAGAATGGAAGAGAGGTATAGGACAAAGTATGGGTTGGGGGACTGCTCTGGTTACACACCCCCACACACCTCAATGCATTCACCAATTCAGAAGTTCTCTGAACCTATCACTTAGGGTTCTTATGGGAGTTTCATTACATAGGCACGGTTACTAGATTGGTTCTTGGTGATTAACTCACTTTCCAGGCCCTCTCCCCTCCCCAGAGGTCAGGGGATTGAGCTGAAAATTCCAATCCTGTAGTCATGCCTTGGCCTTTCTACTGATCAGCCCCCATCCTGATGCCATCTAGAGGCTCTCAGTCACCAATTATTTCATTTAACACATAAAGTACACTCTGGAGATTCCAAGGATTTTACAAGCTATGGGCTAGTAACCAGGGGCAAAAATCAAATATCTATTTCCCATCATACCGTAAATATCAAAAGGAAAAAAAATTGTAATCTTCTTAATAACAATGAAGAGCAGGGAGCCTGGTTGGCTCAGTCAGTAGAGCATGTGACTCTTGATCTCAGGGTTGTCAGTTCAAGTCCCACATTGGGCATGGAGTCTACTCAAAAAAACCAAACAACAATGAAGAGCAGTACAATGAGCAATTACCAGACCAAAACCTAGGGGAAGGTGAGAACCCAGAAAGATAAGACCAGCAATCAAAACTGAGGCCATTTTCTGATCCTGAAGAAACTAAGCAATATCAGATGGCAAGAGAGAGAAAAGGCACTCAAGGCCTTCCCCCAGTAGGAATATGATACCTCAAGTATAAATACATTAAGCCAGGACCCCAGAAGACAATGTGTTCAAGATAAGGATGAGCCAGAGGTAAGTCAGCCTTCAAATGACCTTGCATAGATTGTGCAACCACCTGTGTGGTCCAGAAACCCTCAAGTCTTGAACTTGTATAAAGATGGTTCAGAATTGTTAGTGCCCAGGTGGCTGATAGAAAGAAAGGAAAATGCTCTCTGGAAAAAGTATCTCCTTCCTAGCTCCGAAGTTTTTTTCCTACAATTAATTTTGCAAATACAAGACCAACCCAAACTATAAGACAACCATACACACAAAGAAGTCACTATAGGGGCGCCTGGGTGGCGCAGTCGGTTAAGCGTCCGACTTCAGCCAGGTCACGATCTTGCGGTCTGTGAGTTCGAGCCCCGCGTCAGGCTCTGGGCTGATGGCTCAGAGCCTGGAGCCTGTTTCCGATTCTGTGTCTCCCTCTCTCTCTGCCCCTCCCCCGTTCATGCTCTGTCTCTCTCTGTCCCAAAAATAAATAAAAAACGTTGAAAAAAAATTAAAAAAAAAAACTCAGTTAAAAAAATCTGTCAAATAACTTTAGGGTACAGGAAGTTATAAAAAGTGACATAATAGATTTGAGAAACCACCAGATGGAATTTCTCAAATTTAAAAATACAATAGCTGGGGCACCTCGGTGGCTCACTTGGTTGAGAGCCGACTCCCGCTTAGGTCATGATCTCATGATTTGTGAGTTTGAGCCCCATATCGGGCTCACTACTCTCAGCCTGTCAGCACAGAGCCTGCTTCGGATCCTCTGTCCCCCTCTCTTTGTCCCTCCCCTGTTTGTGGTCTCCACAAAATAAATAAATATTTTTTTTTAAATACAATAGCTAAAAGTAATTACTCAATGTACACATTTAACAGTAGAGTAGACACAGAGATGAGTGTCTAACTCAGACAGAGAAAATTAGTTAGAATTAGTTAGAAAATTAGTTAGAAGAGAAAATTAGTAACCTGGAAGAGGGGAAGAAGAGTAAGACTAAGGATAGAGCGAGATTATCTAAGAGGGGCAAAGAGAAAAGAGAAAGAACAGGGCAGCACCATTAAAGAGACAATGACTGAGAATTGTCAAGAAATGATGAAAGACTCCAATCCACAATAAAATCTAAACAGGTTAAATAAAAATAAATCCATACACTATGACTCAACTATGTACTGTCTCCAAGACCTTCACTTCAAATAAAACAGTATAAGCAGGTCGAAAAGAAAAAGAAAAAGATACTTCATGAAAGTACTAATCAAAGGAAAGCAGGAACAGCTCTATTAATATCAGATGAAGTAGACTTCAGAGCAAAGAAAGTTACCAGAGATGGAGAGGGATATTATATAATGACGAAAGGGTAAATCCACGAAGAAGGCATAGTAATCCATAAACATAGTATATGGACATATACATTTATGTATATGCACTGAAAAAGAGACCTACCAAAATATGTAAAGCAAAATGATAGCATTGAAAAGAGAGCTCTACAATCATAGTTGGAGACCTCAACACCCCCCTCTCAACAATGTATAGAATAACTAGAAAAATCAGCAAGTATAAAGAACTCAATAACACCATCAACCAGCAGTGTATAGGGGCGCCTGGGTGGCTCAGTCGGTTAAGCGTCCAACTTCAGCTCAGGTCATGATCTCACTATTCATGAATTCGAGCCCCACATCAGGCCTAGAGCCTAAAGCCTGCTTCAGATTCTGTGTCTCCCTCTCTCCCCTCCCCTCCCCTGCTCACGCTCTGTCTCTCTCTCAAAAATAAATAAAAATTAAAAAAAAGAAAAAAGAAAACCATCAGTGTATACTGATATTTATAGAACACAGTTCTGTATTCCTAGAACACAGAAAGGGAGGGAGTAAGTCCTAATTGATTTTATGAGGTTAGTATTACCCTAATACCAAAACACACAGTGGCAGTACAAGAAAAGTTCAGATCAATATCCATCCATCAATATAGATGCAAAAATCCTTAACAACATATTACCAGTTAGGATTCAGCAACATGTAAAAAGAATTATACACCATGACCAATTAGGGTTCATTACAGGAATGCAAGGCTGGTACAGTATCCAAAAATCAATCAATTTTATATTCCAAATAAATAGGCTCTTTAAAGAAGAAAAATCACATTATTATATCAATCAGTACAGAATATGCATTTGACAAAGTCAGCACCCATGATAAAAACTCTCAGAAAAATAAGACTAGAGAAGAACTTCCCCAACTTAATTAAAAAGAAAAAAATCTACAGCTAACATACTTAATAGTGAAACACTGAATGCTTTGCCCCTAAGTTCAGGAGCAAGGCAAGGATGTCTGCTGAAGGATTACTTCTAGCAAAAGAAAAATAATCCTAGGAGACAATTCTCTACAGGTCTGTCACATTTCTGCAGGTCTTTTTAATTTTTTTTTTAATGTTTATTTATTTTTGAGAGAGAGAGCATGAGCAGGGGAGGAGCCGAGAAAGGGGGAAACACAAAATCCAGAAGCAGGCTCTAGGCTCGGAGCTGTCAGCACAGAGCCCAACGTGGGGCTTGAACTCACAGACTGTGAAATCACGACCTGAGCTGAAGTCAGATGCTTAATTGACTGAGCCACCCAAGCTCCCTCTGCAGGTCTTTTAAGTGAGATGCTAATTGCTCTTTGTTCCAGACTATCTTTTCAAGGATGTTGGTTAGCAAACAAGCTTTGGAAAATATATTTCTCCGTTTCAAGCAAAAGCCAGGCATGCTTACTGACTATAACATTCAGGTTCTCTGAGATCAGGGTTTCTCTTTGTAGTGCACACTCCTGCGTAAGCAAGCATCCGTGGCATTACACCCATGGGACCTAGGGGCAAAGGGAACTGATGCAAAAAGAGAAAAGTCATGTAATTAATATGGAGAATATAAAAGGATACATCACTATGGATGCTACACTCATTAAAATTATTTTTTTTAATTTTTTTTAACATTTACTTATTTTTGAGACAGAGAGAGAGAGCATGAACAGGGGAGGGTCAGAGGAAGAGGGAGACACAGAATCCAAAACAGGCTCCAGGCTCTGAGCTGTCAGCACAGAGCCTGACGCGGGGCCCGAACCCACAGACCGCGAGATCATGACCTGAGCTGAAGTCGGATGCCCAACCAACTGAGCCACCCAGGCGCCCCTAAAATGATTTTTTAAAAGATGATAAAATGAACTTTTTTCAATATGTTTGAAAATGTAAATGAAAACTGCTAGAAAAGATAACCTACTGAAATAGACTTGGGAAGAAATAGAAAACATAAATAGTCCCCTAACCATTAAAGAAAATGAATCAGTAATTTTTTCCCTATAAAATCAGCTTAAGAGAATTCTATCAAACATTGAAGATAAAATTCTAGTCTTACACAAACTCTTCCCAAGATTAGAAAAATAAAGTACATATACCCCCAACTCACCTTGTAAGGTTAGCTGATCTTAGTATCAAAATCCATGAATAACAGCATGCAAAAGAGAAATCATACACCACTCTTATTCATGAACATAACTCAAAAACTACGTAAAATATTAGCAAATTGAATCTAGCAGAATATGCCAAGGATAATATATCAATCCAGGAATGCACATATATCATTTTAACAGGAAAAAAAGTTTGAAAAAATCTCTGTTCAATAAGAGGTATCTATAAGAAACTATAGCAAATACCATACCTAACAGATGAAACGCTGGAAACTTTTCATTTGAGCTCAGAAATAAGGCAAACTTGCAAACGTTTCTCTCCACGGAAATCGTTAGCAAAAGGTGAGCAATCTGAAGAGAAACCAGAATATACGTAGCTATGTTTGCCCCTCTTTCTGTAACTGCAATTCTCCAAGCCTGAGGTCTATTCCTGTGCTGCAGTCACTCTGCTAGAAAAAATTGTGAAGGGGATTTTTTGAAAAGACGTAAATTGATCCATGCAAACAGAGAAACGCCCAGTTTTAAACCGACCTGTAGTACTAAGGGCAGCACCAATGGGTATATGCAAATGAGTCCTCTGGGTGAGATGCCAGGGTTGGCACAAAGTAGAGCACGAGTCTGCAACCTGCCCCACCACCCATGGCTCAGGGGAAGGGAAGGCACCCAAAACATTTGTTGAGATGTTGCCCAAGCCTAGGCCTTGGGGCCCTAAGGAGCGCAGGTGGCGACAGGATAGGACTAAACTGGAGTCTCACTTGTAGCTATGATGGGGGGTGGGGGGAGCGTGGAAACCCAGCGACCCAATCTTAACAATCTTAAGTTCTCAACCTTGTGAAGGAGTACACGCCCCAGGACAAAAAGAAGCTCACTAAAATAATCTTTAGCAATACAACTTAGTCTTAGTTTCTTATTACTAAGTTAAGAGCCCATTCAGGCCCGTACAATGTCAAGGGACTATCTTTGACATGCTCAACATTTAGCCTTTCCTAAGTAAGGCCTCTGAAAGTTTCACTACCAATTTTCTAATGTTTCATCCCACAAAACCTTCAGCATCTAAGCCAAAGATTCACTTAAGAAGGAGAGAAACGAAATATTGGTGCTCTTTCTGTGCCCATCATCCTGGATACTACTGGCTGATGCCCCTGCACTTGTAGTGCCTTTGCATTTGCAGGCAAAAGTTTTTCTTCCAGTGCAGAGAATTACCTCAAGTATATCCTTACTAGGTAAAAATCTCCTGTCAAGGAAATAAAGGGTTAACTTCCGTTATTCAAAGAGATAACACTGATAATAGTTACCATGTGTATAAATGCAGCCTGGTATGCAAATGAGCTAGCCAGGGATGGGTGGTTTCCCAAATCTTGGCTCCCCTAGGAGTAAATGGAGAAATAGGGGGGACCTGACTCCTGTGCTGGGGGACCATGCGCTCTGTCTTCTGTGTGGCAAGTATATGTGTTTCAAATAACATTTACCCCAGTGTTCCGTCACATTACCATCTCACAGTGCCCCCTTCCAGCTCTGCCTCTCCGTGGTTCCTTTCCCTTTACAAAAAGATTCAGTTTTCCCCAGTGCACTCCTAGGCACGCCACAGCCTATGAACCCCTTTTAAAGCACTTGTCACCATACAGTGCACCTGTGCCAGGTGTTTAATGCAGATGTGCCCAAGGGCTGAGTGAATGCTGGAATGAATGGATGGCTGGAAAGTATCTACAGGAAAACCCCTCAATAAATTCTAGTTCCTTCTTTCTTCCTAACCAAGTCTTTCCTTTTGCTTCTACCACTTCCTAGCTATGGTACCTTAGGCAGAGTGCTTTACCCCTGGGCCTCATTCCCTGAAATGTAAAATGGGCAAATGTAAAATATTGCAAAGCAAATCTCATTTGGTTAAGGTAAGCTTGCTTCAGCGCAATACTGTGTGGAAAGCCTAGGCAAAGAAGGGCTCCATAAATGGGTTGTCAGAAACTAAAGTTTCCCCAAACCACAATCTACCTTGCTTCCACCCTTCTCACTTTCTGCCACATATCCTCCACCCACTTGCTCTGTCTCCCTCTCACCCCTTGTCTTTGTCCATCTTTGTCTCCCTTTCAAGCCCTAGCCCCTCCCACACGGACACCCGGATTCCTCCAAGCCCAAGGTGGGCCCACCTCTGTGGGGCCTCCAGCCCTGACAGCGTCTAAGCCTCCTTGATGGATAGGCTCACCATCCAACCCTCCTCTTCCCTCTATGGCTAGTTATGTGAGGGGTGAGGGGTGAGGGTGGGAGATGAGGCTCAGCCCCCTCCTCCTCTTTAACCACAGATCCAGAAAGGACAGGAGTGAGGTGTTGCCTGCCCAGCTTGCCCCACACACACCTTGCACAGTGCTGACGAGTAAAAGGTGCTAGGAGAGGTCCATGAAGGGGATGAGGGTAAAGGGAAGCGACTTGGTTTAAGGGGGGATCTTTGCTTGTTGGATGGGGATGGGTAGTGTTGGAGGTCAGGCCTCCCCAGAGCCTCTGCCCTTCTCCAGCCATCGAGCTGATCAAGGACCTGGTCAACTATGACGTGTGTCAGGCGCTGCTCAAGGGCCTCGTGGCGCTGCTGATACCATCAGTCAAGGAGGCCAGCAAACTGCAGCCCAAGATCCTCAACGGTAGGGAGCCGCTCAGACCGGGGCTGCGGGAGGGGCTCCTGGGCTTGCGGAGCAGGGCCTTCCGCCTCACGGCCGCCCCTCCTCCAGACTCCGCGGTTCTCCAGCTCACCGCCAACCTGCCGGTGTTCTTGCAGCAGGCCGCGGCGGCCAAGGCCATCGGGTAAGCGGGCAGGGGTAGTTGGGGGAGGGGGGGGAGCAAAACAGGCTGGCGCTGCCCGCAGGCCCCGGAGCGCTCGCGCCGTCTGGGGGGTTCCAAGGGGTCGCCGCAGCCGGAATTCCTGGCGCAGGGTCCTGGCGCGCAGCAACACGAGCATCGCCGAGGAGATGCTGCACCTGCGCGTGGTGCACAGCCTGATGGCCGCCATGGGCAACACGGACCACAGCAACAGCCAACGGCAGGCCAGCCTCACGCTGGAGGTGAGCGGCGGAAGGGCTGGCGAGCGGCGCGGCGGGCCCCGGGCGACTCCACCGCGGTCACCCCGCCGCCGCCCCGTCCGCCGCCGCAGTACTTCGTGCAGATGTTCCCAGTGGTGGAGGAGCACGTGCGCAGGTCCATGGGAGAGGAACTCTACGAGCTCTTCCTCGTGAGTGCTCCCGCCCCGCCCCGCCCCAAAAAGCAGTGACCCCGACAGTACGGTGCCGCCTCCACAGCGTCCCTCCCCTGGGACACACCCCCTACACAGATTGGACCTGGTGGCCCGCTGCAGGAAGGACTGCCCTGGCTTGCGCTCTCCCCCTCTCCCCTCCCCTTCCCCCGCCTCGTGTCCTTCCGTTCTCTTTACTGCCCTTCCGGTCAAGCACTGGATCCTGCGACAGTCCTCTGCCCGAGCCCACCTCCAAGTGCAGACTGCCCTTGCACCTCAGCAGGTTCCCCTTGCTCCTGTCCTCAGAGCAATGCCGAGGACTTGTACATGAAAATAGATAGCATTCAGGCGGACATCTTGGCGGCCAACAAAGTCAATGTTTCCAAAGGTGAGTGGGGAGTGAGGGGCCCTGGAGCAGAGGTGCAACGGGCACCCAGACTCAGGCTCGCCTCCCCTGCTTCCAGCGTTATCCATCAGTGGCGTCTCCTACAGCAACATGAGCTTTTACCGTGGCCCTTGTGGTGAGGATCAACTGGCTTACACCACATACTTCCAGAAGGAGGGTTCGGAAGGAAAGGAGTAACGGAGCCTCTGAGGCAACCCATAAAGGCCAAGGCTGTGTTTTACCTGGCAGAAGGAGCCTAGGGTCAAGCTCAGGGTGACTCCCTCCGTTAGCCCTAGGTGGGAGGCTGGGGGGGTTCATGCCAGTAGGGGAGAGGAAGGGCTGCTGTCTGGGAAATTTCAATAAATAGTCTTGCTGTCTGTTTGTTCTCTCTGTAAGGGGGAGGGAGGATTAAATGAGAGCTTCCATGGTGGGTTGGGGTGCCTCTGCTCGCCAAGGAAAAAGAGAAAAGCTGGTTCTGAGTGAAGGAACATCAACATCCTTTAAGGTTCAAGAGCATAGCCTGAGGAGAGACCCTCACTTCAGCTCCTTACTGGCCCCTGCACTCCCTCCTCCAGGAGACCACACTCACCTGGTTTTCTCCTACCTCTCTGGTTGCTTCCTCGTTTACTCTTTTGCTGATTTGTCCTCTTCAACCCAGCTTCTTTCTTTCTTTTTTAAATGTTTATTTTTTAGAGAAAGGGTGGGGGAACACAAGCAGGGGAGAGGCAGACAGAGGAAGAGGGAGAGGACCCAAGCTGGCTCAGCGCAGAGCTCAGTGTGGGGCTTGATCTCACAAACTGTGAGCTGAAGTCGGACGCTCAACTGACCGAGCCATGCAGGCGCCCAAACCAGCTTCTTTCTAACTGGAGTGACCTTGAGCCTCTTCTCCATCTACTTTTTCACCCTGGTGATCTCATCCAGTCTCAGAACTTTAAATGCTGTTCATATTCCATTGATTCACACATTTATATCTCTGGCTAAACATTTCCACCTCTTTGTGTCCAAAACTGGACTCCTGATCCTGTGTCACCTCCCCCAACTCAAGTGATAGCAGTTCATCCTTTTTGTCACTCAGAACAAAAGTGTTCTCCTTAATGTCTCTCTTCAACATCTGTATCCATTCTTTCTGTTGATTTTACCTTACAAATATATCCAGAATCCAACCGTATCTCATTACCTCTGTTGCTAATGGTCCAAGTCCAGTCCACCATCCTCTTCCCTCTAATTTACTCTAGAGGGCTTTCTGCCCTTCCATTCCCATTTCAATACAGCAGCCAGCGTAGTCCTTTTAAACTTCAGTTTCTATCTTCTTGCAGGGCTCTCCACTTAAGTAAAGCTAAAGCCCTTATAATGGCCTGCAGGGAGGACCGTAGGCAACCTAGTCTCCCATTACCTCTAAACTGTCTCCTCCTCTCTTTCTCCTTTACTGGATCTACACTGGTTCTGTGTTTCTTGAAATGGACAAACTCTTGCCTTAGGGTTTTGTACTGACTTTTCTGCTGAACAGTGAGAGAGGTTCTGTCTTAGAACCTTTCACCTCAGATATGTAGCTACATAGGCGAACTCCCTCACCTCCTCGCAACTCTCCAAAAGTCACCTTCTCAATGAGGGCTACTCTTAAAGTTGTCACTATGTTACTACCCCCTATACTCTGGCCCTCAAGCCCCTTATGCCTCTATTTTCTTCCACGACACTTAATACTTTGTGTATTGTCTGTCTCTCCCCCTGAATATAAATTCAACTAGGGCAGGGGTGTTTTTGTTCTTTACTAATATTTCCCAAACAATGTCTGGCATACAAGAATTAATGACTTAAGTATTGGGAGAAAATTGTCCATCAAATCAGAGGAAATGAAGTCAGATGGCAGTAACTCTCCAGGCGGCCACAAGAGGGCATCACCGGCTCTGATATTGTTAGTCTGAGGTGGCCCAGCCTTCCCTCAAACTGAGTTTCAGCTTTCCTCCATTTGGGTTGAAGGAGGAGAGAAAAGTTAACAAAATATAGTTATGCTGTCCATAAAGCTAAATGGATTTCCTGTTTTAAAGAAGTGTCTGTTCTTAGTTCTGTTTTGTTTTATCTTTATTTTTGAGAGAGAGCATGTGCGGGGGGTGGGGGGGGTGCAGAGAGAGGACAGAGGATCTGATGCAGGAGACTTGAACTCACTAACCATGAGATCATGACATGAGCTGAAGTCAGATGCGGAACTGACTGAGCCACCCAGGCGCCCCTGTTCTTAGTCTTGAAATGCCCTTTGTTTTGTAGAATGATGGTAAAAAAGTACGTCAAAAATCTTTCGGAAAAAAATTTTTTTAAGTTTTTGGTGTTTTTTTTTGTTTTGTTTTGTTTTGTTTTTTTGAGAGAGAGCAGGAGCAGGGCAGGGTCAGAGAGAGAAGGAGACACAGAATCCAAAGCAGGCTCCAGGCTCTGAGCTGTAAGCACAGAGCCTGATGCAGGGCTTGAACTCATGAACTGAGATCATGACCTGAGCCAAAGTCGGACGCTTAACTGACTGAACCACCCAGGTGCCCAAAAGAGTTTTATTTTTAAGTGTTCGCTATACCCAATGTGGGGTCGAATTTACAACTCAGATCCAGTCACATGCTCTACTGACTGAGCCAGCCAGGCATCCCTGGAAATTTTAATAGTCAGAAAATCCAAAACTCTGAAAGCCACTGGTCTAAGGTGACCATAGTTTGATAAAAACTATGGAACTTTTTTTTAAGTTTATTTATTTTGAGGAGCGGGGGAAGAAAAAATCCCAAGCAGGCTCCACACTGTCAGTGCAGAGCCTGACCAGGGGCTTGAACTCACCAACTCCGGGATCATGACCTGAGCCAAAATCAGGATGGGGTGCCTGGGTGGCTCAGTTGGTTGAGCGTCTGACTTCAGCTCAGGTCATGATCTCGTGGTTCGTGAGTTCGAGCCCCACATTGGGCTCTGTGCTGACAGCTCAGAGCCTGGAGGCTGCTTCAGATTCTGCCTCCCTCTCTCTCTACCCCTCCCCTGCTCACTCTCTCTCTCTCTCTCAAAAATAAATAAACATAAAAAAAAAAGTCAGAGGCTTAACCGACTGAGCCACCAGGCACCCCAAAACCAATGGAACTTTTAAAATGAATCTTGGGGCGCCTGGGTGGCTCAGTCGGTTGAGCGTCCGACTTCGGCTCAGGTCATGATCTCATACTCTGTGAGTTCAAGCCGCGCATCGGGCTCTGTGCTGACAGCTCAGAGCCTGGAGCCTGCTTCGGATTCTGTGCCTCCTTCTATCTCTGCCCCTCCCCTAGTTGTGCTCTGCCTCTCTGTCTCTCAAAAATAAATAAATGTAGGGGCGCCTGGGTGGCGCAGTCGGTTGAGCGTCCGACTTCAGCCAGGTCACGATCTCGCGGTCCATGAGTTCGAGCCCCGCGTCGGGCTCTGGGCTGATGGCTCAGAGCCTGGAGCCTGTTTCCGATTCTGTGTCTCCCTTTCTCTCTGCCCCTCCCCCGTTCATGCTCTGTCTCTCTGTCCCAAAAATAAATAAAAAACGTTGAAAAAAAAAAAAGTAAATAAATAAATGTAAAAAAAATTTTTTTAAATAAATAAAATTGAATCTTAAGTATAAGACAAATATCTAAAACATACACATTACATGGAATTTATTAATACATACATCAATACATTAATACATATTTTCCCTTCTTATATTTATAAGTTAAAAGCTATAAGAAAAGTTGAAAGAAAAATACAATTAATACCTATATATCTATCACTCTTAGACACGTTTGCTTTCTCTCTCTGTGTTTACTGACCCATTTGAAAGTTTCAGTTATTGGGGCGCCTGACTGGCTCAGTTGGTAGAGCATGCAACTCTTGATCTCAGGGTCATAAGTTCAAGTCCCACGTTGGAGGTAGAGATTTCTTTAAAAAATAATAATAATAAAGTTTCTTTTTTTTAAATGTTTATTTATTTTGAGAGAGAAAGAGAGAGAGAGAGCTAACAGGGGAGGGGCAGAGAGGGAGACAGAGAATCCCAAGGCTGTCACCACAGAGCCTGATGAGGGGCTGGAACTCAGAACTGTGAGATCATGACCTGAGCCAAAATCAAGTCAGGATCCCCAACCAACTGAGCCAGCCAGGTGCCCCCCAAAAAATAAAGTTTCAAAAAACAATAAAGTTTCAGGTATCATGACATTTCACCATTAAATACTTCACATGATGTTTCTACTACGAATAAGGATATTCTCCTACATAATTGTTATTTTGGTGGTCTTAGTAATGGCCCCCAAATATGTCCACATCCTAATTCCTGTGAATATGTTGGGAGGTTATTCTGGGGAGGTTATTCTGGATTAGCCAGGTGAGCCTGAGGTAATCACAAGAGTCCTTATAAGAAGGAGGCAGGAGGATCCAGAGTTAGAACTAGGAGATGACAGGACAGAAGCAAGAGAGTTGGAGTGATGCAGTGAAGGGGTCACAAGCCAAGCAATACACGCAACTTCTAGAACCTGGAAGAGGCAAGGAAACATTCTCCCCTAACAGCCTCTAGAAAAAAGGCAGCCCTGCCAACACCCTGATTTTGGACTGCTGGCCTCCAGAAGTATAAGAGAAAACGTTTGTGTTAAGCCACAGTTTGTAGTTACTCGGTACAGCGGCAACAAGAAAACCTGTACAGTTATTAATTCAATAATATCTAAAATAGAATACATACTAAAATTTCCACAATTGTCCCCAAAATGTACCTTCTGTTTTCTTCTTTCCTTTTTTTTGTTTTTGTTTGTTGTTTTTTGTTTAGCATTCAGTTAATGTTGTATGTTGGTTGCATTTGATTGTCATTGTAGTATAAATTTTTTAATGTTTGATTTTGAGAGAGCATGGAACCCAGCGGGGGAGGGGCAGGGATAGAGTGATCACAGCAGACAGTGCTCAGTGCTCAGTGCGCTCAGTGATCACAGCAGACAGCCCCATGCAGGGCTCCAACTCAACAAGCGTGAGATCGTGACTTGAGAAGTCAGTCGTTTAACCGACTGAGCCACCCAGGAGCCCCTATAGTATAAAATTTTTAAGTACAAATTTTAACACTTACTTGCTGTCTTGATCTACATAAAAATTTGAAATCACTTACAAAACTGAGAATTTCCTTACAATTTCAAATGACCCACTTCTGAAGAGGCTAAATTAACTCATCGGGGAAAAAAGTATAAATGTCACACAAAAAGCTTGAACTAAGTATACTTTAATTTTTAAAATGTTTCTTGAAACCAAATTTATGTAAGTGCAACACTTAGAGTGAGAGCCCCAGAGAGACGAGCCTTGCCTGAGGTACAAAAGTGTTGCCTTGAAAAATGTTTGTGAACAGTTACGCCCAAGCTTGAACTTTAAAGGTTTTATTCTATAGATAGCAAACATTATTGGACGACTGCTCTGTGCCAGACCCTAGGCACAGAAGGCAGTTCAAGGTAAAGCTTGGTCTCCAACCTGTAAACATTGCAAATTCAAAGCCTTAGGGATGAAGTGTATCAGCCATCTCTGCTACTGTACTTGAGGTTCTTAGCACTGCCATTGCTAGAGGGTTAGGCTGCCCTTGGCCCCACCCGTGCTAGAGGGTTAGGCTGCCCTTGGCACCACCCCACCCAAGATGGCCCCTTCCTTCCCGGTTCTACCGGGTTAAGGCTTTCATCCTCTCCTTCCTCCATGGGCGGTCAGCATTGCCTCTACAACGTAAACGCCACACAACTCCGTGAGAACCAGCTGCACCATCCAAGGCACGCCTGAGACATAAACATTTTTCTAAAGAGAACCTAGCAGGCAGAGTAGTAACACAACCCACCATGGGAGTGACCTTCCTTATGCCTAGATTGACCCTTTGAACAGCGGAAGTAGATCCATACACCCAACTCGTTCTTCAGTTTACCCAAGTGAAGAAATCGGTCGCGCTAGTGGGGCAGGTGAAAATGGCAATTTCTTCAAAATGCGTACGGGTGATTTCAAAGCCCTGCAGGAAAAAGTGGAGATTTCAGAAAACCACGTGAAACTGGGTTACTGCACAGGTGCAAGAGTGACTAGCTCAGATGGCCCCACGCTGCGTTTAGAACTTGGCCTCTCTTAAGTCCAGATAGGAACTTTGATGAGGAACATACTTCAAGTGGAGCTAATACAGAACAGTGCAAGTTTTATGTTAACTAACATACGATAGATAGTTCAGCTTGATAACAAAAATAACCAATGACAGAAAAGCCTTAATTTTACTCTCTGAATTAAAACCGACATAAAAGAACACCAATAACCACTAAACACAAAAAAAAACTTTCCAAAAACGTGAAGCACTAACACACACAAAAAAAATAGGCTACCAAACTAAACTGAAGAAAACGATGACAGAAATATGTCCTCGTGTTAACTCTGTTTTTTAACATGTATTAGTAAGCCCTGCAAATGCAAGGCCTCAAAAAATTGGGTAAACACTCAGAATTGTTCCTCTCCACGGAAATCTTTAGTAAAAGGCGAAAGATTTATACGATCTGAAGAGAAACCAGAGTATACTCCAGGTACGGGTCACACAGTTCTCGGGTAACTGTAACTCCTAGAACAGCAATGGTAGTTATTTATCCAAAAGATCTAGTGGCTTCTAACTCATCTCAGTCAATCCTGTGAAGGCGATCTCATTTTTAGGAGGAAGAAAAAGTTGAAAGAAAAAAAAAAAAAATCTAGCCGTTTTAAAATAAGAGATGCCCCGGGTGCAGTGCATTGTGGGTATGTAAATGAGTTTAGTCACCAGTCTCCAGGTTCCGGAAATTCTTTTAGTTCTTTTACCTGCTAAGCCTACAGCCACCACCAGGGGGAAGCCAGATTGTCAAGAAAATAGGCTCCAGGTTTAGCCAGAAAGTCAGTCTCAGTCTCTCTCTCTCTCTCTCTCTCTCTTTTTTCATTTTGTTTTAGAATTGGCACGCCAAGGTAGAATTTCTCTTGAATTAAAATTAAAATTGAGGGGCGCCTGGGTGGTTGAGTCGGTTGAGCGTCCGACTTCGGCTCAGGTCATGATCTCGCGGTGTGTGAGTTCGAGCCCCACATCCGGCTCTGTGCTGACAGCTCAGAGCCTGGAGCCTGTTTCAGATTCTGTGTCTCCCTCTCTCTCTGACCCTCCCCCACTCATGCTCTGTCTCTCTCTCTCTGTCTCTCTCTTTCTGCCAAAAATAAATATTTTTTAAAAAAAATTTTTTAAATTAAAATTGAATTTTTTTAAGTCTTGAAAAGGAGTGTCTTCAATACATTCATTGAACAAAAATGTATTAAACATTGTGTCAAACCCTGTTCTGGGCCTTAGGAGACAAGTATGTGTGGTGAGTACTGATAACAGAATGTTCAGTGACACATGGGCGGATCATAAAAGGATTCATCAAAGTAGGGTGGTGAGGGCATTCTAGGCAGTACCATAAGTTCTAAGAGCCTGGAAAGGGCAAGTGGCTAAGTAACCAGGGCCAGATTTTGATGGGTCTTCAATGCCAAGCTAAGAGCTTGGACTTACCTTTGAGGGCAACGGGAGCAACTTAAACTCTTTAAAAGAGAATAGGATCAGATGAGTGTTTGAAGGAGCATCAGCATCACCTGGTGTTATCGGTGTTTATTAGTTGAATCGTGCCTCCCCAAATTCATTTGTTGAAGTCTTAACCCCCAGTATCTCAGAATGTGACTTTATTTGGAAATAGGGTCATCCCAGGCATAATTAGTTAAGATGAGGCTTCCAGAACGGAGACAATAATTTCTGTTAAGATACCCAGTCTGTGGTGCTTTGTTATGGAACTCTAGAAACACCTATGTCCCTATTAGAACCACAAAAGATCAGGCCCCCACCCCAGACCTACCAAGTCAGAAAGTAGGGGTGGGACCCAGACGTCTGAGCTTAACAATCTAGGGATGATTTTGATGCAGGCTAAATTGAGAAACACGGGACAGCAGCTCTCTAAAGTTTGGAGATTATAGTGAGCAAGAAGTTGAGAGAGAGGGTGCCTGGGTGGGTCAGTTGGTTAAGGGTCCAACTCTTGATTTCAGCTCAGGTCATGATCTCTAGGTTTATGGGTTTGAGCCCTGTATCGGGTTCTACACTGACAGTACAGAGCCTACTTGGGATTCTCTCTCTCTCCCTCTCTCACTCAAAATAAGTAAACTAAAAAATTAAATTTTAAAAAAGTTAAGAGCCAATTTAGGACGTTGAGCAGTAAAGCGGAGATAAATAAATGATGGCCCAGAGTACCCAAGGGATGAGCCTCCGGTGAGGAGAAGAAAACAACCGGGAGAGGACCCTGGAGAACAGTGGCCTAGAGGAGCGGAGCAGCTGGCGCAATTAGGAAGGTTGGCTGAAAACCAGGAGTGAGACAGCAGAGAAACCAAGGGCAGGAAAGAAGTTTCAGGAAGGGAGTGGTCAGTTCTGTCCAGTGAGTGAGATGGGGGCTGCAAACTCCATGGGCTTCAACAGTCAGGGCACTTGCTGGTGACCTGGCCAGAGCTATTTCCAGGGAGTGGGGCACAGTGGCAGCAGGACTGCGGGGAGGTGGCGAGGGGTGGGGAGGTGGAGGTGGAGGATACGGGCAGAGCGGGCAGATGGTACCGGCAACTCTACTGAGAAGATTGACCCTGAAAAATTAAAGAGAGGCTGTTTCTGGAAGGGCGGCAGATCGAAGGCTAGCTCTCAGCCTCCCTCGGGAAGGTGAGCACCGTGTTGAACACATTTCCTCGCTGACGGGAAGGCGCCGGTACAGGGACAGAGTGCCTGTCCAGAAGACTGGAATTAAACAATGTGGGGAGGGGTGAGGATGGTGGTCCCCTTAGGTGAGAGGAAGGACCTGGACCCCTGACTGTGTCACCCCAGCGGCAGGGGGGAGGAGGCATGCAGGTAAACACCACAATGACTAAGGTCCCTGGAGCCGAGCGCTCCCCAGCGCTTCTCCTCTGTTCTTGCTCTCCACCTTCTTCCACCTTTCGGCATCTGGTCCAGCCCCAACCTTCCACCGCTCAGCATCTCCCCTGGAGCGGCTGGGAAAATCAGACAACTGAGCCACAGCCCTGATGAAGGCCCCACTCCTACTTGCCAGGTCTCTTGGCTCGGTTTCCCCAAGCCCGAGGCCCCCACTTTATACCCTCTTCTCTCATGGGAACCGTCCCACACTTTCCCCCAATCTCTCTCAGGAGACAACCTCACAAAAGAACTCCCTGAGAAGGCAGAAGCCGTTTGCCTTCTCTCCGCCCCCCCACCCCAACCGAGCGTCTCTTCCCTGGCATCAGCCCCTCCTCCCACCAAAGGCCCATCATCCTCCACCAGGGCTTGGGACCCTCCTCCAACCCCACGAGGACTGCGGGACTTCCACCAACCCCTTAGCGGACAGACGTCTCTCCTCTCTCCCGGGTCCTCCGTGCTGATCCAGTAGGTTCCATTTTCTCTCAACTGAAAAAGAAAGGGAGAAGGAGGGAGAGAGGGAGGTAGACCTACATCACCCTCCAACCGCATTCTCCTTTTGGAATGTAGTGAGAACCACAACAAAACAAATTTATTCCGGGGCGCCAGGGTGGCTCAGTCCGTTAAAAGTGCCCGACTCTCAGTTTCGGTTCGGGTCATGATCTCACAGTTTGGTGAGTTCGAGCCCCGCCGCATTGGGCTCTGAGCTGCCGGTGTGGGGCCTGCTTGGGGCTCGCTTTCTCTCTCTCTCTCTCTCTCTCTCTCTCTCTCTGCCCCTCCTGTACTCACGCTGTCTCTGTCTCTCTTAAATATACTTAAAAAAATCTTTTTTAAATTTATCTTGTGTTTTGTTTCAGAAAAAAATTTTTTAATTTTTTTTATATGTATATTTATTTTTGAGAGACAAAGAGAGCGTGAGCAGTGAGGGGCGGGGGGGGGGGGGGGGGGGGCGGAGATACAGAATCAGAAGCAGGCTCCAGGCTCTGGGCTCTGAGCTGTCAGCACAGAGCCCAACATGGGGCTCCAACTCAGGATCATGATCTGAGCCAAAATTAGACACTTTACCTACTAGCCACCCAGGCACCCCTAAAAAATTTTTTAAACAATGCACTGAAAATAATGTAAAAATATATATGTAATAAAATTGCATTGGAAGAGTAAAAAAACAGGTGCCTGGCTGGCTCAGCTGGAGGAGCATGAAACTCTTGTTCTTGGGGTGGTATATTCCAGCTCCACATTGGATGTAGAGATTAGTTAAACTTTTTTTTCTTTAATTTTTTAAAAAAGTTCCTGCAGCCACAAGAGAACATATGGGACTAGTTTCCATTGATTTTCACTTTATTTTTTTTTTAATTTTTTTTTCAACGTTTATTTATTTTTGGGACAGAGAGAGACAGAGCATGAACGGGGGAGGGGCAGAGAGAGAGGGAGACACAGAATCGGAAACAGGCTCCAGGCTCTGAGCCATCAGCCCAGAGCCCGACGCGGGGCTCGAACTCACGGACCGCGAGATCGTGACCTGTCGGACGCTTAACCGACTGCGCCACCCAGGTGCCCCTGATTTTCACTTTAAAGAACTTCCACTATGGATGCATTTACATCAACTGGTACAATTTTGAATTAATTTTCACGCTAGACTTTTTAAGTTTGTTTATTTAGAAAGAGAGAGAGCACAAGTGTGGGAGAGGCAGAGAGGGAGAACTCCAAGCAGGCTCCACAGGGTAAATGCAGAGCCAGTTGTGGGGCTTGAACCCATGAACCCTGAGATCATGACCTGAGTAGGAACCAAGAGCCCACACTTAATGGACTGAGCCCCAGGCACCCCTTCACACTAGACTTTTTTAAATGACTCATGTAATTACCTAAATAATGCTTCACAAATCTTGAAATTGATTCAAACATCAAGTTTTTACTAGGTGAAATAATTTCTACAGTAAAACAGAGTTCTTAGTTTTCTCCTTGTCTCTACTTCCTCACTTCTCATTTTTATTTTAAAAATTTATCATGGGGGTGTGCCTGGATGGCTCAGTTGGTTAAGCCTCAGACTCCTGATTTTGGTTCAGGACATTATCTCATGGTTCATGACTTCAAGCCCGGCTTCCAACTCTGCATTGACAGTATGGAGCCTGCTTGGGATTCTCTCTCTCTCTCCTCTCTCTCTGCCCCTCCCCCACTCACGGGGGCTCATGTGCACACATGCATGTGTACACACTCTAAATAAGTGAATAAATAAATAATTTAAAAAGTTTGTCTTAGGGGCGCCTAGGTGGCTCAGTCAGTTAAGAGTCCGACTTCGGCTCAGGTCATGATCTCACGGATTCATGGATTCGAGCCCCATGTTGGGCTCTATGCTGACAGCTCGGAGCCTGGAGCCTGCTTCTGATTCTATGTCTCCCTCTCTCTCTGCCTGTCCCCGGCTCATTCTCTATCTCTCAAAAATAAATAAAGGTAAAAAAAAATTTTCTTTTTAAGTTTGTCTTAAATTATTTCTAACTCCACAGAAAAGTATAGAAGATAAAAAAAAAAACCCACACTTGATACTCCCAATTTAATAGATAAAACATTTCTTCATATGTGCTTTAGATATGCTTGAAAAGGAAAACCTTAATTTCTTTCCTCCGTGTTGGAGCCCGTGGAGGCCTGCTGTGGACAGGACTTCTAAAATGACAACTATGTCTGGAAGGCTGTGGGCCAGGGCCATTTTTTGCTGGCTATAAGTAGGGTCTCAGGAACTGAGTGAGCACACAGCTCTTCTGAAAATCAAAAGCATTTATGCTAGAGACTAAATTAAATTCTATCTGGGCAAGATTATGTGTACAAAGCAAAGAAGGACACAGCGACTCCTGGTGGCAAACAAAACAAAATCTGAATAATCTAGGGAAAGGATAATTTGTGCCTGTGGAAACAGTGGCATAGTTCATGCCAAATTCCAAAGCAATATTCCTGCTATGGCCATTGGACTCAGAATCCAGGTGATGCTTTACTCGTTAAGGATTTAAACTTATTGAGAAGCGGGGTGCCTAGGTGGCTCAGTCAGTTGGTCGTCCGTCTTCAGCTCAGGTCATGATCTCATGGTCCATGAGTTCAAGCCCCGCATCAGGCTCTGTGCTGACAGCTCAGAGCCTGGAGACTGCTTCGGATTCTGTCTCCCTCTCTCTCTGCCCCTCCCCCACTCACACTCTGTCCTCTCTCTCTCTCTCTCAAAAATAAACATTAAAAAAAATTTTTTTTTAACTTATTGACAAGTAAAGTGTGGATCTGTTCTCTTGTATTTAAAAAGGGCAAGAGGAGGGGTGCCTGGGTGGCTCAGTGGATTAAAAGTCCCACTTCGGCTCAGATCATCTCAAGGTTCGTGGGTTCAAGCTCTGTGTAGGGCTCTGTGCTGACAGCTTGGAGCCTGGAGCCTGCTTCAGATTCTGTGTCTCCCTCTGTCTCTGCCCTTCCCCTGCTCATGCTCTGTCTCTGTCTCTGAAAAATAAATACACATTTTTAAAAATGTTTATAAAAGGGGAGGCTGGGGGAGGGCTTACATGTAACAACTTATCTCTGAATGAATAAATTTCTTTTTTAAATCTCTTTTTCACAGATTTCTGCCTTTTTCCTCCATCTCTTATTTCTTTGAATCTCAACTTTGCAGCTCTTTCCCAAATTATTGAACAAAGTATTTGTTAGGAATGTTTTCAGCTGCAGGTTAAAGAACGTGAATAAAGATGGCTTAAACAAACAAGTGGGCTTTGTTTTGTTTTGTATTTACACAAGGAGTCTTGGTGTAGATGGTGGCTGGCTTTGATTCAACAGCTCAGCCATCAGGAACATGGGTTTGGGCTCTTCTTTCTTTCCTACCTGGCTGCCCTGTGTTGGATTTTTGATCTCATGACTGTCAAACTACTTCATGATCACAAGGCAGCTGTCACAACTCCAGACAGAGTATCAATGTCAAAGGCAAGAAAAAGGGGGATGAGATGTTACAAGCAAAGCATCCTTCATGTCATCTCATTCCTATTAGAAAACAACATTTCCTGCCCAGAAGCCCCCAGAACATTCCTGCTTATATCTCATTGGCCAGGACCGTGTCACATGGCCAGTTCCAATTGCCTGGGAATCTAGGAAAGCAGGTATTTTCCAGGCTCTAATGTAGACATGAATAAGGAAGCTGGGAATAGCTGTTGGATTAGCCACCAAGAGTGTGTGTGTCACAAACAACTGGCTCATCTGGTTTCAGTCTTCCTTGTTTTCTTTAACCCTTCCTGATGCCTTTGGGGTGAATCCTCACCCTGATGTTGTTGCTCATTGTTTCATTTTGGCTATAACCATTCTGCTCTTCGATCCATGTATGGACTTCAGCTATTAAAGTTTTCATAACCAGTATTTCCATCTGATTCTTCCTGTTAGTTCCTGCCTTAGGTTAACAATATCCTCTCTTATCTTTTGAGGATATTTATTAAGCTTATTTTAAACTCAATCAGGTCTAGTAAGTCGGCCTCATCTATTATTAGTTTCTCAGTTTGTTTTTCTTTTATTGCAAATGTGTTCCCCTTTGAGTTCCTATTACTTTGGGTATGTCAGTGAACTTGGCAGGGGAAGGCCAACGTCCAGACGGTAGGATATGAAGAAGAAGGGGAGAAGTAATATTTCAGGTCCACTGGTCTAGCCCTAGCCAGGATGGAGTACTTGATAGGGCTGCTGGCTTCCTGCCTCATGCACAGTAATGAGGCAGGTAACGATTCACTCAGGGCCCTGGAGAGTGGGGGCACAGAGGGAAGGGCAGTGGAGAGCACAACTGAAAACTCTCTCTTGGCTGCACCCTCATCTCAAAGCCCCTGACCCTCTTCCACTCTGGCTGCCAGTCACAATCTCTCCACAACTGGCCCCAACCACCTCATGTCTCCTCATGGATGATTTCTCAGTTGTTGTTGCTATTGTTTTTAATGTTTTTATTTATTTATTTTTGAGGGGGGAGCACAGGGGGGTGGACAGAGGATCCAAAGTGGGCTCTGTGCTGACAGCAGAGAGCCCAACGCAGGGCTGGAACTCATGATTGTGAGATCATGAACCGAGCCAAAGTTGGACACTTAACCAAGTGAGCCACCCAGGCACCCTGAATTTCTCAGTTTTTACCTTAGTTTCTCAAATACTCAACCCCTTTTCACTTCTGTATCTTCTTCTTCTTCTTTGTTGCTGTTAAATAGAAATTTTTGAGCAAACACAAGTTAAGTGCAAGGACACCATTTCCATCACCCAGCACCCATGATCATCAATTCATGGCCACTGTTATTTTCTACGTCTCCACCCCTCACTGCTGGCCTGCTGGATTATTGGATTATTTCAAAACAAATCTCAGACTTTCACTTCTGAGGCATCTTCAAGTTTTGGCAGAAGGAGCTACCACTATCAGTCTAGATTATTTCAGCATCTTATCTGCCCCATTTAATAATTTCCCCCACCTTTATTATGAAAAATTACATACAGACAATAAAGTTGAAGGACTAGTACAGCAACCACTTGTATACCCACCAACCTGAGTCAACATCTTTTAACATTGTGGTATCTCATCTTTAGCTTGTTTCTATGTTACTGTAGGGGAAGAAAAATATTTTTTTCCCTCTACCCTTCTGGGTTCTCAATTGGGGCTCTGTAACAAAAGATTAACAAGAGAAAAGCAGACAGAAGTTCATTAACATGTGTGTCTCCCGAATACCTGGGAGATTGTAGGGATGAATAACTCAAAGAGGTGGCCTGAACTTGGGCTTATATAGTATCTTCAGCAAAGAATGATACATTTGTAGAGAAATAATAGGACAAAGGAAAATGGCTTTAGGCTCCAAGGACAGGAAACTGTGGGAAGATAAATATATGGGGGCAGATTAATGGGGTAAGGTTTGTTTGCAGATTCCTCTGATGCCATCACTGGGTGGATAAGAGTCTAGAGTCCTCTCCAGTAAAGGAAAATTTATATTCTGCCTGTAGGCAGAAAGGGGGAGGGTAGAGAACTTTTCCTGTATATGCTGCTTCATAATTGGCTTCAACTCAAAAGAATTCTTATGTCAAACAGGCATATTTTAAGGTGACATATCCTGGTTTTCTTCATTATTTTTTCTGAACCCTGTGAAAGTTGCAAACATCATGACTCTTTAGCTCTAAGTATTTCAGCATGCATCTCCCACAAATAAGAACATTCTCGCACATAATCATGGTATCATTATTATGCATAAGTAAATTAGAAATAATTCCCTAAAATCTTTCTTACCTATTCCATATTCAAATTTCCCCAGTTACTCCCAATTTTTTTAAGTGTGTTTATTTATTTTGAGAGAGACAGAGACAGCACAAGTGGGAGAGGGGCAGAGAGAGAGAGAGAGAGAGACAGAGACAGAGACAGAGAATCCCAAGCAGGCTCCACCTTGTCAGTACGGACCCCAACATGGGGCTTGAACTCATGAAACCATGAGATCACGACCTGAGCCAAAACCAAGAATCAGACACATAACCTATTGAGCTAACCAGGTGCTCCCTCCCAATTTCTTTTTAACCATGATGCACTCAAGATTCATGCTTTACGTTTGGCTGTTGTTTGGATTATCTTTTAATCTAGAACAGTCTTTGTACTTTTTTTCTCCGTAGGAACTTTTTAAAGAGACCCCCAGGTCAAATACCTTGTAAAATATCCTGCATTCTAAATGTGCCTCATTATTCCTCCTGGTATTGTTCAATCTGTTCCCTCATCCCCTGCATTTCCTGGAAGCAGGAAGTTAAGTCTAGGGGCTAGACTGGATTTAGGTTACACATTTTTGGCATTATTGTCTCCTGGATAATGTTATATACTTCATATTATATCCAATGAGAAGACACATAATGTCAGGTCACCCCATGACTAGTGATGCTAAGTTTGATCACTTGGGTGCAGTAGTGACTGTCACATCTTCCACTCAAAGATATGCTTTGCCTTTGGAAACTGTTAATTCAAATTATCTGTGGAGCAATACTCTGGCATCCTGCAAACATCCTACATACTCAGTAACCTTTCACCTATGGTCCACTAAATCATTTATCTCATTGGGAGTTGCAACATAGTTCCAGAGTTGTTGTTTTTTTAATTCAGTGGCCATATTTTAAAAAGTTTTCTGTTCTTTCTGTTTCTTTTTATATATTGCTCTATGCTTTCACAATGATTTATTTATTTTTTTAAAGATTTTTTTTTAAGTAATCTCCACACCAAACATGGGGCTGGAACTCATGACCCCGAGACCAAGAGTTGTGTGCCCTACCAACTGAGCCAGCCAGCACCCCCACAATGATTTGTTAATTTTCTTTCTTTTTGATATTAAGCATACCAATTTTATAGACTCTGACTGTTTTATTACTAGTTCAAGGAGGGGAGGGCTTTTTTTTTTTTTCTATCTTAGTAATGTGTCTGTGGTAATATGCTAGATCCCCTGACATATGTGTCCCTAATCTTTGTGTTTTCTAAGGTCCTAGAAGTTTCATTATTCTCAGAACATGGGCCTCTCCAGGGTCAGCTGCCCTTGCTGCTCTGACATCTCTCTTCCTTTTTGGCACAAAAGAAATTTTTGACTTTGGGGACTTTGAGTTTCCTGTGGGTTTTACTATTTTTGGACCACTCGGTGTTAATTTCTTGACTTTCCCTTTGTACAACAGGAGGGGAGGAGTTTTATTACCCATGTGAGGCCAGGAAAAATTCACTGGATCTGCCCAAGGTTGAGGAACTGGAAATAAACCCTCCTGAAAAAACCCATGTGCCCCAAGGGTTCCACATAGGCTTGAGAAGCAGCCAGGAAGTTTGCAACTACCTGGACCCACATGTAGAAAAATAAAAAAGGTAGGGATGGGTCCAAATTTACATCAGCTTCCTAATACAGGAAGTACAGAAAATAACATAATGACCACTCATGTATATGCATGACTCATGTAAACAAATAAAATTTTTATTTTGTTGCTGTACCCTCTCCAATTGCATTACCTGCTCTGCCAGAGGCAAATGCTCTCCTAAATCTTAGTATTTATCACTGAATATATCTTTTTTTTTTTTTTTACATACGCATGTATCCCTAAGCAATATCCTCTTCTACTCTCTCTAGTCTGACTCTCACCCTCACTACTTCACCAAGACTGTTCAAAGTCACCAATGACTTAAGTGCTAGCAAATTCAAAGGATACTGAAAAGATATTTCTACGTTCTCTTCTTACCTACCCTTTCCACAGCTCTCCTGATACTTCCTCCTTCTTCAGTCCTTCCTAGGCTTCTACTCCCTGGTTTTCCTCATCCCTCAAACCACCCTAATCTCATCTTTGCTGCTGCTCCTCCTCTGCCCTATCTCAAAATGTTGGTGTGTCCCATGGTTTAATTATGTTCTTTTAGATCTCATTCAGTTCCAGGACAGCAAATACATATACAGAAATACATCCACATAAAATGGCTACCCAATCTCTATCTCTGGCCTTGATCTCTCCCTGAGCTCTTAGCTTGCATATTCACTGCTCACTTGACACCTACACTCTAAAGTCTTGCAGACATCTCAGACTCAACATGACCAAAATGAAACCCTTGAGTTACTCCCCATAAACACACCTGTTTCTTTCACAACCTGACTCTCCTATTTCAGGAAATAGTTCATCATCTACCTACCCAATTGCTCTAGCCAGAAACCAGAAGTCAGGCATGATTACCCCTTTTCCTTCACCCCCATCTCCAACTCTTCGGCAAAACCCATTCATTCCATCTCCCAAACTTTAAGTCATTCTCTTAGTTACATTTCCATTATCACTACCCCAGGCTAGGGCAGCATAATCCTTGCCCACTAAATAGTCTCACTTCATCTTCCCCCATCAAATCAGTTCTCCATACATCAGCAAGTCTGGTAATATCAATCAAATCAAATGTAACTCAGATCTTGTCACTCCTCTGCTTAAAATTATTCAATGAATTCTCATCCGAATAAAAGCCAAAATTATTACTATTGGCTAGAATATGCTACATGTTCTCACCCCACTGCCCCTCTTCTCTTGCTTTCCAGCCACACTAGCTTCTTTCAGTTCTTCAAACAAGATCAAGTTCTTTACTGCCGCAGGGCCTTTGCACACACCATCCTTAGATCTTAGCCTGGGAGGCTCCCCACCTTCCTGCCCTCCATTTTCACAGTTTGTTCCTTTTTGTTCTCTAGACGCAGGTTAAATATCACTTCAAAGATTTCTTCCCTGGGCACTTTGTCTAAAGTTATCTAAAGTTCCTCCATTATTTTCTATCTCAGCTCTTAGTTTCCCTGAGAGCACCTACCACTGCTAATTTACTTCTTTGTATCCCCTGTTCATATTAGAAATGTTAGGTCAAAGACGGCAAGAATTATGCCTTGTTCACTATTACTGTCTTTAGCACCCAGGTACCATGCCTACCACGTGGTAGACAATAAATATCCAGGTAATCTGTGTCTCCCAGGCACTTGAAACATAGTTCGTCATTTAAACTTGGTTCGCAGTAACTCCGTGAGGGAAAAAAGCATGCTCCTCCTCACTGTGCAAAGGAAACCGAGTCCAGTTTTTAACCTGCTCAAGATCACTGAGCTAGTAACTGAAGAAGTCGAGATTGGAACCCATTTCTGTAGGGGCCCAACAGCACTCGGTCTCAAACACCATACTGGAGTTTCTCAGTTTTGGGGAGGCCAGTCGCGCAGCAGGCTCTCAGTAAGACGCCCGGAGCAGGCTACCGGCAGCCCGGCGCGCGGACCAAGCTCCCAGGAGCCCCAGCGCGCAGGGGTGTGACCAGACGGATGGGCGGTCTTACGCGCCGGAAAACCGACCGTAGACTACATATCCCAAAAGGCTGCGGAGGGCGCCGCGGACTGGCGGTAGCGAGGCAGGCGACAGCGTGATGACGTTCTCAGGGACGCTGGCGCGCGGGATTTAAACTGCGGCGGTTTGCGCGGCGTTAAGACTTCGTAGGGTTAGCGGAGCTGTGGTTGTTTGTATTTCGCGTTTCTTTTCCCCGCGACTGCCCATGGACTCGTCGCTTCAGGCTCGCCTGTTTCCCGGTCTCACCATCAAGATCCAACGCAGTAATGGTGAGAGGGTGGGTCGCGAGGCCAAGGGGACCTGTGGGCTGTGAGATGGCTGAAATTACTGCCCCTCCCCAAACGGCAGGGCCGAGATGCTGTTAGGGATTCCCACGCTTCCACCCGGTCTGGGTCTCTGCACTAGCGTTGCGTCTCTTCTACCCAGGTGCAGGGGCCTCTGCGCTGGCTGTGGGTCCCCTTCCCATCCTCGGCAGTGGGCGGGGCTCCTCCCTGTCAGAGGACCTCCCAGGAAAATTAGGGTTGCTAGATTCACTTCACTTCCAGACTTCTCCGCTGAAATTGCTATGCCCTTGTAGGGACCTCGGCTTCCTGGCCCCTTTACTCTCCTCTAAATATTCCGCGCTTGCAGTATGTCAGGCACTGGGATTCAGGGTTAATCAGAAAAGATCCCTGCTTTTCAGGAGCTTGAAGTTCTGCCCTCTTTTTTTTGGTTAAGCAGCTACCAAATCTCTGGCAGGTGTAATACCCTGTCATTAGGAGAATGGTCAGACATAACCGTCTGGTAGGGCAACCCGAGGGCGCCAGAGCGTCAGTGGGAGTTGAGGCACAGTACCCAAGAACTAGAGTGACTCCCCTGCCCAGACATACCTTCACTCACTGTAGGCCCTCTTTTGAGTGGGAATGGATCCTTATTCCCTGCAGCTCAGTTTTAAGACCTGTTTCCTGCCTACCTCACCGTGGGATGTTCTAAAGGTGAGGAGCTGAATGTTAAAAGCCAGGGGTTGTATTTGTTTCCTGGTGTTAAAAAGAAAGAAAAAGGCAGCTGTTCCTTCCTTCAGGCCAACTCCACGTTGAGAATCTCTGTGGGATCCTAAAAGTGAAAAAGATGGGTAAATTCTGGACTTTTTATACTGTAGGCATAATTCACAGTGCTAATGTAAGGACTGTGAACTTGGAGAAATCCTGTGTTTCAGTGGAATGGACAGAAGGAGGTGCCACAAAGGGCAAAGAGGTAAGTTCTGTGAAAATGCCTCTGCCACATTTAACACCTTACTCCCTATAAGATCTGTGTGAAGGGGCATCTGGCTGGCTCAGTTGGTAGTGCATGCGACTCGGGGTCCTGATTTCGAGCTTCACATTGGACAGAGAGATTACTTTAAAAACAAACAAAAAGCTTTCTGTGGAAATGGAACTTGTGAGAACCTTATTTCTGATCCTGCCTTGTCCTCCCTAATCTTGAACATGGTCCTCTTTGGACCTATTAGGATTTTATTTAGTTGGGCCTGATCTAAATTGAAGCAATCAACAGTTTCTGGTGTGTTTGAAGAAGACAAACTGCACAGAATCCTAAAACCTTGCTTACCTATGCTAGCTTCTGAGTGCAAACTACCTACAATATCGGTTTGGGGAGCAAAACTGATAACCCAGTTGAGACAAAAGTATGTTTCTGAAACCCCAAGTAACAGAAGGCAACTTGTGATAAATGGCACAGATGAATAGTGCTTGAGCAGCTCAGAGGTAGTAACTCACTGAGGATGAGCTTGACTGGTGGGGATGTGGTGGGAAGGTGTAGCAGAAACAATAGTGAGATAGATGGCCTTCATCGAGACTAGTGAAGAAGCTTGCTCCAGGCAGTGGGAAGGCTTAGGATGCTGGACAGTTGAAAGGGGGGACCAGAGGGTTATCATCTCTGGCACTAAGATGTTTAAGGTTTTATTCTGTAGGTACTTGGGAGCCTTGGGAAGATTTTGAGAAGAGGAGAGATGTGACTAAGGCATTTATGTTTTAGAGGCATTGTGGTGTGGTAAAAATTTCACTGGGCTAGGAGTATGGAAACCTGGATTCTAGTCTGGCTCTGCCACTATTTTGTGTTCTCAGACATGCTTCCACCTCTCTTAGAAAATCAGTTTCCTTACGAAAAAAATGAGGATGATAATAATATCTACTTAATAAGGTTATTGTGAGGATTTGTTCAACAGATACTTTTGTACTGGTTCCAAAATGCCAGACGGAATACTGAAGTGAATAAGACAGACCTGGACCCTCTTCATGGAACTTAATGAGATAACACATGTAAAGGACTTGTCTAGCATAGTGCCTTATGGTAGGTAAGCAGATACTTAGTGGTATATTTTAGAAATAAAAGGATTGAATACTTTACAATATCTGCTCTTAAATCAAGAGGTTCCTAAAATTCTTTTCAACCAGCTATTAGAAGTTCCTTGTGATTTTTGTTTGCTTATTTTTGTTGTTTGTTTAGAAATATACCTCTTGTTGGGTCTCACACCAGCTCAGATACTGCCTTTGGAATAAGGTCTAAACTTCTTAGTGAGGCATTCAAAGCTTTTTCAGGATAAAAACTTTTTTCTTTGTACCACACACTCTTCCAAAGTATGCTGTGTCAGGGTCAAATGCATCAGGTCCCCACTTTGTGTCCATGCCTAGTGCCTTGCTGCCTTCACACAGTCACTCTTACTCCTTCCTCCTGGGATGCTCATCCTGAATCATCAGTGTGAGAGTTAATGTCAGAACTAGGGTTAAAACATTGATCTCCTATATTGTCTGTTTTCTATGGTTTAAGTGTTGGAAATGGGAGGAATGTGTAGTAAGGGTCTATAGCTGTCCAAGAATTGGGGACAAAAGTGTGGTTATTAAAGTACCCGTGAGCTTTTGCTTTTAAACAGTACTCTGTCCCTGTTTATCCTGTGCTGCTTTGGTTTCTTGCCTTCTGTGCATATGACTTTTCCATTAGAATATGAGCTAATTAGGGGCACCTGGGTGACTCAGTCTTAAGCATCCAACTTCAGCTCAGGTCATGATCTCACTGTTTATGAGTTCAACCCCCATGTCTGGCTCCACACTGATGGTGCAGAGCCTGCTTGGGATTCTCTCTCTCTGCCCTTTATGTGAGCATGCTCTCTCTCTCTCTCTTAAATAAATAAACTTAAAAAAGAAAAAAGAATAGGAGCTAACTGAAGGCCAGGGCAATATATGTGTTAATTCATCTTTGAATATCTTCCCCCTATTGCCTTAATTGTGCCTAATAAAATTTTGAATAAGCTAATTAATAAATATAGGTTGCATTGTAGGAGTTAAAGCTTTCACCCTGGAGTATATGCTTCAGCTCTGAAACATTTCAAGATTGGTTGGTACTGGGGCACCTGGGTGGCTCAGCCGGTTAGCATCCGACTTCAGCTCAGGTCATGATCTCACAGTCTGTGAGTTCGAGCCCCGCGTTGGGCTCTGTGCTGACAGCTCAGAGCCTGGAGCCTGCTTCAGATTCTGTGTCTCCCTCTCTCTCTGCCCCTCCCCTGCTCATGCTCTGTCTCTCTCTCTGTCTCAAAAATAAATAAAAACATTAAAAAAAAAAAAACTTAAAAAAAAAAAAAGATTGGTTGGTACTATTTTGGTGTGTTTGAACTGCTGTGAAGTATGCTGATGAAGTTTGAGTTGTTCCTGGAGGGTGGCAGGGCTCTGGTGATGTAAACCTAGAATTGTGACCTCAACTGCAGGCATGTGCAGGAAGTTGTTATTGGGGAAGAAGTTTCTGGGCCCAGTAGAAAATGTAGGTAGACTTAGGGTTAGGTAGCAGCTCTTGGGAACTTGTCCCCGCCCATAAGATCCTGAAGGGCCCTCCAGTTTGACTATTGCCGGGACAGTTAGGACTTGTTTCCTCCTCCATGTCATCTAGCATCTAGCAAGAGGTGCTCAGGGGACTGTGCCCAGCAGGACCTCACTGCCCAGCAGAACAGTAGGGAAACCAAGTGGCCTACATCTACTGTGGACTACCTGACTGGTTACCTGTCTGTCTGCCCTCCTCTTTACCTCGTTCTCATCACCAACATCTACCATTGGCTTGGCAATCAGAAACCAGTATTCATCTAGATGGTAAACCATGACTAAGGGCTATTTGTTTATAGTTGTTGGTACTTGGTGGAACTTAAAAGTTGATAATGTCTGAATCTAGGAGTACTAGCATTGGTTGTAGAGATGCAATTGGGTTGAAGAAGCTATGTTGTTCCACTGACATTTTTTACTTGCTCTTTGCAGATTGATTTTGATGATGTGGCCGCAATAAACCCAGAGCTTTTACAACTTCTTCCCTTACACCCAAAAGACAATCTGCCCCTGCAGGAAAATGTAACAGTCCAGGTAGGTGCTTGTCATCTGGCTGAACCAGTGCCCCAGATGATTTGCTTAGCTTGCTGGCTTTTGCTGATTTTCTGGAACTGCCTAGGACTTCAGCATAACACATGGATCTAAGATAAGTCCTTAAAAATTGATAGGAACCACATATAGTGATGTTTTTGTTTTTATTTTACAGAAACAAAAACGCAGATCAGTCAACTCCAAAATTCCTGCTCCTAAGGAAGGTAAATAGATTTTTACTGGCTTATCGTCATGGGGTTTGAGCCCAGGATAATATTCCTGGGGCACAGGAAGCTGTGAAATAGACTCATTGCTCCACTTTAGCAGGTGGCTCTATGTGGGCTGAGTCCTACCCTGTCTT
Source organism: Herpailurus yagouaroundi (assembly GCF_014898765.1). Taxonomy (NCBI): domain Eukaryota; kingdom Metazoa; phylum Chordata; class Mammalia; order Carnivora; family Felidae; genus Herpailurus; species Herpailurus yagouaroundi. The sequence continues at coordinate 35,373,168 of NW_024412388.1, forward strand.
CTAAGCATCTTAGTGAAGAAGAATCGAACCTACAGGGAGGTTTTGGTCAAAAGGTACAAAGTTTCAGTATGAGAAATAAGTCCTCGAGATCTAATGTACATCTGGCCTGTGATTAACAACACTGTGTTATATACTTGAAATTTTACTATGAGGGTGGATCTTATAATAAATACCCTAACCACAAAACAAAAATAAACAAAATACAAAGCAAAGAGAGTGGGAGCAAACCTTAGGAAGAGATGGGTAAGTTTATAGCATTGATTATAATGATAGTTTCATGGGTGTTTATTTATCTCCAAAATATCGAGTTAAACACATTAGATATCTACAGTTTTTGGTATTTCAATCATACTTCAAGAAGTGCTTTTTTTTTTTATTTTTAAGTGTATTTATTTTGAGAGAGAGTGTGAGCAGGGGAGGGGCAGAGAGAGGGAGGGAGGGGGGGAGAGAGAAAGAGAAAGAAAGAAAGAAAGAAAGAAAGAAAGAAAGAAAGAAAGAAAGAAAGAAAGGAAGGAAGGAAGGAAGGAAGGAAGAAAGAAAATGAGCAAGAGAATGAGTGGGGGAGGGGCAGAGAGAGGAGGAGACAGAGGATCCGAAAGGTGCTGTGCTGACAGCAGAGCTCGATGTGGGGGGCTCAAACTCAAATTGTGAGATCATGACCTGAACTGAAGTCGGACACTTAACTGACTGAGCCACTCACGCGCCCCTATACCATGTGTTCTATTTCCAAATTTCTGACTTACTTTATAGGTGATGAATTGTTTCTCTCTTATGGAGGTAAACTATATAAATGGGTAGAAATTAATAAGAATTCAAATATAACTCAGTTGTTTCTCTCAGTTAAGCATTCTTATAAAATTCCAGGAAATCAGTGTAGCTGACCCATGGGTTTCTGATGTGCCCCAGGTCTGGCTCTGTAAAGCATCCTGAAGCAGTGGAAAAATCCAAAATCCAAATCCCAGACTTTGGAATCTAACAGTTTTGGGTTAACATCCTGGCTCCAACACTTACTACAGTGTGGAAGTTCCTTAATTTCTCTGAGCCTTATTGTCCCCTTCCATCAGATGGGAAGACTGATATTTACCTTACAATGTTGTTTTGAAGTATGGGAAGATTGTACAATGATAGGTGTTGCTGCTGTTAAGGTTAATAATGCTTTTTTCCAGGGATTAGGTCTGTCTCTTCAGAAAGGATTTCGGATTGGCTGTAGGTCCCTCCATTTACTCAGGACAGTTGCTCTTGTGGGAGATATCCTTGCCCTTGGGAGCTCTCAGATTGGCAGAATGTGAATAGATTAGTTTTGGGGTCACTAGTACTTGGCCTTTCTAATTTTTCCTTTCCTTGGGTGGAAGGAGTGGGAAGTTGGGCTCTTTTTCCTGGTGATCAGGACCCATCCCACCCTATACAGAATCTTGGAGGGTTGCCCCCTAGTGGCCCCCATCAGCCCTCCTGATCATGCCCCACTGATTGGCTGCTGCTGCCCTTGGTGTTTCAGGTCTCCGAGGCCGCTCCACCCGAATGTCCACTGTCTCGGAGGTTCGAATTACCACTCAGGAGAATGATATGGAGGTGGAGCTACCAGCGTCTACAAATTCCCGCAAGCAGTTTTCAGTTCCCAGTGAGTAATGAATTTGTTTTTCCTGTTTGAGGCTCTGCAGCAGCTGCTCATATATTGCCCTGTCCCTGTTCTGAAATACCCTGAGATATCTACATTCCCCTGTCTTCAGTTCTATTCTGCTCCCTTATTTGGAAATCGTTTAATAATTTTACTCTTTAATTTTATTGAAACATTACACACACACACACACACACACACACACACACACACACACACACACAAAGAAAAGCGACCATATCATTTAGTTCACAAACCGAACGTACTCACATAACTCAATCAAAGCATTATGAGCAACCCAAAAATCCCCCTCAAGTTCCCTTCCAGTTCATAAGCCCCTATATTAAGTACCTATAATCTTGACTTCTGATACCATGAATTAGATTTTTTCCCTTTTTGGACTTTATATAAATAGAATTTGAAAAATATTTTTAATTGTTAACTTTTATTAGATAAAGCAGGTACAGATTGGGTAAGATAGACAGTCATTACATCTTACATGTATCAAATTCAGCTCTAATAAAATGAATGTAAACAAGAGGGTCACAACCAGGTATGGGAAGTAGCAAGTTGTCATGGGCTTTCTGGGGTTGAATCAATATGTTGTTGCTCAGGTTTCTGTTACTCCTGGCTTTTCAGTCTTTGTCCCTCTTAACCCAGGTTCCAAGACTTGGAGAAGTCTGGCTTTTTCTTCCAAATACGCCCTGGCCTGAGAACCCAAGCTTGGATGAAGCCTAAAGTCTTTAGGCCTTTAGAGGTTTTCCCTTTGTGGTGAAGTCCATGCTGAGCTACTCACATACCTTCAAAGATATATATTCTTTTTTATTGAAAGATTTTATTTTTAAGTAATCTCTACACCAAACTTACAACCCTGAGATGAAGAGTCGCATGCTCTACCGACTGAGCCAGCCAGACACCCTACCCTCTAAGACTTTTGATCCCAGGAGTCAGCCCCTGTAGAGACTGGTTGGGTTCAGGGTTTGGGCTGAAGTGAGGGGAAAAGCCCAAGCTCTGCTCACATGGTGGGAGCCCAAGGTTTTGCTGAGCTGGCGGTCAGTTGCACTCCTCCTGACCCACGACCTGTTAGGGCTCAGAGGAGCACAGCTCTGGTATGCCTGCCTGCTTCTCCAATGACTCTTGTTCCCCCACAGCTGGACCCCCTAGGCCCTCCTGCCCTGCAGTGGCTGAAATACCATTGACGATGGTCAGTGAGGAGGCGGAAGAGCAAGTCCATTCCATCCGAGGCAGCTCTTCTGCAAACCCTGTGAACTCAGGTAGACACACTGAGCTGTCTGCTGCCCTGCTCCTAGTGCAGGACAGGTTGTTATATCCTCTCCCAAACCTGGCCTGCTTTGGCACCTGACTTCAAACCATGTTTATCACGTGGGGGCATATTTCCTGTGGCCATCGCATCAGTCTTTCACAAGAGGTGACCTTGTTCCCACCAGCTGGCAGGAGCCCTCTAATGTAGTTGAGGTGTTGCCATAGCTCAAGTCTTGGCCAACACCTGAAAAACAGCCCAGAATGCCCGTCAAAATCAATCAGGGATGGTATCACCTCTTGTGGTTGTTGAGAAAATGCCACAGAGACATGGAGAGAGCTTGGGTTAGGCCTAGAGCGCTTGTGCAGGTCTTTACTTTGCAGGCTTAGCCTACAACGGGTAGAGTCATATCCGTTGCTTCCTCTCCTTGCATATAGTGGTTTAAGAGCAAGGGTCTAAGGAAGGCCTAGGCCTGGGAATGGCCCTTGACTCAATAGAACAGCTGGAAAAGAGTAGGCTGGCTGGCCTAGACAGGTAAAAGTGGGCTTCCTTCTTCCCCAGTTCGGAGGAAATCATGTATTGTGAAGGAAATGGAAAAAATGAAGAACAAGCGAGAAGAGAAGAGGGCCCAGAACTCTGAAACAAGAATAAAGCGAGCTCAGGTACCTTTCTTAGGTCAAGGGTTTTTGGACAGGCATTCTTAATTGCAACCTCACCAGCAGCAGAGATACAGCTGGGCCCCAGCGTTTCTGAGGCTCCAGTTCTGATATCCAGGAAATTTAACTGGTTTTTCATCTGGATTCAGAGAAAAAATAAATCAGATATTTTTCTGAAGCCCTTTGGGTGGGGAATATTTCATGCTGATCATCCAGTAGGCACACCCATCACAGTGCAGTGGCCAACAGAGCTGCTGGGCAGAGTTGCCTGTTTTCCCCCCGACCCCCACCTCCACCTCCTAATTGTGTATATGGGGCAGGGGTTTGGGGTTGCAATAAAGTCCCAGTTTGGAGCACTTCCCCTCAGTTGGATTAATTGCTCCAGGGAATCTCAACATGCTGGTCTCCTAAGAAGGGGACAGTGGCCCTCACCCTAGTTCCTAGAGTGGTTGAATGCATGCCTAAAACCTACCATCCCCCACCACTAATCTCTGTTCCCAGGGCCTTTGCTTCTGAGTTCTCAGCCTAGAGCCAGGGTGGGAGGAAGGTAAGATGTGGGAGGGCTTTGTCAACTGAAGGGCTGTGTGTATATAAAGAGCTGTTGCTGATGCTTCAGCACTAAGCTCTGAGAGCATTTACATGTCAGCAGTCAGTCCTTTTTTTGCCCTTGTCCCAAACAGGAGTATGACAGCAGCTTTCCAAACTGGGAATTTGCCCGGATGATTAAAGAATTTCGGGCTACTTTGGAATGTCATCCACTTACTATGACAGATCCTGTAAGTAAACCTAAAAGGCTTCTATCTCTCCTTCCTGAGTGTGTGTACAATTGAGAGACAAATCTCCTCTTTAAGGATGTGAGAGCTTGCAAGAATCTCCACTTACCCTTGAGGATATTTTTAATACCTTTAATGGGCTGGAGCTAGCAAGGCTGGATGGGAGAGTCAGCTGCATAAAGTGTCACCCTCTTCACTTCCATAGGTTGGCTAGATCCTTACTAATAATCTTGTAAGTAGCACTGAAACCTGTAGGCAGCAGGGTGAGAAAACTGGGAAGGAAATTCAAAGCTGCCTGACTGTTTTTGAGAGTAACTAATGGTGGAGCTGGGGTCCTAGTATTAGGTCTTGGCCCTTGAATGAGCCAGAGATGGGATTGGAAGAGGAGGAGTTCTTTCAGTATTGCTCTGACCTTTTGGTGGTTGGTTGTCTTCTTTCATCCTTTTGAAGATCGAAGAGCACAGGATATGTGTCTGTGTGAGGAAACGCCCGCTAAATAAACAAGGTAAGCCCTGATCAGTCAGAAGGAGGCTTTTGACTGACTGACCGACCTTCTCCATGTCCAGGAATCATCCCCTGAAATACTCTTCTTCTGCAGAATTGGCCAAGAAAGAAGTTGATGTGATTTCTGTTCCCAGCAAAGGCCTCCTCTTGGTCCATGAGCCCAAGTTAAAAGTGGACTTAACAAAGTATCTGGAGAACCAAGCCTTCTGCTTTGACTTTGCATTTGATGAAACAGCTTCAAATGAAGTTGTCTACAGGTTAGTTTCTTGGCCTCTTTTATTTCCCTTTCCCAGCCTTCCTCTTGTCAATGTGGGATATTGTACTATTCACCGCCACACTGATCTCTGAGGCCTTTCTTGGCCTCCTCATATTTTCTTTGGATCAGCCATTACAGAGCTGGTTCTGGCTCTGTCTCCTGGCACCAGGAAGGCCCAGTTTGGGCTTGTCACATCCCATTTTGCATCTTTAGCAGTGCATCCTCAAATGGATTACAAGTGAGGTATTACCCATTGTACTCTCTGAGGCTGGGTTGGGCAGGTCGAAGGGATTCTTCCAGTGTCTTATACAGCCACTCCATTACCCACTGAGCTTAGCAGACTCAGCAAAGACTAGGACTGCTCTATCTAATACAGCACCATCAGCCTCATGTGGCTATTCAAATGAAAGTTAAATAAAATTAAGAAGTCAATTTTTTTTTTTTTCTTTTTTTTGGCTTGAACTCACAACTCTGAGATCAAGAATTGCTTTCTCTACCAACTGAGCCAGCCAGGTGTCTCAGAATTCATTAAAAAAAAAAATTTTTTTTAATGTTTATTTATTTTTGAGAAAGAGAGAGCACGTGCACAAGCAGGAGAGGGGCAGAGACAGAGGAAGACACAGAATCTGAAGCAGGCTCCAGGCTCTGAGCTGTCAGCACAGAGCCCGACGCAGGGCCTGAACTCACAGTGAGATCATGACCTGAGCTGAAATCAGATGATTAGCTAGCTGAGCAGCCCAGGTGTCCCAGAATTCAATTCATTAGTCACACTAGCCACATTTTAAGAGCTTGACAGCCACCTGTGGTCACTGCTATTAGCACAGTAAAGAACATGTCCACCACCACAGAAAGTTCTATAAACAACACTGCTCTAGACCAGAGGTTGACAAACTATAGCCCATGGGCCAAATTTGGTTTGCAATTCCTTTATTTATTTATCTATCTATCTATTTATTTATTTTTGAGAGACAGCATGAGACAGAGCACAAGTTGGGGAGGGGCAGAGAGATAAGGAGACACAGAATCTGAAGCAGGCTCCAGGCTCCAAGCAAGTGTTCAGCACAGAGCCTGATGTTGGGCTCGAACCCACGAACCATGAGATCATGACTTGAGCCAAAGTCAGTGACTTAACTGACTGACTGAGCCACCCAGGCGCCCCTGCAATTCCTTTTTATATGGTTCTCAAAATAAGAATGAATGGTTTCTGTGTTTTTAAAGGATCGTTTTTAAAAACTTGTGACACGGGGCGCCTGGGTGGCGCAGTCGGTTAAGCGTCCGACTTCAGCCAGGTCACGATCTCGCGGTCCGTGAGTTCGAGCCCCGCGTCGGGCTCTGGGCTGATGGCTCAGAGCCTGGAGCCTGTTTCCGATTCTGTGTCTCCCTCTCTCTCTGCCCCTCCCCCGTTCATGCTCGGTCTCTCTCTGTCCCAAAAATAAATAAACGTTGAAAAAAAAAAATTTTTTTTTTTTAAAACATGTGACAGTAAGGGGCACCTGGATACCTCAGTCAGTTAAGCATCTGACCTCAGCTCAGGTCACGATCTCACAGTTTCTGGGTTCAAGCCCCATGCTGGGCTCTCTGCTGTCAGCGTGGAGCCTGCTTTGGATCCTTTGTCCCCCCTCTTTCTCTGCCCCTTCCTGACGTGGGTGCGTGCTTGCTTTCTCTCTCTCTCAAAAATTTTTTTTAAATTTATTTTTTAAATTTACATCCAATTTAGCATATAAATAAACATTTTTTTTTTTTTTAATGTGGTAGTGGGGTGCCTGACTGGCTCAGTCAGTGGAAGGTGCAACTCTTGATCTCAGTGTTGTGAGTTCTAGCCCCATTTGGGTGCAGAGATTACTTGAAAATAAAATCTTTAAAAAAAAAAAGGTGACAGAGACCTATGTGGCCTAAAATGTTTTAGACTCCTACTTTAGAGGGTTTCCTCTGATCTTTGTAGTGTTTCTTATGCCGGCAGTCAGCTACTAAGCTCAGGGTTTCATCTTGGGTCTCCAGAGTCAGACAAAGGGCTGATGGATCAGTTAGAGTGTAGGCCACCAGCTTACTCTTGGCAGGTCAGTCCAGCCCTCCCCAGTTGGCTGGGAGAATTTCAGATTTGTAAGTGGGGCTGGGGTCCAGTGGGACCACTTTGCAGAAGAGGAGTGCTATTGTTTGGAAGGAGGAATTGAAGACTGCAGTAGTTCTGCAGTGGAAGGGCAGTAGGACCACATTCTAGGGAGCATATTTTGGGGAGAGATGTATACTCTTTCCTGTCCTTTCTCCCAGGTTCACAGCAAGGCCACTGGTCCAGACAATCTTTGAAGGGGGAAAGGCAACCTGTTTTGCATATGGCCAGACAGGAAGTGGCAAGACACATGTGAGTATTCAGCCCGGGCAGGGAGCAAACCAGCCCATGGTGTCACACTGGGTCCCTGTAAAGGAAGCAGGTAAGTTGCTTGCAGAAAGTCCCCTTGGTACAGATGCCCTATCACCAGACACTCTTGTTGTGCCAGATGCCTTAGCAGGTACAGCTTCTCAGCTTTGATGTGGTGGCCCACTGTGGTAATGGAGCCACTAGTGCTCTGGCCTAGGCCCAGGGTCCTTTACCACAGTCTTCTGCCCCTTCCGTTTGCAGACTATGGGCGGAGACCTCTCTGGGAAAGCCCAGAATGCATCCAAAGGGATCTATGCCATGGCCTGTAAGTAGTGTGTTCTGCCCCACTTGGGTTGGGCACAGAAAGGCAGGTTGCTTACTTAATCCAGGCTCTCTCTCATAGCCCGAGATGTCTTCCTCCTGAAGAATCAGCCTCGCTACCGGAACCTGGGCCTGGAAGTCTATGTGACCTTCTTTGAGATCTATAATGGGAAGGTAGCTAGCTGGCAGGGAGCCCGTCTCTACTGTTGGGGCCACTGAACTTTCTAAAACCTTGAGGTTGGCTAGAAATTGTAGAAACCAAGCAGCCTGTGGGCTGTCAAGCCTTTAATGGGCTGCTCTGTCCTATCATTGTGAGAGGTTTCATCTGATGGTGGGATGGTGCCCAAGCTCAGCAAGTATGGCAGGAACACTCCTCGGGGCTCCTTCTCACATGTCTCACATGGGAGGTTTGCCTTGTGTGTGCCCTGTCCTCCCTCGACCCACCTCCTTATAACCTTTCTACTCTTCCCCTGATTGTGTACATTCATTTTCATGTTCATACTCTCTTTCTCTCACTCTCTCCCCTACCCCTTATACTCCATACCTTCTACCTCTACCTCTGTACTCTGCTTTTGCAGAGTTGCCTTCCTCAGAACAGGATCTTGATAATAATAATGGCTAATGTTGATTATTGGTGTAGTATCATGTGCTAAGCACTTGTCTCAACTCATTCAATCGTTATAACCTATGAGGAAGTATTCCCATCATTATTCTGCAGATGAGGAATAAGCCTGGAGTAGTTGAGTACTGGTCGAGGCTCCCATAGCTGGCAAAGTAGCAGGGTCATATCAAACTGAGGCAGCCTGATTCAGCTTTCAAGTGTACTGCCCGCCACCCAGCTTAGCTTCTTTCTGCCTTCTCTGCTGCCAGCTCTTATCTAAGCTGGGACAGGCCCTGAAGGAGGGGGTGTAGGTAGGGTGTCCAGGACCTAATGGCCTTATCCTTGTTCCCCTGCCTGGCACAGCTGTTTGATCTGCTCAACAAGAAAGCTAAGCTGCGCGTGCTGGAGGATGGCAAGCAGCAGGTGCAGGTGGTGGGGCTACAGGAGCATCTGGTTAGCTGTGCTGACGATGTCATCAAGATGATCGACATAGGCAGTGCCTGCAGGTCAGAGTTCTGGTGAGGGGAAGGGGCCACCTAATGCCCGGTTCAGGTGATAGACCCCCGCTCTGAGCCCATTGCTGTTTCCACAGAGCGCCACTCTCTGCAGCTTGGTGAGGGCTGTGAGGGCCTCTGCCGTAAGGACTCTCAATAGGGCAGATGACCCAGGGCAAGAGGCTCATCAGGAGCAAGTGTCTTAAATCTAACCAAGGTAGACTTTATTTCCAGGTCCTTACCCCAAATCATCCTGACTTCTTGAGGTTTCTTCTTGCTGTCCCCTCCCTCTGTGGTAGGAGACAAGCTCTGGATCTAGTCTGGGCTGGAAGGGATGGGGTCATAGCTTCTATACAGAGGTAGGGAAGTGCTCTTCCATCAGGCATGGTGCAGTGGAATGCTGGGTGGCTTATGGAGGCCCAGGGAGGGGGTTGCCCTCTCCAAGCCTCTCAAGCTTTCACAAGTGGTTCATGACAACCCCTCCTCCTCATGTGCCCTGTAACACAGGCAACTCCCCTTCCGCATGTGCTTTTGGGCCCTCTGGGCTGGCTAAGGCCTAGCACAGAATCTAGTACTTTCACTGCAGGAAAACTTGCCAGATCTGGAGGTAGAGGGAAAGCTTCTGCCCAGGAAGGGCAAAACAGAAATCTGGGATAAGAAAACACAGGACTGCTTAGAGTCTTGACCTGTGTCCTTTGTACAGAGAACTCAGTGCTATGGAGTGGGGTGGCTTGAACTCTGGGGAGCCACAGTGACTCATAACCTTTCTTTGCCCTCCTTTGCCACAGGACTTCTGGGCAGACATTTGCCAACTCCAACTCTTCCCGCTCCCATGCCTGCTTCCAGATTCTTCTTCGGGCCAAAGGGAGAGTGCATGGCAAGTTCTCTTTGGTGGATCTGGCAGGGAATGAGAGAGGTGCGGACACTTCCAGTGCTGACCGGCAGACTCGCATGGAGGGTGCAGAAATCAACAAGAGTCTCCTGGCTCTGAAGGTAGCAGGGCCTAAACAGGTGGTTGGCCTGGAGGACTGCTGGTGGAGGGAGGGAGAGAGGGAGGGAATGGGCAACTCAAGAGGAAGAAAGGGACCTCAGTGGCTCCTGCTGCCCCACAGGAGTGCATCAGGGCCCTGGGACAGAACAAGGCTCACACCCCATTTCGAGAGAGCAAGCTGACACAGGTGCTGAGGGACTCCTTTATCGGGGAGAACTCAAGGACCTGCATGGTGAGTAGGGTCACTTTGGAGGTGGTATAGGAAGACGTTGAGTCCTGTCTCTGGGCAGAAGGCTTGGTGCCCTTGGCTACCTGGGTTTCCAGGCTCAAACTTTACTGGGCACCCTCCACTGCTTTTTAGTAACAGGTTCCTCTTTGCCTATTCAAGAGGGAAGGAGAGGATCTGCTCCCTTTACTATATGTCTGTGCAGCTCTTGGTTTGGGGTCCAAAAGGGCCTTACCTGATGAAAAGGGGCCCCAGAATTCAGAAGGATGGCCTGTGGGAAAGCAGGAAAGCAAAATTCTCCCCTTCTATGGTTTCCCTCAGGTTCACTGGCTCCTAATTAAGTACACAGGAAAGGGGTATGGCCTCAAATGACTTTTTGTTCCCTTCCTTATTTTATCTACAAGCCTGCTAGCTAGGATCTGCCTTCTTACCCTCTAAGGAATCTCCTCTTCCTACTGGAGATTCCTTCCTCCTTCCTTCCTCTTCCCTGTCTACTAGGGAAGGTAGGAATTTCTGACTAAGCCACAGAGCCTTGAGATGTGACCTTGGTGAAAGAGTCCATAAAGAGATAAAACAACAGGGGTATCCAGATGCACCTTTAAAGGCAGGGAACCAATTTTTAAGGTGCCTTAGTTTTCAGTGCCTGGGGCAAATTGCCTGGCACAGACTAGGCGCTTAGTTAGCTCTCCACCCCAATACTGTGTGGGTGTCAGCAGCTCAAAGAGACGACTCCTGGCAGTATCCAGTACTAGGCAGTCCAGCGCCTTTACCCTACCCTGTGATCCTCAACCCTTAACTGCCTATTTCCCTGTTTTGCAGATTGCCATGATCTCACCAGGCATAAGCTCCTGCGAATATACTTTAAACACACTGAGATATGCAGACAGGTACTAGTACCCGTGACCAGTGGGATGGGGAGACGGGTGCAGGAGGGGGGAAAGGAAGAGGGAGGAAGTCTGGAGCCTCAGTGCCTACTGTATATTCTTCTGTGACTCAGTGAATCTGAGTTCAGACATGTCCCAGTCCCCTTCAAGCCTTAATGTGAAGCCAGCATGGCAGCTTGGCTAATGTAAAAGCTGCCGAGCCTCATGGTCTGAGTGATGCTGCAGTCCTGTGAGTGCCAAAGAGGTTCCTGTGGGATCTGAGACCTTCTTGTTCCTCAGGGTCAAGGAGCTGAGCCCCCACAGTGGATCCAGTGGTGAGCAACCAACTCAAATGGAAACAGAAGAGATGGAAGCCAGCTCCCATGGGTCCCTGATCACAAGCAATGTAAGGTGTAGGGTGGGGCCAGGCAGGATGGAAACGTGGCCTATCGAGGGAAACTAGGCCATACTGTTGTACCTCTCCTTTTGGCCCCTCAGTTCTCCAAAGAAGAGGAGGAACTGTCTTCGCAGATGTCCAGCTTTAATGAAGCCATGTCTCAGATCAGGGAGTTGGAGGAGAGGGCCATGGAAGAGCTCAAGGAGATAATACAGGTGATGAGCTGGTCCTGGTTAGGAATGGACTGGATATCCACCCCAGCACAGGCCCTCAGCAGTGCTCAGAACCATTCCTTGAGCATGACCTGGGCTTTGCTCCCACAGGTCTTCAGGTAGGGATGGCAAGAGGCAGACCTTTACCTAGTATTCCTCGATTGTCCACCTATTCATCTAGCTGTTCTAGAACAATGAATTACCATACCCTTTTCTCCAGCCTGGCCTACACGGGCTTTCCTCCATCCTCCTAGCCAGAGCTAGTCTCTCCCCTCTGTGTTCCTGATCGAGGTTTTGGAGAGTGACTTCTTTGCAGAGATCTTGGCTTGTTTACTCAGTGAATGTTTGGTGAGTACTTTCTATATGCCAACTCCTGTGCTAAAACCAAGGACCAAAAACATCAAGTATGGATAGCATGCCCTAAAGTAAGACTTGTTCAATCCTGACTCTTCTGTTTCTTTTTTTCCCCGACTCTTCTATTTATAAGCTGATTTCTTTAGGAAAGTCATTTAGCATCACTGGGCCTCAGTTTCTTCATCTCTGAAGTGGGCAAGACAGGATGATTGCATCTGAAGATTAAGAGATATGCTTTTATTTTTTTATTTTTTTATTTTTTTTTAATTTTTTTTTTCAACGTTTATTTATTTTTGGGACAGAGAGAGACAGAGCATGAACGGGGGAGGGGCAGAGAGAGAGGGAGACACAGAATCGGAAACAGGCTCCAGGCTCCGAGCCATCAGCCCAGAGCCCGACGCGGGGCTCGAACTCACGGACCGTGAGATCGTGACCTGGCTGAAGTCGGACGCTTAACCGACTGCGCCACCCAGGCATCCCAAGAGATATGCTTTTAAAACAGTGCCCAGCACATGGTTAGTGTATAGTAAGTGGTAGATGCTGGTGCTGCTGTGACTCCCGCTGTGGGAGAACAGGGAGAGGGGAGGGGAGGCCCAAGAGTGCACTCTGCCAGTGGGGTATTCAGGGCAGGGTGCAGTGCAGAAAGAAGGACCTTGGGCCACTCAGAAATAAGAAGGGAACATGAAGAGTAAGCGCTTAGGCATGTCCTCCCTCCCTGGAGTGCTCAGGGTACAAATGTGTGAAAGGACATGGTATTTTCAGAAAGAATGAGAGGTTCACTCTACTCAAAGCAAAAGATGTAAGCAAGGGACATTGATTAAATATGTGTCTAGGTCAACAGGTAACCTGATGCTAAAAGACCTATGGCTCACTCCAAAGGCCTGGACTTGGTTATGAGGGCAGTGGATACCTTTGAAGGGAGTAGAGTATGGTCAGATCAGATGACGTGGTCTTATCACAGCTTTAGGTACATCACTGTGGCTGCAATGTGGAGTCTGGTTTGGGAATGAGGGAGAGCATGAGTAGAGGCACTTAGGAGTTATGAGAAATTAGGAGATTGTTATAAAGAGTTCAAGAGGGGCACCTGGGTGGTTCAGTCAGTTAAGTGTCTGACTTGGGCTCAGGTCGTGATCTCATGATTCGTGAGTTTGAGCCCTGCGTCAGGTTCGCTGCTGTCAGCACAGAGCCCACTTCATATCCTGTGTCTCCCTCTCTTTGCCCCTCCCCCATGTTTTCTCTGTCAGTCCTCTCTCTCTCTCTCTCAAAAATAAACATTAAAAAAAAAAAAGTTCTGGACACCTGGGTGGCTCAGTCGGTTAAGTGCCTGACTTTGGCTCAGGTTATGATCTCACACTTTGTGGCTTCGAGCCCCACATTGGGCTCTGTGCTGATAGCTCAGAGCCTGGAACTTGCCTCAGATTCTGTGTCCACCTCTCTCTCTGCTCCTCCCCCACTCATGTTCTGTCTCTCTCTGTCTCAAAAATAAACATTAAAAAAAAAAAGTTCAAGAGAGATGTTGGAGCCTAGACAGAGTGTGGTCATGGTCACCATGAGACGAGTGAGGACATGAGACTCAGGTGCCATTTAAGAAGCAGAATTGGGGGGCGCCTGGGTGGCTCAGTCAGTTGGGCGGCTGACTTCGGCTCAGGTCATGATCTCGCAGTCCGTGAGTTCGAGTCCCGCGTCAGGCTCTGGGCTGACGGCTCGGAGCCTGGAGCCTGTTTCCGATTCTGTGTCTCCCTCTCTCTGACCCTCCCCTGTTCATGCTTTGTCTCTCTCTGTCTCAAAAATAAATAAACGTTAAAAAAAAAATTTTTTTTTTTTTTTAATTAAAAAAAAAGAAGCAGAATTGGTAGGATTTAGGGACCAGCAGGGTGAAAGAATAAAGTTATTATTCCCATTTCCTGCTTGGCATCAAGACAGATTGTGACATTCATCTGACCTGGGGAGAGGGACAAGTTTGGGGTAGGGAAGAGGATGAATTCAAGATGAAGATTTCTACAGGAGCAGGTCAAGAAGCAGAGCACAAGCTATGGCTTAAGGAGTGGGCATCTTGCCTAGGTTGTCTGCATTGCAGATGGTAGGGGCCCAGGAATAATTTGCTAAGTTTTTTTGGTCATTTTTTAACAGCCAAATTCCCCCCCCCCCCCCCCCCATGTCATTGCAGCAAGGGCCAGGCTGGCTTGAGCTCTCCGAGATGACTGAGCAGCCAGACTATGACCTGGAGACCTTTGTGAACAAGACAGAGTCTGCCCTGGTCCAGCAAGCCAAGCATTTCTCAGCCCTGCGAGGTGGGTGTGGCTGGAGGATGGGGCCTCTGCCCTGAGGGAACGGGGCTTCTGAGACACCCACTAACCCCCAGTGCACCACCACTCCTTCCCTCCAGATGTCATCAAGGCCTTGCGCCTGGCCATGCAGCTGGAAGAGCAGGCCAGCAAACAAATAAGCAACAAGAAACGGCCCCACTGACGACTGCAAATAAAAGATCTGTTTGGTGTCACACCCAGCCTCTTCCCCTCCCCAACTTCCCCAGTAAACTTTGGGCACCTGGTGGGTCTAGTCAGGGTCTGAGCTGGAAAAGGCTTTGGTAAACGCCAAGTATGGAGGCAGCTGGGGAGAGGGTCAGAGTGACGAGGGACACTTCTCTCCTTTTCTTCGGTTACAGCTCTCCAGGGAGCAAGGGTGGGAAGATAGAGCTTTTAGTTACTCTGGTGCCTTTCTCTCCAGGAGGGGAAGACTCTCTGGTAAAGAGTTCCCTTGGGTGTCCTTCTGCCTCTGAGGACTGGCTGCTGGTAAAGGGCTCCCTGGGGTTATCCTGGCGCTGGGGAGAGGAAAGGAGCCTTTAGTCCAGCTCTCTGCTGGCTCTGGCCTGCCTTCCATGCCCTTGGTTCAGGCACCATGTCTTGTACTCTAAAAAAGTTTCTGGGATCTCTTCCTTGCTGTTTTTTGAGGCCCAAGAGGATCCCTGCTGTTTCCTGTTTTACGTGTTTATACATTGTGTCTAACAATAAAGAGGAAAAAGTCAACCTGTTGACTGGTGTGTGGGAAGGGCTGAGACATGTATGAACCTTCTTGGACTAAGGACAGATATTACTGCACCTTTCCATAGTGCTGATTCTGTACTCTACCTAGGAGGCCAAATCCATACCAGCAGTTTCAATGATGTGGTAAAGCTTCCAATCTCTGCCTTGTTCTGTGCTTACTAGGTCCCAGGTCTTCTGGGAACAGGAGCCATAAGCAGAAAGATGGTGCTTTGTCAGTTACAGTCTTTGCTCAAGACACATTACAGGATTCTGTGGCAACACTGACAAGAAAGCACTTGGCTTGCTAGGTGGGAAAGGATCTGATGAGCAATACCAGTTTGGTCTTGAAAAATTATAAGTTTGCCAGGTGAACTGAGGAACCAGTCATAGAGCATTGACAGTTGGGAACTGGAAGATTCCAGATTCCTTGCCCTGGAATATGAATTATCAGGGGCGCCTGAGTGGCTCAGTCGATTGAGCGTCTGACTTCAGCTCAGGTCATGATCTCATGGGTTCGAGCCCCGCCTCGGGTTCTGTGCTGACAGCTCAGAGCCTGGAGCCTGATTCGGATTCTGTGTCTCCCTCTCTCTCTGCCCCTAACCCACTCGCACTCTGTCTCTCTAAAAAATAAATAAACATTAAAAAAATAAAAAATAACATTAATTATCTAAATAGTAATAAGGTATTCAAAGATTTTTAGCCTAAGTGCCACACAACCAAATGCACATTTTAGAAAGACCTCAGGAAGAAGGGGCACCTAGGTGGCTCAGTCGGTTAAATGAAGACCTCACCAGACCTGACCCATCTTCTCACTTGGAATGGCATATGAGTCCCTCATGGGACCAGCCAGGGGAATCCTTATAAGTCATCACCTGCTTCAAACTCTTTTCTTTTTAAAATTTTTAAAATATTTATTTACTTTGAGAGGTACAGAGAGAGAGGGACAGAGAATCCCAAGCAAGCTCCACACTGGCAGCACAGAGCCCGATATGGGGCCTGATCTCACAAACCGTGAGATAATGATCTGAGCCAAAACCAAGAATCAGATGCTTAACAGACTGAGCCATCCAGGTGCCCCTCGAACCCTTTAATAATGTCCCTTCGCACAAAAGATAAATTCTGAATGTCCTGCTGTGGCCTGGTCAGCTCCTTCCTCTATTGGTCCAGTTGGAATGCAGTTTGGGCAGAACACTTAGGAGGTTAAAAGCCTGGCTCCTGAGGCCACCTTAAGTGGGTTGTTTAACCCCTTTGTGCTCTTTGTGAAATGAGGATAATACTGGTATAGAGGTGTTAATATACACACGGTAGTAAGGACAATGTCTAACATTTAATAAGTGCTATATAAGTTCTAGCTAGCTTATCGACCATAGCCAAAGTATGGAAAGAGCCCAAATGCCCACTGACGGATGAATGGATAAAGAAGATGTAGTATATATATATGCAATGGAGTATCACTCGGCAATCAAAAAGAATGAAATCTTGCCATTTGCAACTATGTGGAAGGAACTAGAGGGTATTATGCTAAGCGAAATTAGAGAAAGACAAATATCATATGACTTCACTCATATGAGGACTTTAAGACACGGAATAGATGAACATAAGGGAAGGGAGGCAAAAATAATATAAAAACAGGGAGGGGTCAAAACATAAGAGACTCTTAAATATAGAGAACAAACAGGGTTGCTGGAGGGGCTGTGGGAGGGGGGATGGGCTAAAAGGGTAAGAGGCATTAAGGAAGACACCTGCTGGGCTGAGCACTGGGTGTTAAATGTAGGGGATGAATCACTGGAGTCTACTGAAATCATTTTTGCACTGTATGCTAACTTGGATGTAAATTAAAAAATAAAAAAATAAGTGCTAGCTAGCTAAGCGCATAAGGACAAAGATTTTTGTTTTATTTAATACTGTATCCATAATGTCTGGAACATATGTAAGCACACAATTCATATTTTTAAATGAATGAATACACTGCATCTCCTACCGCTCCAACTACACTGACCTTTATTTCTTGAATATACCAGGGCTTTTTTTTTTTTTTTTATTCAACGTTTATTTATTTTTGGGACAGAGAGAGACAGAGCATGAACGGGGGAGGGGCAGAGAGAGAGAGGGAGACACAGAATCGGAAACAGGCTCCAGGCTCTGAGCCATCAGCCCAGAGCCTGACGCAGGGCTCGAACTCAGGGACCGTGAGATCGTGACCTGGCTGAAGTCGGACGCTTAACCGACTGCGCCACTCAGGTGCCCCCTTTTTTTTTTTTAAATAACAGCTTTATTGAGATACAATCCACATACTATAAAAGTCACCCTTTTAAAATTCACATACTATGAATTCAATGGTTTTGGTATATTGATTTAATTGGGCAACCACCACCACTGATTCCAGAACATTATTTCTTTTTTTTTTTTTTTAATGTTTCTTTTTGAGAGAGCGCGCAGCATGTGCACAAGTGGGGGAGGGACAGACAGCGAGGGAGACAGGATCTGAAGCAGGCTCCACGCTGACAGCAAAGAGCCCGATGCAGGGCTCAAACTCAGAAACGTGAGATCATGACCTGAGCCAAAGTTGGACGCTTAACCAACTGAACCACCCAGGTGCCCCAATTCAAGAACATTTTCACCCAAAAAGAAACCCAATATGCATTAGCAGTCATCCCCCAATCTCCTCTTCCCCCAGCCCCTGGCAACCACTAATCTACTTTCTCTATGGACTTGCTATTCTGGACATTTCATATAAATGGAATCATACAATATGAGGTCTTAGCATTTAAGATCCATGTTGGGGTGCCTGACTGGCTCAGTTGGTAGAGTATGTGACTCTTGATCGCAGGGTCCTGAGTTCAAGTCCCATGTATGGTGTACGGATTACTTGGAAAAATTAAATCATGAAATAAGATTCATCAAGTCCTCTATAACTTTCTCTCTTCATTTTTGCACTGTCACTTTTAACACATTAAAAAAAATTTTGTTTTACATTTATTCATTTTTGAGACAGTGTGAACAGGGGAGGGGCAGAGAGGGAGACACAGAATCTGAAGCAGGCTCCAGGCTCTGAGCTGTCAGCAGAGAGCCCATGCGGGGCTCAAACCCATAAACCATGAGATCATGACCTGAGCTGAAGTCGGATGCTTAACCAACTGAGCCACCCAGGTGCCGCCTTTTTTTATTTTTTATTTTAATTTAAATGTAAGTTAGGTAACATATAGTGTAGTAATTTCTCTCCCTGCCCCTCCTGGAATTCTCCCTCCCTCTCTCTCTGCTCCTCGCTCACTTGCGCCCTCCTCCCAGAAATTAAAAAAAAAAAAAAAAAAAAAAAAAAAAAAAAAAAGGTGGTGAGAATTAATGTCCTTGTCTTGTTCCTGATCATTAAGTTTGATTCTACCTATGGGTTTTTATAGATGGTCTTTCTCACGTGGAAGAAGTTCAATTCTGTTTCTAGTTTAAGTATTTTTATCATGAAAGGCATTAGATTTTGTCAAATGCTTTTTTTGTGTGTTTTGAAGTGACCATGTTTTTTTCCCATTTATTTTATTTACTTTTTAAGTTTATTTATTTATTTTGAGAGAGAGAGCACGCACAAGCGGGGGAGTGGCAGAGAGAACGAGAGACAGAATCCCAAGCAGGCCCAGTGCCATCAGCACATAGCCCAATACGGGGCAACTTCACAAACTGTGAGATCACGACCTGAGCAGAAATCAAAAGTAGGGTGCTTGGGGCACGTGGGTGGCTCAGCCAGTTAAGCATCAGACTCTTGGTTTTGGCTCCAGTCATGATCTCAGGGTTCATGACCTGAGAGGCCCCAAGTTGGGCCCTGTGCTGGCAGTGCAGAGCCTGCTTGGGATTCTCTCTCTCTCTCTCTCTCTCTGCCCCTCCCGCATTCAGCCTTGCTCTCTCTCAAAATAAATAAATAAATATTAAAAAAAAAAAAAAAAAGTAGGACCTTTACCTGACTGAGCCACCGAGGCACCCCTTGATTGTTGTTTTTTTAAAGTAAGCTCTACCCCCAACATGGGGCTTGAACTCATAACCCAGAGATCAAGAGTCACATGCTCTACTGACTGAACCAGCCAGGCACCCCAAGCATTGTTAGTTTAGAAAGCAGCAGGCTCAGAAAAGTCCTCCCACGTGTGTTTGTACATGGAGGTGAGATTTTGAGCAGAGACAATGAGAGAATCCCTTCAAAGGGCTGTGATAGGATTGGGAGCAGAGTGTAAAGGACTCCTTTAGGCAATTTACTCCTTTAAATACTGCCCTTTGATCCGTTTCCCCTCCAGCCACCAGCCAGTCTCCTCTCTTATTATTTTTTAAAAATTTCATTGCTGTGGGGAGGGATGCCTGGGTGGCTCAGTCAGTTAAGTGTCCAACTTCGGCTCAGGTCATGATCTCAAGGTTTGTTGAGTTCAAGCCCCACATCGGGCTCTGTATTGACAGCTCAGAGCCTGGAACTTGCTTTGGATTCTGTTTCTCCCTTTCTCTCTGCCCTTCATCTGCTTGCTCGCTCGCTCTTTCTCTCTCTCAAAAATAAAACATTAAAAATTAAAAAAAAAAAGGTTTTCAAGTTACTAAATCCAAGAATCCCTTTTTAGACCTTCACTACCCTTTACAGTAGCATTAGACCATGATATACTATGCTAGCTTTCTTCCTGTCAGTCTAACTGCTCCTTGTCTCCTCTGCCAGTTTTTCTTTACCTGGCCTTAAATGTTCATATTCCTCAAGCCTTGGACCTAGAACATCTTCCTGTATTTCTTTATGCTAAGGGTTGGCACATCACAGTATGCTGATTGAGCCCGTGCGCCAAGAGTTGTTGTTACGTCTTTAAATGTTTGTAAAAAATCAAAAGCGTAATGGTTCATGAGAGATGAATCTCAGTATCGTAAGTTTTGGAACACTGCCACACACATTTGTTTACTATTGTCTAGGATTACTCTCACACCACACTAGCGAAGTCGAGTAGTTGTGACACAGACTCTGTATCTCACAAGCCTAAAGTATTTATTTAGTACATTTTACAAGAAAAGTGTGCTTTATGCTCTCTCCCTAGATGCCATTCATTCTGGAAACTTTAATTACATTTGCATAGTAATGATTCCCAAAGTAACATCTTCTGTCCAAATTTCTTCCATAAGGATGACCAAGACATGAACATCCAGCTGCCCGTCATTCCCACTTAGAGGTCACCAAGATCTCAAAATGAACATGACCAGAACCGCTCCTACCTTAGTTTACCCCATCTCAGTAAAAGGCACCGATTTTCATCCAACTCATCAAGTGAGGAATTAGTAATCCTCGACACACACCCTTTCCCTAACCCCCTCCCCCCAAGTCCAATGTATCACCAAACCCTTCAGAATCAAACCTAAGTCCACCACTCGTTTCCCTCCCTGCTGCCTTCCACCTTTTCCCATCGCAGCTGCGCCCAGCTTCTAAAACGAGTCTTTTCAAAGCGTAAAGCCAGGTGACTCCACCTCGGATGTACCCTAAAGTCCTCAACCTCTAGCGAGCGGCAGCAAACGCGGGTCCAGCGCTGTCCACGAGTTAGGAGCGCAGAGGCCCCTCTCGCAGCGGGAGGTCCGCGGTACTGTCGCAGAAACGTCAGTGACGTCGCACTCAGACTCCGGGATCCTCACAGCGGCGCGCAGAAACCACGTTAAAGGGGCGGGACTGCGTTTTACAAACCGGACCGTGAGGCTTTGCGTTTTCCCTTTCTCAGCCAGCGCCGAGAGTGATGGGTGAGTGTCGCTCTGCTTCGGGGCCAGGGAAGGGGGACGAGCTCGATCCGGCGCCATCCTGCCTCGCAGTCAAGTCAGGAGTGCGGGCGCCCCGACCCCTAGCACGGAGCAGCCACGAGGAGGGTGGTGCTCGGGTTCTGGTCCCCTCCAGGGGCTGTAGGAGCTTGGGGTTGCGGGCATACCAACATGGCTGCCATGGGAAGGAGCCCGGGCTGGGCCGCATGTGGATGATGACACCTTGATAATGCTGTAAACTCCCGAGTGCGCAGTGGGGGAACCAACCTTGGAGACCTGAGCGTGCGGCCCGTCCGGCGCGGGGGTTTGGGGCTTGCGAGGTGCCGGCCCGAGGCCCAGTGGCTAAAGCTTCCGTCCCCGCTCCGGCATGTAGGCATATCTCGGGACAACTGGCACAAGCGCCGCAAGACCGGGGGCAAGAGAAAGCCCTACCACAAGAAGCGGAAGTATGAGCTGGGACGCCCCGCTGCCAACACTAAGGTGCGTGCGGGGCGTTCGCGTCCCCCTAGTCCCCGGCGTGGTCTGGCCTCTGCTTGTGGTGGTTGAATCTTTGCAGGGCTCTGTGATCTGTCTAGGGGACTGGGCGGCCTCCTCACCTTTACCTGTTGGTTGAGACTAAAGAGCTTGCATGGAGACAGATGCTGTGTACTAGGACTTAAAGGGCACTTGGAGGGGATGGGCTTCTCAAATGATAGTCAGAAACCTAGTATTTTTGTGGAACAGAGACTTAGTTTTCAGTGTTTGGAGTTAGGTTTTTCCTCTTGGAGGTAACTAGAGTGATGAAAAAGTATCCTTAGGCGTGGTTGTGGCCGTCTTGGTCACCTGTGTGCCACTTGCCAATGCTAGGACTTGTCATAGTTACACTGACTGTGTTGCCTCCGTCCAGCCTGGGTACCCTTCCCTTTGTTGTCTTGCTCTCTTGGATAACCTAGTTCCTGTCTCCTTGTGTTTTCCAGATTGGCCCCCGCCGTATACACACAGTCCGGGTTCGGGGAGGCAATAAGAAGTACCGTGCCTTGAGGCTGGACGTGGGGAACTTCTCCTGGGGCTCTGAGTGTGAGTGAGGCCCTCTAGGAGTGGGTGGGAACTCAATCCCTAAAATTTCCTAAGCTTCAGTAGGTACTTTTTAACAGGAAGTCCTTGGCCTCCATCAAGATACTGAAGTTTCTCTTTGTTTGAAAGATCTTAAGGTTGTGGTAGCTGGAGAATTCCCTCTATCCTGTTTTGTCTCTTAAGTCCTATAGCCTCAGGGATTGGGGCTGAATCTAGACCTTATTTATGTGTGGTTGCCAGCCATCTCTGGAAAGGTGGCTTTGTGGAAGATGAGCTGACACCCTGTGGCTGGGTAACGGCTTAGAGTTCCCTTTTCCTTAGGCACTATAGGGTAGGATGTGCAGGGAACAACAAAGCCAGTTGTTTACAGGACTTGATTCTGAATTTCTCCTGTGAGCAGGTTGTACGCGCAAAACAAGGATTATTGATGTTGTCTACAATGCATCCAACAACGAACTGGTCCGCACCAAGACCTTGGTGAAGAACTGTATCGTGCTCATTGACAGCACACCGTACCGGCAGTGGTACGAGTCCCACTATGCACTGCCCCTGGGCCGCAAGAAGGGGGCCAAGCTGGTGCGTTTTTGGGGTGCCAACTTCCCTGTTGGGCGGGGGAGGCCAGCCTCATTGCAGCCTTCTTATGATGAAAACTGCGTCCAGTTCTGCTGCTGAAGGGAAAGAGATGAAAGCTTTTAGTGCTGAGGAAGGCAGCAGGGATTGGGATGTACTGGGCCCAAAGCTGTGAGGACATTCCTTCCCTGAGCCAGTGCTTGGGGAGCTCCAGCTAAGTCATCTGTCTCCTTTATTTAGACTCCCGAGGAGGAAGAGATTTTAAACAAAAAACGATCAAAGAAAATTCAGAAGAAATATGATGAGAGGAAAAAGAATGCCAAAATAAGCAGTCTTCTGGAGGAGCAGTTCCAGCAGGGCAAACTTCTTGGTGAGATAGCTGTTGCCTTGGGGGAGGGGGTGTCCCGATAACTGTATATCCTCTGCATTTTTTTCTTGCCTCTTTTGTTCTTTTTACTGGCCAGCCTTGTGGTAGAGGCTTCACCAGGAGAGTTAAATGATAACAGAATACAAGCAAAACTCAGAACGTGTGGTCATCCCATTAGTATGAAGCTCAAATGGGAAATAGTGGGCAGGAGTCCATAGGCCTAAGTTTGCCCTCTGCCTCTAACTCCCAGAAGTATTTTGAGAAGTCCATGCATGTGTGGGCTGAGGGGGCTGTCTCAGTGATGAAAACTTTGTCCAGTTCTGCTACTGACTTTTAAGTGACGATGAAGTCTTATCTGAGGAGACAGTGGGCTTCAAGCTTGCCCTCACCACCACCACCACCACCACCACCACCACCCCCCCAGGATACCTAAACCAACATGGACTTCTGAGGCAATACCTAGGTTTGGATAGGGCCACATTGTCATTTTGCTAATGAATGCATACTCTCTTGCAGCATGCATCGCTTCAAGACCAGGCCAGTGTGGCCGAGCAGATGGCTATGTACTGGAGGGCAAGGAGCTAGAGTTCTATCTGAGGAAAATCAAAGCCCGGAAAGGCAAATAAATCTTCCTCCTTCCTATCTTCGGTCATGTAATAAAAGGTGTTTATTCTGCCCTGTATTCATGTGTGATTATCTGATTGCTTGGGAAACCATAGAGTGCCCCAGCTCACTCTGCCTGAAGGCCAACCTTAGGTGTGGGCTATGTCGGTAACGGGGAGCATTTCTCACCCCCCAAAGGCTAGCGTTTATTGGGAACAGGGATGTGGCATGCAGGCCAAGCAGAAACAGTATAAGGGAGGTATCTCAGCACTGGGCCCCCAATATTACTGTGTTGACCATGACTGGTACCTGCAACCATGCTGCCTCTGTAAATCTGGCTCTTTTAGAGGTCCTGTACCCTTTCCCTATGTGCACCTTGGTCTTAAGGTTTTAGCTTGGAAGTTTTCAGCCTGGGTTTGTGAATAGCCTATAAACCTGGAAATTGTATTCCAAATTTCTTTTGTACATTGTTGAGGAAGTTGAGCACACTTATGTATCTGTATCTTTCAGTTTTTTAATGTCTTTCTGAAGTTAATTTTCTTTTGAAACGTAATCCCCCTTCCCCTCTTACTAAATGTGCAAGATAACCAGTGGTTTCTGCATTGCTAAATCTGCAAAGTTCAGTTCTTTGTCTCCAGCTTGGCTGTACATTGTCTGTTGTAGGTATTGAATGTGGTTTATGATGCATTTTTTTTTTTAATGTTTATTTTGAGAGCAGAGGAGGGGCAGAGAGAATCCCAGGCAGGCTCCATGCTCAGTGCGGACCTCAGGGCTCCATCTCATGACCACCAAGATCACCTGAGCCTATATCAAGAGTTGGGCACTCAGCTGGCTCAAGCCACCCAGGTGCCCCATATGATGCATTTTTCTAATTTTAACCCAAACCTACTTAACACCTGCATTTGTATATCATAATTGGACTCTCAAAGGTGAACATTTTAAAAATGGATAACATTCTTCAGCTTTTCCTTTTCAAATAGTTTCTCAGCTATTTGATTATAGCAAACAGTTTTTTTGTTTTGTTTTTTTTTTATTTTTTCAACGTTTATTTATTTTTGGGACAGAGAGACAGAGCATGAACGGGGGAGGGGCAGAGAGAGGGAGACACAGAATCGGAAACAGGCTCCAGGCTCCGAGCCATCAGCCCAGAGCCTGACACGGGGCTCGAACTCACGGACCGGGAGATCGTGACCTGGCTGAAGTCGGACGCTTAACCGACTGCGCCACCCAGGCGCCCCTAGCAAACAGTTTTATACAGCTGCTTAAATCAAAATCTTGGGTCATTCTGACCCTTATATGCTAACATCTAATAATCCCAGGTCTTAATTGCTTCAACCTTTATTTTTATTTATTTATTTTTTTTTTTAATTTTTTTTTTTCCAACGTTTATTTATTTTTGGGACAGAGAGAGACAGAGCATGAACGGGGGAGGGTCAGAGAGAGAGGGAGACACAGAATCGGAAACAGGCTCCAGGCTCTGAGCCATCAGCCCAGAGCCTGACACGGGGCTCGAACTCACGGACCGCGAGATCGTGACCTGGCTGAAGTCGGACGCTTAACTGACTGCGCCACCCAGGCGCCCCAATTGCTTCAACCTTTAAAACCATCCACCTTACAGTCACTTTTTTATAAGTAGCACTCAATGCTTCTGTTGTCCCCAACACAATCCTAGCAATGTTGATAAGTTGGTTTTTTGTTTTTTTTTTTTTTTTTACTTTTTTAAGGTTTATTTACTTTTGAGAGAGAGAGTGCGAGCAGGGGAGGGACAGAGAGAGGGAGACACAGAATCTGAAGCAGGCTCCAGGCTCTGAGCTATCCTATCAGTGCAGACCCCGATGTGGGGCTCGAACTCCTGAGCCGTGAAATCGTGACCTGAGCCGAAGTTGGATGCTCAACGGACTGAGCCACCCAGGCGCCCCTGTTGATCAGTTTTAAGATCAGGTTTTTGGGGCATCTGGGTGGTTCAGTCAGTTAAGGGTCCTGACTCTTGGTTTCAGCTCAGGTCATGATCTTGGAGCTTGATGGGTTCAAGTCCTGCACTGGGGTCTGTGCTGGCAGTGCAGACCCTGCTTGGGATTCTCTCTGCCCCTCCCCCACTCATGCTCTCTCTGTCTCTCAAAATAAGCTTTAAAAAAAATCAGTTTTTGGGGGCCACCTGGGTGGTTCAGTCAGTTCATGAGATCAAGACATATGTAGTGCTCTGCGCAGAGCTAGCATAGGATTCTCATTCTGCTCATCCCTCGCGCATGCAGTCTGAACTTTTTATTCCTTTTGAGAAAGACTGAGCAGTAGAGGAGCAGAGAGGAAGGGAGAGAGCATCCAAGCAGGCTCTGTGCTGTTAGCTCGGAGCCTGACGACATAGGGCTCAAACTCAATGAATTTTGAGATCTTGACCAGAGCCAAAATTAAGAGTAGGATGCTGAACCAACTGAGCCACCCAGGCACCCCCTCTCAAACTTAAAAAAAAATATCAGGTTTTTGACAGGACAACTTACCATCTCAAAAGCCTAACCAAACACTACGGAACTCTACATGACCTGCTCCCTTTTTCTATAGTGCCTATGATCCTGGCCTTACTGAGTAAATAACGTATGTTCATTTGCTATTCTTTTGTTGGAAACAATTTCTTTCAAATACCCACATGGCTTACTCTCCAGGTCTTACTTAGACCCTCGTTTTTGCCCTCTCTGATCACATTTTTTTTTTTTAACGTTTATTTATTTTTGAGACAGAGCATGAACGGGGGAGGGTCAGAGAGAGGGAGACACAGAATCCGAAGCAGGCTCCAGGCTCCAAGCTGTCAGCACAGAGCCCGACGCGGGGCTCGAACTCACGGACCACGAGATCATGACCTGAGCCGAAGTTGGCCGCTCAACTGAGCCACCCAGGCGCCCCTGATCACTGTTTTTTAAGTTAGTCCCTTCAATGCTGTAGCTTTTCCTCCTTTTTCTCCTTATCCCTTAGTTGGGCATAAATTTTGCTCATTTTGTCTTGTCCTACTAGAATATAATTCCGGGGAACAGGTATGTTTGTAGCCTGCTCTGTCTCCAGTACCTGGAAGTACAGGGCAACATAGCAAGCACTCCAGTGTGCTAAATTAATTTTTTATTAAAAATTTTTTTAATGTTTATTTTTGAGACCATGCGAGAGACCCTAGTGCAAGCAGCAGAGGGGCAGACAGGGAGACACAGAATCCGAAGCAGGCTCCAGGCTCTGAGCTGTCAGCCCAGAGCCCGATGTAGGGCTCAAACTCGTGAACCGTGAGATCATGACCTGAGCCGAAGTCGGACTCAGCCGACTGAGCCACTCAGGCGCCCCTAAATTAATTTTTTAAAAAACAAGATTTTATCGAAGTTGAAGTTGATGGAAAGTGTAAGTATGTAACTTTTAAGAGTTAAAGAAGTGAACACCCAACTGGTTCATTAGCTTGGCAAAATTGCAGACTTCTGTGAAGAGACAATAGGGAAAGATGACAGCCACCACTTTTGAGTACAAAAACTTCAGGACACAGATCAACCCAACCTTCTGAAACCTTACCGTTGCTCTGGGGAGGCCTGTGCCCCACCTTTCCATCCAGTGATTATCTTCATGCAACACCTTAATTTTAGCTATTGTTGACAGAGAGGTATGAGTCAGGAATTGGTATGGGTCAGCAAAGCCACACTAAACACTTTGCCTTTATTTCCTAATTTGAGTTCCAAAAAACTATACTTCCCCTTCTACTTATAATTTATGAACAGAATCTTTTTTAAAAAGTCTTGGATCCAGGCAGTATTCATGTCCACAGCCTTCAGATGACCATTCTTGCTCTGAGCAAGGCTACTTCCTATTAACCCTGTGAAAAAAACTTAAATACCTTACGGGTGAATGGCTGTCCTGGGGGTGCTATTGTCTCCATACATTTGGAGACCTATGCTTAGGTATCCGGTAACCTATGGTCACCCAGCAGTACGAAAGTAGCAAAACCAGCATTAGCTAGTCAGTCTACAATGCCAGAGCATGCACTCAACCTCTATACTCTTGTTTCTGCCCTCCTTTGACTTCTGTCCTCTGTAATTCTTTGATCTTAAGATTCAGTTTTAGCATTCACCAAGTTCTTTAATGGAGGCTGAATTTATAGGCCAGGAATCTTAGAGGAGCTCCGTTCAGGCAACTCCATCTAGTGTTGTCTGAGTCTGGTTTCCCTCCAGCACTGTAGGCCCACCACAGAGATGGAACCCCAGCTTCACCCCTTACTTCGTCTCTTCTGTTGGTTGGTGGGTACAGAGAAGGATGTGGTACTCAGAAGTTCAAATGCCCAAGGTCTAGGCTGGGTGGTGTAAGACTGCCTTCAGGGGCGCCTGGGTGGCTCAGTCGGTTAAGCAGCCGACTTTGGCTCAGGTCATGATCTCGCGGTCCGTGGGTTCGAGCCCCGCGTCGGGCTCTGTGCTGACTGCTCAGAGCCTGGAGCCTGTTTCTGATTCTGTGTCTCCCTCTCTCTCTGACCCTCCCCCGTTCATGCTTTGTCTCTCTCTGTCTCAAAAAATAAATAAACAAAAAAAATTAAAAAAAAAAAAAAAAAAAAACTGCCTTCACATAGGAGTTCAATCAGCCTCCAGTACAGATTCCCAAGCCCTTCCATATCATCTTTATCTCACTATCCCACTGCACAGCAGGCCAATTTAGTTTTAAGCAACCATAACTGCACAAGTAATGATTATATTCTCATTGTAAACAAAAACAAAGAATATGATAGGAAAAGCAAAAGTCCCCCAGCACACACACTTTGATCCCTCTTCAGAGTAAGATTATCAAGATAAGGTATACCCTCAATATCTTTTTATGTCTCACACAAATTGTAATGTTTGGACCAGCAGCAGCAACAGCACCTGGGAATTTACTAGAAATGCAACTTCTTGGGTTCTGTCCCAGATCTAATGAATCAGAAATGCTGGAAGGGGCACCCATAACTGTTCCGAACAGGCCCGTCAGTGACGCTGATGCTCCCTCAAGTTTGAGAACAGGCCCAGCTCCCCGGGGAAATTAACAGTGCACCTGGGTTCTTGTCCTCTAGGCCTCGCACGTGTATCCTTCTAGCTACACCGTCCCCAAGCAAGCCATCCTACCTTCTCCCGCCAAAGTGGACGCATTCCCAGCCCTGACACTGGCCCCGCCATCTTTCTCTTTCAAGATCCGTCCCTAAACGCTCTGGCTCAGGGCACACAGCAAGTGTTCTTATGGCGTCCGAGGGCAGGACCAGCGCCGTCTGGAGGGCAGCGGGGAGCGGAAAGCGAGCAGAGGCAGGCTTGGGGGAGGCAGGCAAGAGGGCCCGGCCCTGGCAGCCTTTTCTCAGGGCTCCCCGGCCTCGTCCCCTGACCCCACCGACGCCTCCTCAATGCGGTCCGCGGCCTCGGGGTCGCCGCCCTCCTCCGCTCGCAAGCGCAGTAGATGAGGGGTCCGGGGAGCTCCGCGTACGCGGCCAAAGGTCCGGAGGCTGATCGCGGGCGAGGGTGCTCCTGCGGCAAACAAGTGGCCGAGCAACGGGGTCTGCGCGGCCGGGAGCGGCCTAGCGGACCCTGGGGACGTGTCCACCTGCACGTTCTGCTCGGGGTCGTCGCTCACGCTGCGGACGGGAGGGAGGTCTGAGCGATCTTGGCGCCGAGCCGCCATGGGACTGACTCTCCCGAGAGGGCGGGGAACAGGAAGGACCGATCCATTGGCGCCCCAGAGTGCCAGGTCAACCCCTGCCTCCACCAGCATGGGTCACTCACCGAAGGTTGAAGGTGGAGCCCAGGAAGGAAGGCCGCAGAGCCTCTGCTGCCGTGGCCACCGTGTAAGGCGGCTGCGCTGAGTCTTCGTCCCAGTACAGGTCCTTCTCTGCGGGAGGCAGGTTCTGGTACATGTCGTCTACGGAGAGCAGGGACACCTGAGGCAGGCAGCAAGTCATAAGGATCCTCCTGTCCTCTCCACACTTAGGAGGAGAGCTGGCAAGGAGGGGAGCACAGGGAGTTGCCCCGGGACCGGGCGCACCTGTAAGTTGCGGTCTATGAGCTGGTTAGTCTCAAAGTCATCATCATCCTCCCCAAAGGGGTTGATAATCTGTTCGGCCACCTGCAGATTGTAAGACAGTGTTTTCAGGGCTCAGAGCCCCATTCTCCATCCCCAAAGTTGAGGTGGACCCACATGTCTACAGAACAAGCTGCTATGTGCCCACCTTGAGCCAGCCAGCATAGAAGAAGAACTGCAGCAGAGTGGTGAGAGGCACATACATGTCCAGGTCCCCCAGAGTAGACGCTGGCTCCTGGCCTGGCTCTAATGGCTCCCGAGGTTTGGCAGGCCCTGCCTCTGGCTCCACAAACTGGCGGCCGACCAGGGAGAGGGCAAAGTAGGAGTATACGGCTATGGTCACCACCTGGAGAAGGAAGCCGGGCCGAGTAAGACAGGGAAAAATGCCCTCCCCGCCCCTGAGGGCCAGTGAAGGACTCTGACAAGGAACTAAATGTGTAGCAAGGTGTGGCAGCATCAGAGGGGATGGGGTCCTATTAGTGGGGGTCCGGAGATGCTTTGAGGATGAGCCCTTAGTTGTTCGATGTCTCACTGGACTGAACTGCCCCAGGGCAGGTGCCATCTCTAGTTCTCAGTGTCACACACAGCACAGGACATGCAGTAGGCACTGGGACTGGGGAGGTGAGAGGCAGTTACTTGGGTGTAGACGAGAGGTATGCTGATCCAGTCATAGTGGAATAGCATGCTGCACTTGGCCCGGTACTTGTTCAGCTCCTGGTGGAAGAGCAAGAAGAGGAAGTCAGTGGAGGTGAGGAAGAAAGAATGGGGAAAGAACTGGGAGCCCAACACAAACCAGGCCTAGAGGCCCAGTTGGCTGTTGGAGGTGTTACCAATGTGGGAGTGCTTGTGATGGGAAGCAGTTTAGCAATGTAGTTCCAAGCATGGACCCAGAATGTATGAGTCCCAGCTCCACTAACTATCTGTGTGATTTCGGCAAGTTTCTTTTCCTTTCTGCCTCAGTTTTCTCACCTGTGAAAAAGGGATGCCGATAATGTCTCAAGGGTTGTTGTTGATGGCTAATGAGTTAATGTACGTACAGTGCTTCCAACAGTGTGCAGTACAAAGTTGGCACCACCTAAGTGCTCATTACTAAAATTATTGTTCTGGTTTGCAAAGCTAGGAGGAGGAGGATAAATGGGCCTGGTCTGAGCAGACTCACTTCGAGGAGCAGGCAGAGAGCAATGTCATCACGGATTCTCCCATCCCTCCGGGCCTGGGCCGCCAGGTTAGTAAACCAGACACATGGGATCCAGTACTTGTTGAAGTCGGATTTCAGGCTCTCAAACTTTTTCCTCTCTTCCTGGGACATGAAACCTGAGGGGATAAAGTGAGTGGTGCGCAGACTCAGCCCCTGTGCCTAGGACTTGCCCCTTGGGGGTCAGACCTCTCCTCCTTGGAGGCCCACCTTCGGGCTCTGGTGGGCTGTGCCAGGGCTCCCCAGCGTGGCACCTGCATCGGCCTGGCCGAGCCCCAGGGGCCCCTGTCCGCACCTGCATCCACCACGTGCTCCATAGTGGGGAAACGCTTGAGCACGCGGGTGCTGACTGAGCGCAGCACCAGCACAGACGCCAGGTTGGCATAGCGGATGAGGGTACGGCGCAGCAGGCGGCCATGCTGGTCTACGCCGTGCACGCTGGCCGAGATGACGCACATCAGCTGGTCTGGCAGCGGGATGCTTGTATACTGGGCCCACCAGCGGTTCACCACCAGGGTCACGTAGAAACCTGGTCAGCCGCCCCACAAGTGGGGACAGGAAGGGAAGAGGGAGCGTCTGGCAGTTAGCGTGCCCTGCCCCCCAGCTGGAGCGCCTGGTTCAGGCTAGGTTGAACTGAAGCAGGGGGAAGGACACATCTGGCTCCAGTGTCCTGCCTTGATGTCAGGGGAAGTACCTCTTCCTAAAGCCTCTTCCTTGCTAAGCCAGGCCCAGAGGATGGAGGAGTGCAAACCTCTGGTAGAGAAGTGGTGGCTCAAGGCCACTAGTAGTAGTTAACTCTGAGCCCCTCTTCCCATGAAGGTGGGAAGGGGATGTCACCTCTCTGCAGCTCCCCTCCCCCCAGAGCGGGGGTTTGAAGCCAGCAGGTGTTTTGTCCCTTGTTTGTGGAGTGAGGGTCCAGCAAGTGATAGGCAGGGTCTAGCCCTCTGGAAATCCTGAACCCAGGATACAACTCCCATGTCTGCTGAGCCTGCTCTGGTTAACCTCTAGGCTGTGCTGTTGGGGTAATTCTGACTCTCAGCGCTATCAACTCAACCCAAAGGTCAGGGAAGATGGTAAGAAGGATACCAGGGAGAACTAGAGGGAGCCTTACCCAGTACAAAGGATAAGGGGATGAGATCTGCCGAACGATTACAGTATCGGGCCACCTGAGCATATACATGCCTCTGCTCCTGGGTCAGCAGCAACCTGGGTAAGGTCAGTTGTAAGCCTGGGTTAGAGGGAAGTGGGCAGCCCTGTCCCCCACAGGCCAGCCCTGAGACCTCACCCTCACCGGTAAGTGATGCTGAGCAGAGCATACAGGGCGATGAAGAGGAGGAACTCTTTGTAGAGGAGCTTGTAGATGCTTCCCCTCCAACGGAGAAGCAAGCCAGAGAAGCCTCCGAAGCGAGCCTCCGCCACTTTGAGGGTGTATGAAACCGTCATGGTGCTGGGGGCCTGAGCAGGAGGTCACAAGAGCTGCCCCCAGAGTGTCCCTCTTTCCCAGCAAACCTTCTCCTTAGCTTTCCTTCTTATCACCAAGCTTAGTTCCCCGGGCAACCTCCCTTCGATTCTGGTCACATACATCCAGCCTTCACCCTGTGTCAGTAGTCATGGGGGAGGAAGCTGCAGAGCAGACAGAGCACATCCCCATCCCCTCCAGAACTCAGTGTACGTGGGTCAAGCCAGGATGGCATGGGCCTAGGGGAGCTGAGATCTATAACCTCTCCTGCAAGAGGCTTCCCTGGGATCCTCTTCCACTTGCAGGGCTAAAAGTAACCAGATCATAAACTGCTAAGGACAGGAGATCCAACTCTAGCCTAGACCCACAACTATCCCTTGGGGTCTTGTTGATAGCTGGCCTCCCGAGGCCCAGGGTACTGTCACCCCCCACTCCACACCTGCCTACCTGCTCTGAGCAGCAGCATGTGTTGAGGAAGGAGAACTGGGCTAGCCCCCACATGAAACACACTTAAATATCTGCCGGGCCCATAAAGCTTAACTGGACTGTGGTTATCATTGATGGATTGAGCTGTCACCCAGCTTCTCCTGGTCCTGGGAACTAGATTTGTCCCCCTACTCCTGCAGGGCTGGGCTGGCCTTTGGGTGGCAGAAATGTCATCTGCACTGACCCCACAGCACACACAAATAACACCATGTCCTTGAAACCAGGATGACAGGGATTACTGTCCCACGCTCCAGGTGAGAAGACAGATGCATGATGATCAATTGTTACAACAGCTGCTGATCACAGAGCACTGACTGACAGGCACTGTGCCAAAGGCACTACTATATCATCCTCTCATGGAATCCTCATCACAACCCCATGAGGCAGGACTCATCCCCATTTATAGATGAGGCTCCAAGAGGTAAATGTCTTGCCCAAGGTCATATAGCTGGGATGCATTGGAGGCAGGATTCAAAGCCTGAGTTGGTGGACTTTGTTGAGCTTGAAAATAAAATATCCAGTTATTTTACCAGCAAAATGGGTTTATTAAAAAAATAGAGGAATTGCAATTCAGGGCATGCAAGCTATAGCAAACCATAGGCAAGTCTAGAAAACAAAGGAAAGGAATGTTATTTTATAGAGAAAAAGGAGGATGTTGAGAGGGGCTACTTTGAACAAAGTCCACTGGAGGCTGGTGATTTTTTTCTCATTGGCTGAGTTGTGGCATCTTCTCATTGGCTGGGCTGTTGCTATTCAACGTTTATTTATTTTTGGGACAGAGAGAGACAGAGCATGAACGGGGAGGGGCAGAGAGAGAGGGAGACACAGAATCGGAAACAGGCTCCAGGCTCCGAGCCATCAGCCCAGAGCCTGACGCGGGGCTCAAACTCACTGACCGCGAGATCGTGACCTGGAGGAAGTCGGACGCTTAACCGACTATGCCACCCAGGCGCCCCTGGGCTGTTGCTATTCAAAGAAAAAGTCTTTCTCCCTCTTGCAGGGGTAGTAAGGTAGGTTCTGTGTTGTTGGAAAATGCAAGGTATGCTTCTTCCTTTTGGGGTCTGCAATTGAGGACAAATTGGTAGGGTGTGAGAACTACCCCCCTTCTGGCCTACAGACTATTTTATTTTATTTTATCTTATTTTTATCTTATTTTTGAAGGGGGAGGGGCAGGGGAAGAAGGAGAGAGAGAATCTTAAGCAGGCTCTATGCTCAGTACGGAGCCCAGCTTGGGGCTCGATCTCATGACTGTGAGAGCATGACCTGAAGCGAAATCAAGAGTCAGATGCTTGGGGCACCTGGGTGGCTCAGTCGGTTGAGCTTCCAACTTTGGCTCAAGTCATCAGGCTCACTGCTGTCAGTGCAGAGTCCATTTCAGATCCTTTGTCCCCCTCTCTCTGCCCCCCCGCCCCACCACTGCCCCGCTTACACTCTCTCAAAATAAACATAAAAAAAAAGAGAGAGAGAGAGAGAGAGATGCTTAACTGACTGAGCCACTCAGGTGCCCCCAGACTCTATTTTACATGGTTTTCCTGTATTCAGTTTCACAACCTCAAAGGCTGGAAGTGGCCTACTTGGGCCTAAACAAGGGCTTGAGCCCTAGGACCATAGTCCTGTGCACTGGCCACACTGCCAGGCTTCTAGTCCAGGCTCTGAGACTTGGCTTAACCATCCCCCATCCCTATCCCATAGAGTTGACAAGGCCACAGGCCTGGGACTCAGGCCTAGCGATGCAGACCTCCCTCAGCCCTGTGTCCAGCATCTTGACTCCTAAGGGTGCCTAGCATCCTGAGTGGCCATTTGTTTTTTGTTTTGTTTTGTTTTTATTTTTTTTTAACGTTTATTTATTTTTGAGACAGAGAGAGACAGAGCATGAACAGGGGAGGGTCAGAGAGAGGGAGACACAGAATCTGAAACAGGCTCCAGGCTCTGAGCTGTCAGCACAGAGCCCGACGCGGGGCTCGAACTCACAGACCGCGAGATCATGACCTGAGCCGAAGTCAGACGCTTAACCGACTGAGCCACCCAGGCGCCCCCTGAATGGCCATTTGTACTTCTAGGCCTCAATTTCTTCATCTGTTAAACAAAGGAAATAATATTTGAGGCACCAGCTCAATTACCCACCCAGTGGTGAGGTCATCCACAAAAACCCAGGAGTGGTGGTCCCACTCTGACCTGTATTGAGAAGCTGCTTCCCCCACATTGTGAGCTGATTCTTACAAACATTTCTGAAAGAGAGGAACATGGAGAGGTGATTAGGAGCACAAGCTTAGGAGTCAGACAAACCTGGGTTTGAATTCTAGTTCTCTGTAGCCTTGTAAGAGTTACCTAATCTCTCTGAACTTCTGTTTCCTCCTCTATAAAACAAGATCAATAACACCTTCCACATAGGGCAATTGGGATTATTCAAAAAAACAATATCCAGAGCCTGGAGCACTGCAGGCATTGAGCCTGGGCTGCTATTACCATGAAAAGCCAAATCTGTTCTCTTTGGTTTGTACCTATTAGTCCTCTGTTGTGTCCCAGAACCAGGCAATCCTTCAGAGATGAAGAGGCAGAGACGTTTCACCTGAAGCCCTGCCAGCCTGTCCCCAAACCAAACAGTGCCAGGTCCTGGCTCTTAAACTGGATATACAAGGCCTTTTGAGATGACCCCATCTCTGCTCCCATCACCAGCCTCTGGTCTAGCTCCTTTTCACTGCTTCTGCAAGGTCCAGCTCAGAGCATCCTCAGGGAAGCTGTCCATGATCTTCCCCAGATCACTCCCCAACGCACTCTAGGTTTCCTCTCTCAGCAGCAAATCACACTGGGCTGTGTGACCTGTCCGCAGGGGTCATCTCCTTCCAGCCTGTGTGGCCCTTGAGGACAAGATTGTGCCTTTTTTTTTTTTTTTCAGTTTATATATTTTGAGAGAGAGAGAGAGAGTGCAAGCAGGGAGAGGGGCAGAGAGAGAGGGAGAGAGAGAATCCCAAGCAGGCTCTGCGCTGTCAGCTCAGAGCCCAACCCGGGGCTCAATCTCATAATCAGTGATATTGTGACCTGAGCCAAAATCAAGAGTCAGACACTTAACTGACTGAGGCACCCAGGCACCCAAGGACAGGATTGTATCTGATTCATCTTGATAGAGCTGGGGAGTCCTTGAGCCCAAGCAGGCTTTTCTTTTCTTTTCCTTTCTTTTATCTTTTTTTTTTTTTTTTTTCATTTTTAACCTGAAAGACATCTGGCCTTCCTTCCCCTTTTTCTGTAAGAATCTTCCTGGATGAACAAGGTTTGGAAACCTACTCATGGCCAGAAGAGTTATGTTCTCTTTCCAGGGCCCAGGTGAGCCAGGTGAGATGTCAATATGAGGAAAGAACTGGACTCAGGCTGTGTGTGTGCGTGTGTGTGTGTGTGTGTGTGTCCCAGAGGTCTGGAATACCAAGGATCTTTCCCAGAGAGTGTGAGATACCAGCTCTGGGGACTCAGCCATCATGGCCATGCATCCCTTCCCAAGCTCTGATCTGTGGCTTTCCTAGAGCATTCTGGGCTTCATACCACTTAAAGAGTCTAGTTATCTAGGCACCCAGGCCCTGGGACTGAAGGAACTCAGGCTCTGAGGTCCTGGGAGCTTCCTTCAGTACTCCTTTAGGGCATCCCAGGCTGCTGCATTTCAATCATTGCCCTCATTCACTTCTGTGGCCCTCACCTTCCTGACTGTTACCAACACTCTGGATCACTGGGCTGTGAAATTTCCCACAGAGCCATGGATAAAGGTACAGGACTAGAAGACTTGCTCCAGGAAGGGGCAGTTCCCAATCCCCACCCAGCCCCTCCCTCCTGAGCCACCTTATCTCCCTTCCCAGCTGCTGACAAATCCCTTTGGTTTATGGTCCAGGAGAGGGAACCATTCCACCTGTAAATCATTTACTCCACCCATCTTTATCATTCCTCTAGTTCTTGCCTCTCACCCTCTTCTGGTCCTACCCACCAATGAGCCTCTCCCCTCTTCACAGCCCAGAGTTGGATATATGGCTTGACAGTTTACAGCATGGAGTTTGGAGCCAGACTGCCCAGATTTTCAAATCTGAACTCCACTGTGAACTACCTTTGTGACCTTGAGCAAGCTGTTTTACCTTTCTGTGTTTAATTTCCCCATGGGGAAATAGGGATGATAATACCTTTCTCATAGAGTTGTGAATATCAAATGAATTAATATTTAGAAAGTGCTCAGAATAGCACATGGTAAGTATGAAACACTACTGTAGCTATTAGCATCTGTCTGGTTTGGCTTTAGCACTTCTTCCTTTGCACCCACCAAAGACACCTGTGATCTTATTGCTTATTCCAACAGCCCCCTCCCAGTTCTAACCTTACTTGGCAGCTCTCATTCTTGAAAGACTCCTTTGATCTCTGTGACCTGACACTGTGAAGAGATTCTGACTCTGAGCTGCCAAGGGAGCAAGGAGTGTGGGACATGTGCTCAACTAGGGGCAGAGGAGCCTGACAGAATCCTCTGGGGGATGAGGACCCAGAGAATTCAGAAAAACATCAGCTTGGGCAGAGATTGTGAAAGTCTTGGGGGAAGGAGAAAGAGCACTAATAAGAGGGACATGGAGACATGGAGCAGTGTAGAAGGAGGACAGGTACAAGGACAGAGAACCAATGATCCCCAGAAAAGTCAGGCAATGGTGAATAGTGAAGTCAGACATCTTGGATTCAGATCTTAGTTCTACCCCTTGGTAGCTGTATATGACCTTGAGTAAGCAGCTTAACCCCTTGAGTCTCAGTTTCTTCATCTGGGAAATGGGGGTAATAATCACATGCATATCATAAGGCTACTGTGAGCAGTCAGTAACATAAATGCTTAGCCCAGTTCCTGGTGCATGGTAGGTGCATAAGATTTATTCATGGTAGCATATATTACACTGAGGGAGGAGGCAGAGGAAACTTCCAGGCCTTTCAGTTACAACATACAGCAGGATCTCCTCTTTGTGTGCTGGCCTCTGGAGGAGGGCTCAAAAACCTTGATAACCTCCGAGGGGGAGAAGACGGTGAAGAGTAACAGAATATGGCACCCAATATTGCCACTTAGGCATATTGACTATTTTGAACTGTAGCTACATGCAAAACAGCAAGTGCAGGGAGAAGCTTTCTCTGAACTCCCCTTATCTGCCTAAAGATGGATCTCTAAAAGGACTCAATGGGAATGAATCCCCTTCCTGGGAGTTTCTTCTTATATCACAGGAGAGGAGACTAGAAGTGTATACCATATCCAGACAAACTTTGTCACAAATGATCATATCTCCCAACCATTCTTCTAAGGACCCATTCAGTTTTTCCAGAAATCATTTACTCTTCCCCAAGAGGTCTATATTTCCCTTCCATTTTCCCTATTAAGATGGTATTTAAGGGGCACCTGGGTAGCTCAGTTGCTTAGGCATCTGACTTCGGCTCAGGTCATGATCTCGCCGTTCCTTAGTTCGAGCCCTGTGTCAGGCTGTGTGCTGACAGCTCAGAGCCTGGAGCCTGCTTTGGATTCTGTGTCTCCCTCTCTCTCTGCCCCTCCCCTGCTCATGCTCTGTCTCTCTCAAAAATAAAAAAGTAAAAAATAAAAAATAAAAACATAAAAAAAAAAGATGGTATTTAAGCCTGAATTCTAAACAACATGAGAGACTTACTCATTTTTCCCTCAGTATCTCCCATTCTCCCCTGCATACATAAGTTATACATGTTAATAAACTTCTGTTTGTTTTTCTTTTGTTAATGTTTTTGTTGGAGAGTTTAATCTGAAGACTAAGATGGATGGAGGTAAAGTTTCGACTCCTATACAAAGTCCTAACCCCAGTACCTTATAATGTGACTATATTTGGAGACTGAACCTTTCAAGAAGAAGTTAAATTAAAAGGAAGCTGTTAGGTGGGCCCTAATCTGATTTGAGAAGAAGAAGAGATTAGGTGTTTTTATGAGAAGAAGAGATTAGGACACACAGAAAAGAAGATCATGTCGATAAAGGGGATTAAGAGGTATAAATTTTCAGTTATTAAATATGTAAGTAACGCAGAAATGAAAAGTATAGCATAGGGAAATAGTCAATATTACAAAAATGTTGTATGGTGACACATGGTGACTACAGCTATGGTGGTAAGCACTGAGTAATGTGTAGAATTGGCAAATCCATATGTTGTATACCTGAAACTAATATAACATGTATGTCAATTATACTTAAAAAAAAAAAAAAAAAGACTGGGGTGCCTGGCTGGTTCAGTCAGTAGAGCATGTGACTCTTGATTTCAGGGTTGTAAGTTCAAGTTCCAACTTGGCATGGAACCCACTAAAAAAAAAGGAAGAAGAAGAAGAAGAAAGACTATTAAGTCAGAGGGAGAAGACTATCACCTACAAACTAAGAGAGAGTCCTCAGAAGAAATTGTTAAACAAAATTCAACTGGGGCACCTACGTGGCTCAGTCGGTTAAGTGAACAACTCTTATTTCAGCTCAGGTTACGATTTCACAATTCCTGGGATCAAGCCCTACGTTGGGCTCTGCACTAACAGCACAGAGTCTGCTTGGGATTCTCTCTACCTCTCTCTCTGCCCCCCCCCAACCCCCACCGTGTGCTCTTGCTCTCTCTCAAAATAAAAATTTTTTTAAATAATAAAAATTTTAAAATTCAACTAAGTAAATTTGAAGATCTAATTGGCTTTATTAAACAAAACATGAATCAGGCAGCATCCCATCTAGGAAGCTGAGGGGTCTCTGAGGAGTTGTACAAAATGGAAAGTTGTTATAGGAAGCAGTGTGGGGCAAGAAAGAAGCAAAAGAAAATAAAGAATTGTTTCTTGCAAGGTCACTTTCTCTTAGGAGGAAGAGCAGGGGGTCTTATCATGCAGATCACCTCATCTTTCTTTGGGAGATGGAGAGGGTCCTATGCAAGATTTATTGGCACCTATCAGAAAATTCCTGACAGGTTAAAATTTATATTTCTGGGGGAGATTGAAACTGCAATTAGGTTAGGTATTAAGCTCTGGCTTAGCGACTTTGCCTGGCCCAAGTAACACCATTTGAGGTCTGTGGTTTTCTTTTTAACAGAATCAACCTGTCAATACCTTGAACTTGGACCTCCAGCCTCCAGAATTATGAGAAAATAAATTTCTATTGGTTAAGCCACCTAGTGTGTAGTATTTTTTTATGGCAACCCTACCAAACTAATACAAAGACATTTTACTTTATTTTCCAAATATAAAATTGCAAAATCAAATATGCCTTTTCAAACTACACATGCTTCAGCTCCATTTCCCCCACAGATCTGTCCTTTCTGGCTCACTGCTACCATCTCCCCACTGGAAAATTGTCAACTTGTAGGATAAAAGTCAAACTCCTGAGTATGGTACTTAAGGCCCACCCCTCACCCCTCACTCCCCATGAGAGTAACTAGAAATTCTCCACATTTCAGGATGTTTGGTTTCTTCCATCAGTGGCCATGAAGGGCAAGGGTAGAGAAGTAGGACTTTGTGGGCCTGATGAAGGATTGGGTGGGCTGGTGACATGGAAGGAGGATAAAATGGAGATGACACTAAGGGTAAGGAGACCAGCAAGATGCTGTGGCAATAATCCGAACCAGAGACTGCAACTCAGATTAGGCTGTGAGGGGAACATGGGAAGTGGGTACTTTTCAGAGATTTTTATCTTTGGGGAGATAAAACTGACAGGAACTGGGTACTCAATAAGTATTTATTGACTTTCCTGGCTACTCTTTCTAAAGCAAGCTCTTTGATTACTTTTCTGTTTACCTCCTTCATAACTTTTCAAAGCCTGCGATTACCTTGTTGGCATAGTTGCCAATTGTCTGTTTCCATCAAGCAGAATGTAAACTAAATGAGGGCTGCAACCTTGACCAGTCTTATTCATCCAGTGCTTGGCACTTAGCAGTTGCTCTCAATAAATCTTTGAGGATTGAATGGCTTAATAATTGACTGAATGGTACAGAGTGAGGGCAGAGAAATGAGAGGGAAAGGCCAGGGGAAGCCTGTGAAAGTGGAACAAACACTAGAGAGGGGTTAAGACCCCACCTCTCTCTGTCTCTGGCCCTGGAAAGGGCAGGCATGAACTAGGGGTCCAGCAGTCCAGTTGGCTCCAGAACCACCTGCCCAATTGTCCATAGCTAGATTTGAGAAAATCCAATTCTCATTCTTCACTTTCTGGCCTCTGGCTGCTGACTCCAGGCAGTGGGAGTTTTCAGGGAAGGGTAATAGGGGACCCTACCAGAACTGGAGACCTGTTCCTCAAGAATGTGTAAGAGAGTGGGGCGCCTGGGTGGCGCAGTCGATTAAGCGTCCGACTTCAGCCAGGTCACGATCTCGCGGTCCGTGAGTTCGAGCCCCGCGTCAGGCTCTGGGCGGATGGCTCAGAGCCTGGAGCCTGTTTCCGATTCTGTGTCT
The DNA here is from genome assembly GCF_014898765.1 of Herpailurus yagouaroundi. Taxonomy (NCBI): domain Eukaryota; kingdom Metazoa; phylum Chordata; class Mammalia; order Carnivora; family Felidae; genus Herpailurus; species Herpailurus yagouaroundi. The sequence goes on from NW_024412388.1 coordinate 35,414,009, forward strand.
CCCTCTCTCTCTGCCCCTCCCCCGTTCATGCTCTGTCTCTCTCTGTCCCAAAAATAAATAAACGTTGAAAAAAAAAAAAAAAGAATGTGTAAGAGAGGGTAGCCTGGTTGGCTCAGTCGGTTAGCGTGGGACTTCGGCTCAGGTCATGATCTCACAGTTCATGAGTTCGAGCCCCACATTGGGCTCTCTACTGTCAGCGCAGAGTCCGCATTGTATCCTCTGTCCCCCTCTCTCTCTGCCCCTCCCAGCTTGTGCGCGGGCGCCCTCTCTTTCTCAAAACTAAACATAAAAAAAAAAAAAAAATGTGGAAGAGAGTTGTAGAAGATGCGGCCTGGCACATAATAAAAACCTTGAATGCTGGTCTCTGACCACAAAACTTGGCGTGGTAGTCTCCTACCCACCCCTCCCCGTCCCAAGCCAGGCTCCGGAGTGTGCAATTCTTCCCAAACCCTAAAGGGGGTGGCACCGGGCTCTGGCCGAGGGCAAGGGACCAGCGGAAGGGCTCGCGCCCTTAAAGGGAAGTTTTGGTGACTCCCCCTGGCGAAAGCGAGCGCCGCCCCTGCCTCTCCCTTCCCGCCAGGATTGCTTGTCCATCTAGTTGCCTGGCGGAGACTCCGGATACCCAGCCCCCTTCGGACTTCAGCATAAGCCCCGAAGGATGGGGAAAGAAAGAGACCTCCATTAAAGGGACTCTCGGTCACCAGGGCGTGGGGCTAGGGGTACGGAGAAACGGCTGCTCCCTAAATGCTTGGTGCCTACCAGCAGAGTTGCCTCTTTAAGGCTTGGGTAGGAGGCTGGGTCTGAACTTGCGTTGGGTGGGAGGACGAGCTTCTTGGTGACGTAAGACCTGAGGAGGGGCGTGCCTTCTGAGTGACTCGTCGCCTGGAAGGGGGCGGGCTCTTAATGACCAAACTCCGGGGAGGAGACAGGCGTTCATTGATAAAAACGCCGGGCTCCCTCGGGCGCGAGCTCAGCGTAGCAAATCCAGGCAGTGCCACGCGCGCCCCGGGCCTGGCGGAACAGAAACAAGCCGGGCCCGCGCTGCGACGCACCGCCTGCATGGAGCCCGCCGCCGGCTTCCTATCCCCGCGTCCCTTCCCGCGTGCTGCCGCCCCGCCCGCGCCCCCTGCCGGGCCCGGGCCGCCTGAGAATGCCTCGCCAGGACCTGATCTGGAGATGCTGGCCGGACCACCCGCGCCGGACTCAGGGCGCCTCATCACCGACCCGCGCAGCGGCCGCACCTACTTCAAAGGCCGCCTGTTGGGCAAGGTGAACTGGTGGGGTGGAGTGCTAGCGAGGGGCGGGGGGGTCTTGCCGACCTTCTGGACGGCGCCTGCTGGGGCGGGGGCGCTTGTCCTCGGCGCGGGGACGCTTGCCCTCAGTGCGGGGACGTCTGCGGGCCAGACTTGGCTATCCTGGAGCGCTCTGCCTGATGCCCCCTTCCCAACAGGGGGGCTTTGCCCGCTGCTACGAGGCCACTGACACGGAGACCGGCAACGCCTACGCTGTCAAAGTCATCTCACAGAGCCGCATCACCAAGCCGCATCAACGCGAGAAGGTGGGCCCCAGGCCCAGCGGATCAGGGGTGGGGTGGGGACAGTAGTGAGGGAGCCCTTGAAGGATGACCACCCCGCGCCCACATTGCAGATCCTAAACGAGATTGAGCTGCACCGCGGCCTGCAGCACCGCCACATCGTGCGTTTCTCACACCACTTTGAGGATGCTGACAACATATACATTTTCCTGGAGCTCTGCAGCCGAAAGGTGAGCAATGACAACGGGAGTGGGAGAGAGAAAGGGGCCTTGAGACCCAAAGCTGGAGCCCTGTCTCTTCCTTCAGCGAGCACAGATGGAGGGAGGGTCAAAGAGGGCGGGCCAGGGGCTGAAGCAGTGGCTTTCTGCAGTCCCTGGCCCACATCTGGAAGGCCCGACACACCCTGTTGGAGCCAGAGGTGCGCTACTACCTGCGCCAGATCCTTTCCGGACTCAAGTACTTGCACCAGCGGGGCATCCTGCATCGAGACCTCAAGCTGGGTGAGAATCCTGGGCCAGCAGGATTGGGGTTTGAGGACGCAGAGAGAAAGGAGTCTGACACGCCTCTTTCCCCCTGTTCAGGAAATTTTTTTATCACTGAGAACATGGAACTGAAGATGGGGGACTTTGGGCTGGCAACCCGGTTGGAACCCCCGGAACATAGGAAGAAGTGAGTGTTTGAGGAGAGGGGTGGCCACAGTCTGTGTGATACAGATGACGTGCGTGACAGACAGTGAGTTTGTATGTGGGAGGCATGATGACTGACTGATGTGTGTGTGTGATAGATGGGGAGGGATGACGGTTGTTTGTGTGTGGGGGAAGGTGGAGGTGGCAGCCACGACTGGTGGAAAGGCTGAGGGTCCTGTTGGTGTTTGAATCCCTGAGACAGACGGGAATGTAAGGATTCTTGAAGATGTTTGATCCTGTGTGTGGCTGGGGGAAGGTGACATAAGCAATGTGTGTGTGAGACAGACCGAGTGTGGGAATAGCAGGACATGACATCCTGTGTAAGAAGACCCTGCTGTGGCCATGATGACTGGGTGTGAGTGACAACAGATAGCATGTGTGACAGAGGAGTGTTTTGGGGCAACATGACAGCTGGTGTTGGTGTGTGTGTGGCACAGACCATAGGAGGTGACAGCCTGTGTGGGTGTCTGACAGACGGGAGTGGGGGAAGGAGGAAAGGATCAGTGATGGACTCTGCTGGCCTTGGAAGAGGGAGCTGGGTTGGGGGTCAGGGCCTTCCCCCCCACACACACCACCCCCCATCATCCTGCAGAGCAGCTGAGCAGCTGGGCCAGGCGGGTGGGCGGGGACTCAGCTGCCATCTCCAGCATCCATTGTCCCAGGACAAGCAGGAGTTCTCTGGCCTTTGGTGACAGGCAGCTGCTTTGTCTGGACTCACAGTGGGGGCAGGGATGAGGGTGGGGGGTGGCTAGCCAGGCTGGGTCTGAACCTTCTCCTCTCTTCCTACTCCTTTTCAGAACCATCTGTGGCACCCCCAATTATGTGGCTCCAGAAGTGCTGCAAAGACAGGGCCATGGCCCCGAGGCAGACGTGTGGTCCCTGGGCTGTGTCATGTGAGTCCCAGGGTCGTCTACACACTGGTGGGTGCACGCATGGGGTGTACCTTCCACTTTACTCCTGACACCCTTATCTCTACCTCACAGGTACACACTGCTGTGTGGGAGTCCCCCCTTTGAGACAGTTGACTTGAAGGAGACCTATCGCTGCATCAAACAGGTTCACTACACACTGCCTGCCAGCCTTTCACTGCCTGCCCGGCAGCTCCTGGCTGCCATCCTTCGAGCCTCGCCCCAAGACCGCCCCTCAATTGACCAGATCCTGCGCCATGACTTCTTTACCAAGGTCTGTGGCTCCCCGAAGTCAAGTCTGCATATTCCCAGGGGATTCAATGGGGGGTAGGTGACAGGGCCCCTAGGACCTCCCTTCTCTGCTCACATGACTTCCCTCCTCAGGGCTACACCCCCGACCGGCTCCCTGTCAGCAGCTGTGTGACAGTCCCAGACCTGATACCCCTTAACCCAGCTAGGATTCTGTTTGTCAAAGTTACCAAGAGCCTCTTTGGCAGGAAGAAGAAGAGTGAGTCTGCGATGTCAGTGGGTTTGAGGGTATAAAGTGGCAGGGGGGCTTGTTACATATATTGTGGGGGCCTGAGTGTGAGTGCCTTTGAACCCCTGGAGAGAGCATGTGCCCATTTGTATCATCCCTACAGGAAGCCTGCGGGGTGGGCAGGATACTGAGGGCTATATCTTCCCCCACCCAGGTAAGAACCATCCTGAGGAGCGGGACGAGGTCTCCTGTTTGGTGAATGGCCTCACTCGGACGTCCATTGGGCATCAAGATGCCAGGCCTGAGGTGAGGTACTCATGTGGGAAGTGTTTCCTGACTCACTCTCACCCTAGCAGCTGCAGGAAGCCTGGGATAAAAGAAGCTAGTGAAGCATCTAGCCTCATGGTAGCCTAATTGGCTGTGTCTCATTAGCCAGGCAGGGCTGACCTGGGGTGCCCTGGCTGCCAGGGCAAGGCTGGGCCATGGACTCTCAAGGATTTGGATTTTGAGGCCTATCTCACTTCCTTCTCCTACCCAACCATCCAGGCTCCAGCAGCTTCTGGTCCAGCACCCCTCAGCTTGGTAGAGACGGCACCTGAGGACAGCTCACCCCGTGGGACACTGGCAAGCAGTGGAGATGGTGAGGAGCCAGGAGGATGAGAAGTGTTAGAAGTTTCTGGGGCTGAGACCAGGGACCAGAGGGAAGGAGTGGTCAGAGGTCAGTGGTCATGGCCTGTGTCCTGGGGAACTAATGCCTAATTCTCAGTGCCCTGTTTCCTTTAGGGTTTGAAGAAGGTCTGACTGTGGCCACAGTGGTGGAGTCAGCCCTCTGTGCTCTGAGAAACTGCCTGGCCTTCATGCCCCCAGGTGAGATTGGGGTATGGTATGGGTGAATGGTGGTGGGAGTTCTTTGGCTGCCATGTTGGGAACAGATCCTCACTCCTTCCTCTTCCATGACAGCGGAACAGAACCCAGCTCCCCTTGCACAGCCAGAGCCTCTGGTATGGGTCAGCAAGTGGGTTGACTACTCCAACAAATTTGGCTTTGGGTATCAACTGTCCAGCCGCCGTGTGGCTGTGCTTTTCAACAATGGCACACATATGGCCCTTTCAGCCAACAGAAAGTAAGTGCTGTTATGGAGTGGCTTGTATCCAGGCCATTGTGCCCAGCAGCTGTGTGCTTCTGCACTTGGATGTCCTGGGGTCTCTTGGGGAGGGGCATCAGTGCGGGGTTCTCTCTGACCTCTTGTCTCCTCTCTTCTAGGACTGTGCACTACAACCCTACCAGCACAAAACACTTCTCTTTCTCTGTGGGTGCTGTGCCTCGGGCCCTGCAGCCTCAGCTTGGTGTCCTACGATATTTTGCCTCCTACATGGAGCAGCGTCTCATGAAGGTGTGTGGACTGGAGTGGGGCACATTGAGGACTAACACAACCTGATCCCTTCCTATTCCCCTTGGCAGGAGTGGCTGGGGGACTAAGAGCTAGAGGCTGGACCCCTAAGGGAGACATTAATGGGGAGGGGCCTGACTAGTGTCAAATAACCTGCTCCTGCTCCCAGGGTGGTGATCTGCCCAGTGTGGAAGAGGTGGAGATGCCTGTCCCCCCACTCTTGCTGCAGTGGGTCAAGACTGATCAGGCCCTACTCATGCTGTTTAGTGATGGTACTGTCCAGGTAAGAACCCCTCCTGGAGTTGGGGGCAAGGTCTAGGAGGCCCACTATGCTGGGGAAAGAAACTGGACCTGGGGCCTAGGCCCTGATCAGTGCTACCCTTCTGTGCATAGGTGAACTTCTATGGCGACCACACCAAACTGATCCTCAGTGGCTGGGAGCCCCTGCTTGTGACTTTTGTGGCCCGCAATCGCAGTGCTTGCACTTACCTCGCTTCCCACCTTCGGCAGCTGGGCTGTTCTCCGGACCTGCGGCAGCGGCTCCGCTATGCTCTGCGTCTGCTCCGGGACCGCTGCCCAGCCTAGGCCCCAACCTGCAGAGCAGGCCTTGACCTAAAGCCTCAGGGCTGAGGCCTGTGCCTGTAAGGCTCTGGCCTTTGCCTTTGTGGGCCTCCCTGTCCCTTCGGTGCCTCACTGGGGGCTGTGGGCCGAATCCCCCAGGGAATCAGGGACCAGCTTTACTGCGGTTGGAGTTTGCCTGTCTCTGCAGCCTCCTACCCCTTCTCCAAGAAAAGCCTGAGCCTTAGTCCCCAGCCAGGGGACGTTATTTATGGACCACTTTTATTTATTGACAGACATTTATTTATTGGGATTGAGCCCCAGGGAAGGCCTTCTCCTGGGATAATAAACCGTTTTTGCATAACTTGGAGGCCTCTTCACTCGTAGTAGAGCCCATGGACCACGGCCACGGCGAAGAGCGAGGCGTTGGTGAAGGCGGCGGAGGCCAGACCATCGCATTCGGTGTCCCAGAGCGCGCGGCTGACCACGTGCACGCCCTGGCCGGCGCGCGGCCCCAGCACCACGCTGCACACTAGCTTGTAGCGCGGGGGACTGATCTCACGCAGGCGCACGCGTACCAACTCGCACAGCTCCTGAGCCAGAGGCCCGGCCTCCGCACCTGAGTAGCACGCATTGTGCAGCCTCGCCGCCAGCGCTGCCTCCAGGGCGCACTGTAAGCGCGAGGCTTCCCAGCGCTCCCCTGGCGCTGGCTCTGTGCGGTAGGAGGGTGCCACCTGACGCACGGGCGCTAGGGGCAACCCAGAGAAGCTAACCCTTGAGCCCAAAAGAGGAACTGGGCCCAGAGATGGTCGCCGACCCCCAGGACCCACGCCTGGTCCGGCCAGCGAGTTGCGGCGTGAGAAGGACGAGGCTGGGCCCAGCACAGAGCCACGGCGGGAGGCCGGGCCCAGACTTGCTAGTCGGGCCTCTTCAATACTGGGCAGGTGGCCTGGAGGCCTCACCGGTGATAGTTTCAGCCCGGGGTCTTTGGTAGTATCCTCCTCCTGGCGTCCTGGGGGCACAGACCTGCCAGCCATGGACCTGCCGGCTGGAAGACCCACACATAGACGGGATGGCCTAAACTGGCCGTCTGTACCACATCCAGTCTTTCACTCCGTGATAAGGGTTTTTACCCCCTAACCCCTTCTTACCTGTGTTTTTGGGACAGGTGAATCAAATTGTCCCCAGCTGCGTGGATTCCTAGGTGCTTAGAGGATTAAGGGCTGTTAGGGACATAAGCGATGCTGCTCAGACTATCATCTTGGGGTTGCCCCTGTCCCCTTGAGCTTCACTTTCCCCTGGGCACTATGGAGGTTAGCTAAGTGAGCTCTAAATAAATACATCTCCTTTTCTCTCTTCCACCTGACTTCTCCAGCAGAAGGGAGATAAACCTCCCCTTTGTTTTCCTCAGCCTAGATAGTGGTGCCTCAAACCCCTAACCAGAGGGAGACACAGACAGACCAACTCCTTCAACCCCACAGATCCTTCTAGCCCTGTGTCTAGAATCCAGACACCTTCGACCCCTACCTGCTTCTAGGGTGGCTGGCACAAAGATCTCTCCTACAATTGGTTCAGGCTGGATGGAGGCAGGTGACTCAGGAAGCTCCTTCCACCCTCTCCAGTTGGCCTCTGGCCCTACCTCCAGAATTAGTTCTGGGATGAATGCCCTCTTCTCCCGAAACTCCCACAGGAAACTGAGTCACCTGCAGCCTTTGGCCTCCAAACTCTCTCCTAGCTCCACAGCCCTTCCTCACCCAGCTGGCCTGACTGGCAGATGGGAAGGTAATGGCCCCTTGTGTTGTGGAGTTGCCCTGGGTTACTGGGAAGGCACTCCTGTTTTTTGGTTTCCTCCTTCCAGTCCTGGCTCTGGCTTAACTTGGAAGTGTTACTACACAGTACATGCTGTGTGCGGGGTGCCTGGGTCATCAGGCAAGAGGAGATAACAGGGGCCTGGAACCCCTGTACTGAGGGGGCAGATGTAGAGAGGGGCTCTGGTCAGAAAGGTATTCCCCTACACCAGGGCTCTTGAGCCACTGTCCATTCCTCCCTTTCTGAAGGCTGGCTCTGAAGCTGTGAGCAAGTTGCAGAGGCCTGGTATATGGGGAGACCTTGAGGCTGTAGGGGTGGCTGTTCAGGAATCAGGATCTTCCCCCACAGGAAGAAGAACGTCATGGCTCTATCCTCTCCCCATTAGCCTCAACAAGGACAAACATTTCCGCTCTCTGTGCAGAGCTGGGGTGGGGTTTGGATGACTTCCTCAGCTCAGGGCTGTGTGCAGGGGGAGGGGAGACCCATTAGCCCTGCTGGTGGGAGCCGACCTGATGCAACAGTGGTGACTAGACTTGGCAGTGAACCAGAGTCCAGCCTCCTGACCCCTGCTGACCCAAGTGCTCTGGAGCTTGTCTCCAGCTGGCCACACCTCTGCTGTGCCCTAGTGCCTAGAGTGCCAACCCCCTAACTGTGGTTGCATTTTAGGGATGCCAGAGGCCATGACGCTTCTGTCAGAGCTGACACCTCCTCACCTGACCTCCTTCTGGGAGGGACAGGACTGCCCCCTCCCAGACAAGCCAGTCTGGGCCCTGAAAGCTCCATGAGGGTGAGGAATTTCCCTATTGAGGGGGGTTCCCCAGGCCTGGCTAACCTGATCCTGACCCTGTGCGCATGTGAGGGAAGGTGTAGGAGGGTCAGGGAGTTTGAACTCTGAATCCAAGGCAGGCAGGGGCCTGGGTGTTAAGACCCTCTACTAAGCTTCCTGCCCCTCTGAGGGCTGAAGTTTTCCCTGGGCCTGTGGAAGATGGGTGGGGCCTCTCAAGCTGAGCTCCAGTTTCCGTGGAAACCCACAGGCTTCCCACCCACTGCTGCCTGGGCAGGCTCCCAGCTGGGGCCTCATGCTCTGCCAGCCTCTCCTCCCCAGTCCAGTCTGCTCCACCCTCAGCCCGTCTTGGCCCCTTCCCTGACTCTCCATCCCCAAGCCCAGCCTCTGGCCTCTTCCATTAGGTTCTAATGCCTTCTTAAGGAACCTGGGCCTCTCCTGCCCCATCCCTAAACTTCAGCTTCTCAGCAAACAGGCTTCCCAAGCTCCTGCCCCTCCCTCTCAGGCCTTTCTAGCCTCCTTACCAGCTCCCAGGCCTAGCCAGGCCTCCTGCTCCTGCCCACCTATCACCTCCCACAGACCAACAGACAACAGGTCTCCTAGGCTATTCTGTCCTCTTGCTCCCCTGCCCCACCCCACCCATGGAGACCCCAGGACTGGTTGTGCACGGGGAGGCTGCACCCTTTTCCACAGCACTCCGAAGCCTTCTCAACAATCCCCAATACAGGTGAGGGGGTGGGCCCTGTCTGTGGGATTTCCTTAGCTGGCTCTGCTGGGTCCCATGACTCTGAGGAAGCCTTGGGTACAGAAGAGGTGGAGATGACCCTCCTCCCTGGTGAACTCAGTCTGGGGAAGTCAAGTGTGGAGAATGGCTACAGGTTACATCACTCAGTGTCCATGATGTCTTGAGAGCCAGAAGTGGGGGCGGGGGGAGAAGAGGGGGAGGCAGTGGGGGCTGAAGCCCGGAGCAACTGGTATGACTTTGGGCAAAGGCCTTCTTTTGTGGATTTGGGTTCCTGGCAGAGAGGAGCCCTTTGCCCCCTGGATCTTGAGAGATGGGATGTGACTTGAGTCCCTCCCTGGGAGGCAGAGGAGCAGATGACCCTGTTCTGGGAACTGGGGATTCACAAGAGGAACAAAACTCAAGGGATTGAGCCAGAGTTTCCGGCAGGAAGCAGTTCAAGTATGCTGCCTAGGGCTCACTGCACAGGATGCTAGTGGTGTCTGAAACCAGGGATAGAATATGGGGGCAGGGCTGGTCAGGAGAACTAGAATGTAGCTTTCTGTCCCCACTGCCTCCCTAAGGGTTGAGGACTCCCATGACCCTACTGCTTTGGGGATTACAGTCTGGTCTGAGTAGTGGGAACCCCTGGCCTTGGACCTGGGACTAGGAGGCTCCAGAAGCCCAAGCTTCATTTCCTGCCTCCTACCCTCTATGCTGTTGGGAGGCCCAGAGGCTGGGGCCGGAAGTGGTTGTGAAGATGGAAAATGTGGTCTGGTCTCATGATGGTGCGTCGCTGCCATGTCTATCTGCAGCCAGTGCACTCTGCACCCCCGCTCCCCCACCCCCTCCTGCCTGGAGGAGGCTGAAAAAAGCTGAGTTTGCAGGCTATGGAGGAGGAGCCAAGAAGAGCTTCCCTTACCTCAAGAGTCAGGCTGGGGAGAAGAGGGGTATGTAAGATCAATCTTGCATCAGCCTTGGTGTCCCCTCAGTGATCAAGCATAGCCACCTCCTCTAAGACCTGAGGGTTTGGGATTACTATCCCATTTCATGGATGAGAAACCTGAAATTCAAAGGTATAAGTCACTTGCCTGAGGCACCATGGGATGAAGCTAGGACTAGAATCCAGGCCTGTGTGTATACTCCAGACCATTGGCTGGAAGGACTAAGCCCTGTCCCTTATATGACAGATAAGGAAATGAAAGCTCAGAGTGGGCAAAGGCAAAGCCTAGAGTTATATCCAAGACTCTGGCCTCTTCTTCCCTGGCTCTCTCCTTCCCTTGCCACAGTGATGTTTGCTTTCTGGTCGGTCAAGAACGGCAGGAGGTGTTTGCCCACCGGTGCTTGTTGGCCTGTAGATGCAACTTCTTCCAACGACTTCTGGGTCCGAAGCTGGGCTCTGGCATGCCTAGCCCCGTGGTGCTAAGCACTGTGCCAGCTGAGGCCTTCCTGGCAGTGCTGGAGTTCCTGTACACTAACAGCGTCAGGCTACACCGCCACTCTGTGAGCCTGTTGGGCAAGGGTGTGGATGAGAGAGGGAGGGGGAAGGGCAGGAGACACTCCCTTCCACATCCCTTCTACTTTGCAGGTGCTGGAGGTGCTGACCGCGGCTATAGAATACGGGCTGGAGGAACTGCGAGAGGTAGGTTTATGTGGCAGGCCCTTGTCTCATTTCTCTTGCTTCTTATGGGCTCAGATCACACCCTGCCTCACACACACTCTGGCCTGGAGAGGAACGTGTTCCAACACAGAAGTATGGATATCTCTCTGTGTAAATAGGCATTATGTGTGCCTTTGTGCAATGGATATGTACATGCCCTGTGTGTGCTGTGGGGGCATATGGCGGGGGTTATGGCTGGTGCCATAGATGCCAGGATAAATCAGCCTTGATCCTTGTTCTTCAAAGAGAGATAGACACATGAAAACTCTTAACTCAGGGGCATAAGAAGTGTGATAAATGAGGGTATATGGTGCTGAGACTCTACAGAGGGTCTCTCTAGTCTTGCCATAGGGGAGAAAGGAAGGGAAGACTTCTTGGAAGGGGAAACATTTGTGTTAGATCAAGTAGAATAGGTAGAGGTTTGCTCAGAGGGGGAGTGGAAAAGGTGGCATTCTAGTCACAGAGGCACAAAAGGAGCTAGTGAGCCATTTAGTGTGGCTGGACTAAGTGTGAGAGAGAGACAGATGAGATTGGAGACAGTGCCGGGGGCTAAATCATACTGGACCTTAAAAAAATTTGGACTTTTTTTTTTTTACTCAGAGGGCATGGAAATTCATTGGAAGTTTCAGGTAAGGGAGTGAGGATTTGGAGCTAAGAGGATAAGTGATTGGGAGAGATGGGAAGGGCTCCACAGTCCAATGGGGATGAGAGGCAGTGGCAGCCCATGACTTTAAGAGAAGTGGAACTGGCATGACCCAGTGCTTTTCTGGATGTGAAAGTGAGAAGGAGAGGTCATGGGTGAAATTCAAGTTTCTGGTTAAAACAAAAAGGTCTTTGAGTCAGGAGTGACACAAGATAAGTGTCCTCAGAGAAGGAGAGTGGATTTTCACGTGGCTTTCATCTAGTTTCATTTGTGGGGAATGTGCTAGAAGGTAGACTGCTGGACCCAAAGTAGGCTGCTAGTGTCCAGTCCCTTCAGGCTTGCCAAATCTCAGACCCTGGTGATTTCTTGCCTCTCTTGGTCTGGGAGGTCACCTTGGGCATGTGGCTGCTTAGGAGCCCGGGTGGCTCACTGCTTCTGAGGATGGGGTCTTGGAGGGGGAGACACCTTGGCACAACCCGCTTTCATTTCTGTTCCCAGCTGTGCCTGGAGTTTGTGGTGAAGGTGCTGGATGTGGAACTGGTTTGTGAGGCCTTGCAGGTGGGTGTTCTAGACAGGCTTGCAGTTAGTCCTCGGTGTGGAGGACTGGACTACAATGGTCTCTCCAGCCTCCAACCTGATGGCCTTCATCCTGTTCCTAGGTTGCTGTAACCTTTGGCCTGGGACCGCTGCAGGAGCGTTGCATAGCCTTCATAGAGGCCCACAGCCAGGTATCGCTCCCCATCTTCATAGTCTCAATCCCTCAGACCTCATTCTGCTCCTCCCTGACCCATTCGTGGACCCACAGGAGGCGCTCCGGACCCGCGGGTTCCTGGAGCTGTCGGCGCCAGCGTTGCTGTCCCTGTTGCGCAGCGACAAGCTCCGCGTGGACGAGGCTGAGCTCGTTCTGGCGGCCAGGAGCTGGGCACGCGTGGGTGCGGTGAGCGGGGGTACTAAAGGGACCCTGGGTTGGCGTGCGGAAGGAGGCTTGGGGCGCAGGAACACGGCAAGCCGGAGGCGGGGCAGGTGCTCCTGCCTGTCCAGGCTTAGGGCTGGCGTTCGCAGGCTGTGCTGGAGCGGCCGGTGGCCGAGGTGGCGGCCCCGGTGGTGCGGGAGCTGAGACTGGCTTTGCTGGCCCCGGCGGAGCTGAGTGCCCTGGAAGAGCAGAACCAGCGGGAGCCGCTCATCCCGGTGCGGACGCGGGGAACCAAGCTCAGATCCGCTCAGCAGCGTGGGGGAAAAGCGCGAGGGTGGGGGTGTGGGGCTCGGCCCAGGGTCTGCCGGGTGAGGGGGTATTGCAGGACTGCCGTGACCGGCCTTCCCCTGCAGGTGGAGCAGATCGTAGAGGCGTGGAAATGCCACGCTCTGCGAAGAGGGGATGCGGCCCGGGGCGCCCCGTGCCGCCGCCGGAGGGGAACCCTGCCCCGGGAGCATCACTGCTTTCTGGACCTGCCCTTTAAGTGACCAAAGGCCGCGGTTTGCAAGGAATTCTGGGCCTGTCCCAAGCTACAACTCCCGACGTGCCTAGTGCTCGGAGCCGACTTCCGCCCCCAGCATGCCCTGCGAGCCGGGCGCTGGAAGGGTGACTGTCGCCCGGCTCTGCGCCCTGTGGGTGGGGCTCTGGGGGTGGGGAGTGGGTGTGGGCTTGGGCGGGGCCCAAAAGCGATTTCCCTTACACTTTACCCTGACTCTACCCTGGCCCTCTGGCCGCGCAGGCCTGCCGCGTTTACTTTTATAATCCCCACGTTTTTCGGATCAACTCCCTCTTTAATTCCAGAGCTACCTCCTAGAGAGCGCTCTCTAAATGCCCCACAGACACCTCAGACTCAATCCAAAATTGGGCTGCCTCATCTTTCCCCAGTTCTGCCCCCATCGTGTTTCTCATCTCTGTGAGTGTCTAAGCCAGAAACCTGCATCTCAGCTTTGCCTTGTTCTTCATCCTCACATCTGCCTCCCGTGACTTCTGCCTTCTAAGACACTGAAGGGTAGTAAAATGTGCCAATCCAAAATACGCCTCTTTGAGCTAAGGATTATTTTAAGCTGATTATTTTGAGAAGAAGTGGAAGCTCTGGAAACAATAGAATTTACCCTTTTGTAAGGGAGATTTATAATTAAAAAGGGAATCTCCATTAGTAAGGGCGTCTCCTCCGTACCAGGAAAAGAAGGATGATCAACTCACAAGATTTTAGTGGAGAAGGCACCCACTGAAATCTGCTTAACAAGCCTTACCTTATGTGTTTTTCCTGGTAGCATTCTCCTAACTGTCCTCCCTACACTTTTCTTTCATCCTTAACTGAAGATGGTCTTTCAGCAGGTATTTTAGACCACCTCAGGGAGTTACTCATTTTTCCCTGGGTATCTCCCATGTACACAAGAGGTATACATATTAATAAACTTGTTTTTCTTTTGTTAATCTGTCTCTTATTACAAGGGTCTCAGCCAAGACTTCATAGAATAGAAGGAAAATTATTTTTTCTCCCCTATGAGATCTTTCCAGTTGGTTCAGTTCTCTTCACTTTAGTTCACCCAGTACCATGTTAAGAATTAATGCAACAGGCTCTTGCTAGTCTTTCTGCCTCCACACCAGCCATGCCCCTCTTCGTGCCATTTCCCACACTGCAGCCAGACTTAAGATTATCAGCCGTACTACCCTTATTAAGCCCCCAACATCCCCATTGCTCAGACAAAATACACTCTATTTCATTTTCAGGACACTCCGAATTACTAGTGGTTCCAAATGTTAGCAACTCTTCTCTCAACAACTACCTTTGCATAAAGTCACTGGTTCTGAAGGCAGTAGTCCTCTGGCTGCACAGTCATTCTCTTGGTTACTGATGACTCCCCATGCTACAGATGCAGTTTTGGAGTGATGGTGGGGTCTGGAGCCGATGGCCAAGAAAGAATGGTTGAGTGCAAAAAGGTGATTTTAAAGCATGGGGACAGGACCAGTGGGCAGGAAGAGCTGTATGTGTGTGTGGGGGGGGGTGTTGTGAGGAGTGACTGATTATATACTTAGGGGTTGGGGGAAGTAAAGGCCAGGGGAAGTTTCCAGAAGGACTTTCATATGCTAATCATATGCTAAAGAAGACTCAGGGGCACCTGGATGGCTCAGTTGGTTGAACTTCCCACTTGGGCTCAGGTCATGATCTCATGGTCTGTGAGTTTAAGCCACGCATCGGGCTCTGTGCTGACAGCTCAGAGCCTGGAGCCTGCTTTGGATTCTGTATCTCCCTCTCTCTCTCACCCTCTCCCGTTCATGCTCTCTCTCTGTCTCAAAAATAAATAAACATTAAAAAAAATTTAAAAAAAAAGAAGACACACAGGATCCTGGAGGCCTTGCTCTTGTCAAGCTGAGGTTGTTTTTTTCCCATTAACATTAAGACAGTAGGGAGTTCCTGGAGGAATGTTAGAGTTGACCTGCCTCAAGAATTTGTCAAAGGGCTGCAGATTATGAGGAAATTTAATTTTATCTACATTTCCTTCTGCCTTTGTTTCTCACATCACTACCTTTTTCATTCATTACACCCTTTGTCTTCCTGAGGATCTGAATCTCCCTAGACAAAGATCCCTGGGATTGGAGTGGTGCCTTATTCATTTCTTGTTTCTCCAGTCTCTGTCACATAATCAGTGCTCTGCAAATGTTCAGTGATGACGTTATTTCCTTATTTAAATGCTATTTTATTCCATAAAGAGTTTAAAAGAGCTATAAAACAAGATACTATCAATCTAAAATGAGGGGCAGTTGATTAGTAGAAAATAAGGTTAAACTTCTGTCTCAGGGATTTTATACAAAAATATGTTGCATATGAATTAAAGAAAGTTATTTGGCATTACTTCTCAAGACCGAAAATGTGGTTACTCATAGTACTACTTCATAACAGCATTGTTTGGATAATGAAAATTGAAAACAAGCTAGATGTCCTGGTTTAATCTAGAAGACTGGCTAAACTATGGTATATTACAGTGATATAGAAAGGTATCTGTGACTTTGGAAAAAGCTCAGTGCAGATCAAGTAGAGCACAATTCCTTTTGCTAAAAGAAAAGGTAGTGTAAGGGAGGAAAAAGTTCTCCTTGCCCCTCTTAGGGTCCCTGGTTGGGTTTGAAAATTAAACTTGGGAATGCAAGCTGGTGCAGCCACTCTGGAAAAGAGTATGGAGTTTCCTCAAAAAACTAAAAATAGAACTGCCCTAGGACCCAGCAATTGTACTACCAGGCATTTATCCACGGGATACAGGTGTGCTGTTTCGAAGGGACACAGGCACCCCCATGTTTATAGCAGCACTATCAACAATAAAGTATGGAAAGAGCCCAAATGTCCATCGACGGATGAATGGATAAAGAAGATGTGGTATATATCTACAATGGAGTATTACTCAGCGATCAAAAAGAATGAAATCTTGCCATTTGCAACTACGTGGATGGAACTGGAGGGTATTATGCTAAGTGAAATTAGTCAGAGAAAGATGAAAATCTTATGACTTCACTCATGAGGACTTTAAGAGACAAAACAGACGAACATAAGGGAAGGGAAATGAAAATAATATAAAAACAGGGAGGGGGACAAAACATAAGAGACTCTTAAATATGGAGAACAAACAGAGGGTTACTGGAGGGATTGTGGGAGAGGGGGATGGGCTAAATGGATAAGGGGCACTAAGGAATCTACTCCTGAAATCAGTGTTGCACTATATGCTAATTTGGATATAAATTTTAAAAAAATTAAAAAGAAAATTAAACTGACATAGATTAACAGGACAAAAGCATACAAATTTATTTAATATGATTTATGTATGTATGTATGTACGTTTGTAATCTCTACAGCTAACGTGGGGCTCACACGACCTTGGGATCAAGAGTCACATGGTCCTCCGGCTGAGCCAGACTGGTACTCCAATATTAAGTTTTAGTGTGCTCACTTCATCAGCACATATACCAATATAAGTTTTAGCAATACAAAAGCCTTCATAAGGAAATGAAGACTAGAAGAAATGGTTAAACCAGAATTTTTTTTTTAATGTTTATTTATTTTTGAGACAGAGACAGAGCATGAACGAGGGAGGGTCAGAGAGAGAGGGAGACACAGAATCTGAAGCAGGCTCCAGTCTCTGAGCTGTCAGCACAGAGCCCAACACAGGGCTCGAACTCACGGAGTGTGAAATCATGACCTGATCCAAAGTCGGCCGCTTAACCGACTGAGCCACCCAGGCACCCCTAAACCAGAGTATTTTTATGCTGGGTTTGATGAAGAGTGGATAGTGATGGAGGATATAATGGGTTAAAGGGTATGAGGTAAGTGTAGTAAATGGGGAAATTTAGCAACACCTGTTTGGATTCTTCTTGGAGTCCCTTTGACTCTGGAGATAAGGATGACTCCTTGCCTCCAGTATAGGAGGGCACCTCTCACTTGAGCGTTTTATGACCTGTTTCAAGGGAGAAGGGAGATGGGGCCAGGGTGAGATGAGGCGGTAAGAGTAACTCTTCTGATTTCTCAAATTGCTTAAAATATTCAATATGCCAAGATACTATATTTTGGGGTAGCATGTCCTGAACCCCATCAGTAGCACAGTGATTAAGAGTATGTCTCTTCTGGATCTAGGCTGCCTGGGTTTGAATCCTAGCTCCACCACTTTCTGGCTTTGTGACTTGAGTAGGGTAAACTTTCTATGCCTCAGTTTCCTTGTTTCGAAATGGAGATAAAAACAGAATCTATTGAATAGAGTTCTTAGGAAGGTTAATTTTGTAAAGTGCTAACCTTCCTAAGAACTATATTAAACTTCCTAAGAACTATATTAAACATTTAGATAATATATAAATTAAATATCTAAAAAGTTAGTGTATATATATATATATATATATGAATCCATTCATTTGTTCCATAAGTATTGAGTGCTCATGTGAAAGGCACTGATTTAGGGTCATGGGATCCATCAGAGAATAAGTCAGGTAAATTCCCTGCCTCGAGGAACTTACATTCTAGGAGAAACATACAGCAGACAAGTAAAGAAATTAATGTATGATATAATTTCAGGAAGTAGTTTGTACTCTGAAAAAAAAAAAAACAGATTAAAAGGATAAAGAGTGATGTGGTAGGAGTGGGGTTGTTTCATACAGGGTGGTGAGGGTGGACCTCTGGAGACTCAGGACTGGAGACTTAAAGGACGAGGGGCACAAACCACATGTCCTGGAGAAAGGCATTTGGAGGGGTTTGTGCAGGCTGGAGAATGGAGTGTGTGATCAGATTTACATTAAAACAATTTGTGGGTGTTGTATGGAAGATTAGGACAAAGGGGCGGTAGGGAATGAGGTACAGTCTAAGAATAGTTACAGAGGAGAGTTCTTGGACTCTCCTTGGACCAGGGTGGAGTAAAATGTGGTTGCTTGAAGCTTATGCTTTGAATATGGCCATCACTGATCCCAGCTGTAAATTTATGGAGGTCACCAGCCATGACATGGTATGTAGTTAAAGCCAGAGAAGATGCTGGGGTACCTGGGTGGCTCAGTCGGTTGAACATCTGACTTCAGCTCAGGTCATGAACTCAGGTTGAACATCTGTCTGACTTTGGCTTGGGTCATGATCTCGTGGCTCAAGAGTTCCAGTCAGAGCCTGACAGTTCTGAGCCTGGAATCTGCTTGGGATTCTGTCTCCTTCTCTCTCTGCCCCTGCCGCATTCACACTCTATCTGAAAAGTAAACGTCAAAAAAAAAAAAAAAAAAAAAGCCAGAGAAGATACAGATAAACGGGAGAATCTGAGTCTAAAACCCAAGGACTCATGTGGTGGCTAGCCGTATATCCATTTCTCCATGGCTCTCCCCCACTGAGATTATAAATTACTTACCTGGCTATGTTATCTATCCAACCTTTTCAACGTTTGGTGTCACTAATAAACTAAACTCTTTATAAATGAAGAAAGTAGTTACTACAGTGTTACCCACACCGGCTCTGAAATACCTTCCCAAAAAAATCCTAAAAAGCACCTCACACTTACTTTTGTTTGGGAAGTAGGAACTATACCCACCCAGAAACAAAAGCTACAACGTACTATGAAAGCTGGATCACTTCTTTTGTTAACCATAAAAATTAGCCTCAAAACGAGGCCTCAAAAAATTTGGGTAAAGACTCATAATTGTTTCTCTCCACGGAAATCTTTAGTAAAAGGCGAAAGATTTATGCGATCTGAAGAGAAACCAGAGCATACTCCCTCAGCTGCTCTTGGAATTCCCTAGAGCAAGACAACACTTAGCACACTTATGGTTGTTCAGTGTCTGCACGGTTCATGCTCCCTGCTTGGAATTTCTATAGACCATAGATTTCTAACAGGTAGTATGCCCTAAACAGCGCAGAAATCTTGGTGGGGCTGGAACTCCAGCAGCGTGAAACTGGTTTTTCGTGGTGCACCATGGGTATGCAAATCACAGGCGTCTCCGGGCGGGTGGGAGACACCAGCTGTGGCGGCGGGGTGGCGCTGGTGTGATGCCTCCGTAGTAGCTCTGCGGTCCACACGAGAACCCGTGCCCCGTTTGCCCAGAGAGGTAAGGGCGTTTCCCGCCGGTGCCTGTGCCGAGCTCTTTACCAAGGGGTTGGGATTGTTAGTCCCAGTTATTGAAGTACAGCCTTACCGGCAGGGACACCCTCCACCCCCCGACCCCAGTGCTGGGACCGAAGCAGAAACGGTTGAGCAGAGTCCTCAGGGGCCCTGGGACGTCGTAGGAGGCACATCACTACCCCTCCCGGAAGACATGGCATCCAACTAATATTAAAGGATGGTTCCATCAAGGAAGAAAAGTGTCCTTGGCAGAGAGAATGACGTCTGTGAAATTGTGGAAGGTGCACACTGAAAGTAATTCAGCCTGTCTAGAGTGTGGTGTGTCTGAATGAGGGTGTGAGTCCGGCTAGACACTGTCTGGGAGAGAGCTGGATGATGGCAGAGGCTAGAGTGAGTTGCGCCCGGAAAGGGCTTAGATTTCGTCTTGTCCATGATGGGGAGCCATGAAAGGGAATTTAAGTCAGAGGACTGAGTAGTGTGAGGTACCACACAGGGTGGGCTGCCCCGCAAGGCCTGGGACTTGTCTCGGAGACTGGAGGTGATTCATAACCCTGGATTGAGCATTCTTGGGGTGGTCGAACTCCAATCGGCTGGAATCAGTTTGATTGCTGCCACACCAGGACACGTTTCCAGTCAGAGCAGTCAGAGCAAAAACTTTCAGCACAGTTAATATCTATACACACTACAAGACTAGGGAGCACTTATGAGATACCAGGTCATTTCTTACATAAATAATTTCATTGAAAATCCTGAGGAAAAGAAATAGCACCCTATGAGATAGGCTCTAATCTTCCCATTTCACAGATGAAAACACTGAAGCACAGTGAGTTTAACTTTCCTGGGTCCCTCTGCTGCTAAGCAGCACAGTAGACTGACATCTTTTGCACTAGTCCAGCTTGGTGACCTCTTCTGCTCCACTCAAAAGCCCCTCCACCCAGGCACTATTGGCTTGAAATCCAGCCTCCATCCCTTGTACCCATTTTAGGTTCAAAGCCAACTACTCATAGTCTTTTTAGGCATTTATTTTAGTGTTGATTCAACTGCTATAGGTTTGTTCATGTATTTAATTAAATGAATTAATTTATATTTAGTCAGAACATGATTTTCTGGCCTTTAGCCTGGTGGGTGAGGTATAAGAAGGCAGTGCTCTTAAGGTGGGGTTGTTCCTGGTAAGTGAGTGGCTGGAACCCACTGTGCATATTTGTATCACTTGAGACTGAGACCTGGCATAGTTTAAGGAAAGATAATAAAAGACCTCCCTCACCTCATAGGGTCAGGTGCTGTAATCTAGCCCAGAAGTGTGGCCAGAATCTTCTAGCCCTCTGTATAAGAACAGAACAGATAGCTTAACTATAGCACCTTACTGGCCACTAGCACAATCTCAGTTTCTGGACAGTTCCCCCTGTGGATCCCCTGGCTGCCTGGCCAAAGGTGCCTCTGGGGCACCAGGCTGCTGATTTGCAGAGGCCTCTTGCCTTGGAAGATGGTCTAGACATAAACTCCTAAAATGTCTCCCCAGACCTTGCTATTCCCATCTGTTTCAGTTGGCTACTTTCTCTATCTGCTTCCATTTTACCTTCTACCTGTTGCATGGCTCTGCCCCCGCCCATCCCCCCACCCCCCACCCCTCACCCTCCACCATGCTGCTGAAACAGAGAGGTGTGCAGGGCTGGATTATGATGGCTCTGAAAGCCACACAGCAGTGTCACCAAAAACATTTGTATCATTTGGTATACTAAGCAGTTACCCCAGGTCCTGTTACCAACTATATGACCACAGTATATTTGTTGAATATGACCTTCACTTGCCAGGTGAATAAATAGACCAACATTACGTGACAAAAATTTAGAACCTGGGGCCCTTCCGTTTCAGGACTAGAGTAGCCCCAGGAACTTAGACCATGATACCTCTAGTTGCAAACTCCCAAGTTTGTTTGAAAGAAAAGCACCAAAGTCATTTGAGATGAGTTCATATAGAATATATTTCACTCTTTAAAAATAAAACTTTTAGCATAGCTAAAATCTATACAAACTACAAAAATAAACATCTTCATATAAATAATTTACGTGGTAGAAGGAGGGCAGATACAGACGGCCTACTCAGGAGTTACCAAGCAGTGGGGGGCCAGGACTAGCAAAGGGTGCTAGAGGATCCCCCAGGCTTGGCCTGCGAGGGGCCAGTAGCACATGGGAGGGCGGGGAGAAAAGGGATGAACCGCAGCCTGAGGTGCTGGCTTCTACCCCCACGCAGAAAGGCACAAACACAGAACCAGGTGTGCAAGGCTGTTCTCCCAGCCCAGAGGGTGCTGGTTTTGCATGGGTATCAGGGAGGTCTGTGATGGCTGAGGCAGGAAAGGGAACGCAGGCAGACAGCAGCAGCAGGGCTCTCCAGGTGTCTGTCCTGCATTCAATAACCCACCCACTGCTTCCCAGTGACTTCATGTGACCCAAGCAGGGTCTCCATGCTTCAGGTGCTCTATCACCCAGTGGCTGGGCATGGTCCCCTAGAACTGAGGTTGTTGGAGCCGCTGGCAGCTGGTGTGGCAACCGGGGACCAAGTGGGTTCATCAGAGGCTGGGTGGATGTAGGCACCAGGCAGCGGGGGTGGGTGGAGGGCCACTGTCATGGAGGTAGTCACTCTGGCAAAGCTCTGGGGCAGGGTGGGGGACAACCCCCACCTGAGTCCTCCTTCCCGTGGAGCTGGAGGGCTGAGGACCTCTGGGCTCTCCTTGTATATCTGTACCACCTGGGGGAGACACCACTCCCAGTGAGCCCAGGGGTACCAGGACCTCAGTCCCCTTCAGCAGCTCACTGGTGCATCACTCTGATTGTTGGGAAGTTGTGGCCCTTGTTGGCTTCCAGCAGCAAATAAGAGCTGACAAGGGACAGGATGTCAAGGCCTGGGACAAACTCTGCACGTTGCTCTTGACCCTAAACATTAAGGTGGGTCCCATAAAGAAGCCAGGAAAGTTGAGGGACAGGGGCATGGTGTTTGGGCAAAGGGAGAGGCTGCCACCCTCGGTTGACCTCAAGGAGAAGGTCCTTGTGAATTGAGCCCTGTCTTTTGGCCAATGAGATTTTGTCCTGGCTCTGTCTCTTCCCTTGCCTGTCCCACCCATCCCCTGGGCTGGAAGCAGGGGGAGGGTATGGTCACCTCTGGTGGGGGGCCCAGGATGGACAGCAGCACAGGCAGCAGCATGAGCCCATGGAGGAGGCCCAGGAGTGTGAGCACTGTCAGCACCACGAAAAAGTACCTGTGTGGAGGTAAGTGGTCAGCCTGGGTAGCCCCTGTGGCCAGTACAGGCAGGCCCTACCTCCTTGCCCCATGCCTCCCCTACCTTATGATGAAGTCAAAGTTTGAACCAGCAAGCATAAGCAGACCCAGCAATGTGGAGATGGCCCCATCGGTCACGGGAGCAAATGTGTGCTCTAGGGCACAGGCAGCCCGCAGGTTCCGGCTACCCTGGGTGGTCAGGAAGCCCTGGGGGAGAAAGGAGGCCCTATAGCTGCTCATTGGCCAGCCATGCCCTCAACTTCTCATCTGTCCCTAGGGCTCACAGGTCAGGTAAACTGAGCTCCTGGAAACTATCCAGGAAGTATGCATGGGTCTATTTATTTATTTTTGCATGAGTCTATTTAAGTAACACTGTATACATATGTCTGGTGAGACACAGAGATGTCTAAAATCGTTGGCAAACAGAGCCTGTCACCTGTTTTTGTAAATAAAGTTTAGTTGAAACACTGCCACACCCACTCATTTACATATATCTATGGCTGCTTTAGTGCTACCTCTGCAGAACTTCTACAGAGACACTGTGACCTGCCAAGCCTAAAATATTTCCTGTCTGGCTCTTTACAGAAAGTTTGCTGATCCTGGGTCCAGAAGGATGGACACCAAATGGTCACAGTTACTTGTTTGGATGGGATTTCAGAGGATTTCTAATTCTTTCTTTGTACCTCTCTGCGTGCTGACTTTTCCCTCCTTCAAGGTTCTTATATATTGTTCTTACAATCAGAATAATAACAGGGCTATTATGGTGGAAAAAAGGGAGCTGTCTGTGGGGTCTAACCACAGCTGGTCTGTGGCCCCCACCTCTGCTCCCACTCCTCCTCTGCCAGAGAACACAGAGCTGTGGGGGAGGCTGAGCCCACCTCACTTCTACCATCTTTTTCTTGGAAGAATCCTTCATTTGCCCCACATTGCCATCCAGCTACCACCCCCCATTTCTCTGATCCCTTCATGGTAAAGCCATCCAAAAGAATTGTTGGTTCCTGTTTTCTCACTTTCCATTCTGTCCCCACTTTGGTCAGGCCTTTGTCCCGTCCTCTCTGCTGAAATGACTGCTTATTTCGTTGTTTACATGTTTATTGTTTATCTCTACCCTCTAGAATATAAGCTCCTTGAAGGTAAAGCCTGTCTGTACTGGCATTATATCCCCAAATCTTGTTGTAAGTTGGTTTGTGTGTGTATGTATGTATGTATGTATGTAATCTCTATACCCAGTGCGGGGTTCAAACTCACATCCCTGAGATCAAGAGTCCCATGCTGTATGGACTGAGGCAGCCAGGCGCCCCTGTATCCCCAATTATTATTATTATTTTTTTTTTGCGTCCAAACAAGGCTTTGAAACAAATCCTTAAATAGTACCTAGCACATAGTAGGTGCTTGACAAATATTTGCCTGACACTGAATCAGCTGGCCCACCCATCCCCCAGTGCCTGTGCTCACCAGAGCCACATGGACTGTGAACTCGACACCAATGCCTACAGAGGCCACAAGGATCACCACGGGGATGGCACTCAGTTTGATGCCCAGGAAACCCATGATGCCAAAGAGCTCCACAGTCATCATCGCCAGGACCAGTACCTGGGGAAGGCAGGGCTCACTCAGGCTCCTGGGAGAAGGGATGACGGGCTGGGCAGGACAGGGGTGGGGAGCCATGGGTCTCTCTTGCCCCATCCCTGCAAGGACTCACTATGAGACCAGCCGTCCAGGGATTGAGCAGCAGCAGGGCACAGACGAGGAAAGTGCATACCAGCAGGATGCAGATAGCCAGCAAAAAGTAGCGCCGCAGGCCCAGATACTGCTCCCAGAAGAGGAAGGGGGAGCCACTGGGGTAGGCACGCACCCCGGCCCGGCCTGCCTCGGTGCACGCTGCTCGGGCCCCCTCAATGGCCTCCACGAAGTCCGCAGTCTTCTGGAGGCCATGCAGTAGGAAGGGGAACTGGGCAAATTCCAGGGGCTGGGCCGCTGGGACTGTGGAGGGTAGGGAGCAGCAGGGAGAGGAGGGGTGGCCAGTGAGCACAAGGAGGAGAGGGCAGGGCCTTAGGATAGGGCCTGTGTGGGCCCAGGCTGAGGCTCTTGTTGGGCTTCCCCCCAGACTCACTGCGAAGGTTCTCCCCCGTAGTGTCATATTTGTCGTGCAGCCACTCGGGAGGTGGGGGGTAGAAGTTGGCCTGTGAGGCTGCCAGGCCCAGTGGGTCACTGCTTACCCACATGGTCAGCCCCACGTAGAAGAGTTCGGGTGGGATCAGCCCCTCCTTATCTACTAGCTTCCTTGTGGTCAACTGCAGAGGCAGAGAGAGCTGAAGGCCTGGGCCCATAAGGCCTAGAGCCTCTCTGTGCTTCCTGACCCTTCCAGCCCCCTTCCAACCTGGCTGAAATCCAGAGGCTCTTGGGCATCCCCGGTCTGGATGAGCAGCTTGTAGGCCAGGGCCCCATCCTCAGAGCCATTGCGGCATGAATGGCGGGTAATGCGCCCAGAAGCCCAGTCCTGGTCAAACGCGGCCTGGATTCCTAGGGGAGAACAAGGTAGGGTACAGTCAGCCTGCAGCCCTGGGGGCTTCTGCCCGCAACAGCTCCCCCGCCAGTTTCCTTGCCTCTTACCCTGTAGCCAGTTGCGGTAATAGTGCAGCCAGGTACGGGGCGCCTGGGTGGCAGGCGGGGGCAGCACGGCCTTGAGAGAACTGAAGCGCTGGTGCAGATCAAAGAGGGCGCGTTGGGAGTGGGCGTAGTCAAAGCCACCCTGTGTCACCAGGGCCACCTCGTACAGGGAGAAGTACCTGAGCTGGGCGCTCAGGAAGGCATGCTCCTTGGTGCCTCGAGGCACCACATCTGTCAGGGCCAGCCCATCCTGCACCAAGGTTGCTCCGTAGAGGCTCAGGCCCAGAAGAGCCCCAAAGAGCACCAGCACCATGGCCTGTGGGAAATGGCAACTAAGCTGGAGGCCCAGGGATGTGCCCCAGCCCTCAGGAGGTGGCATGGGCCGTCTACCCTTCTTGGGGCCCAGAGACACTTAAGTCTCTGCCTGGTGCACCCCAACTTCTCCAGGCCTAGAGTCTTACCTTGCTGTGTGACTGCAGCAGCAAGGGTGCAAAATGATAGCGGGCGAAATGAGCAAGATTCCAGCGGGCACAGGGCAGGGAATTGCACGTTGCCTTTTGCCTTGTCCCCTCCTCTTGGCCTAGAAGGTCCCGTGTGGACCCTCCTGGGCTGAAGAGCTCAGAGCCCAGTGGGTCAGAAGGTGGGGGCACCAAGTGGGCCCGGGGAGGCAGGATGGTGACGACATGCTGGCTGCTGGCTTCACAGTGGGCAAAGGCTTGAACTGTGGCAGTCAGGTGGGCAATGCCCACTGGTACTGTCCTATCCCCTAGTTCCTGGGGCAGAATCTGAATCACGCGGGCAGAGCAGGGGCTGGAAGAGGCAGAGAGTGGGGGTGGCAGGTCTGTGGAAATGCTGGTGAGGGGACAGGAAGTGATGGGGCCTGAGGAGATGAGGCCTGGTGGGGTGCGGATGCAGGGACGGTACCTGGAGAAACAGCAGAGTACGTCGAGGCGCTGGCAGTGGCGCCGATGCAGGTCCAGGCTGAGGACCGCCGGGAAGACAAGCATCACGGCTGCAAAGTTGCAGCCAACCACTATGGCCGCCTGGGGGATGGACAAGAGGGACACAAAGGCTGATGAAGCATGCCCCCCGTTTCATGCTCACCCTGAGCCTGGGCCCTGTTCCTGAGGCCTCACCTGCAAGGAGAAGGCCCGCAGTGCAGGGATGGGAACTAGGGCAGCCATGAAGAAGGCAACCATGTGGTTGATGGATGTGAGTGCGACGCTGGTACCTGTGCGCCGCAGACACTCGCCTGTGCGCTCCTGCCAGGACAGGGGAGGAGCCATGGGTCTTCAAGGTAGAGCGAAGGGGAAGCTTGGGAGCTTGGGATGGCAGAGGAGGGACA
The DNA here is from genome assembly GCF_014898765.1 of Herpailurus yagouaroundi. NCBI lineage: Eukaryota > Metazoa > Chordata > Mammalia > Carnivora > Felidae > Herpailurus > Herpailurus yagouaroundi. The sequence goes on from NW_024412388.1 coordinate 35,439,950, forward strand.
ATAACCACACGGCAGCTAACAGGTATTGAGTACTGTACACGTGTCATGCACATTGTTCTAAGCACTCAACCTGAGTTATCATCGATCCTCACAACAACCCTCACGACACCAGCACTATTATTACCCCTGTTTACAGATGAGGAAAACTGAGGCACAGACAGGTTAATTACCAGCCCAAGGCCACCTAAGCCAAGAGGCTCTTAACCCTATGCTAAACCGCTTCAGATGAGCCCAGGCTGGAGAACGAGGCCTCACCTGGAGAGGGGTGCCAGGTGGAGCCTCTGTGAAGGCATGTGCCAGCAGGAATATGTCATCCACACCGATGCCCAGTGCCAAGAAGGGCAGCACCTGGAGAGGCACAGGGGTGGGCAGCTGGAGGAACTGAGGAGCCTGGACTGTGGACCCCAAGTGTGCCCTGTAGTCCTGGTGTACCTGGGTAGTGGCAGCGTTGAAGGCGATGCCAAGCAGGGCACAGAGCCCGAGGCCCGAGGCCACTGCCAGGGCTACCAGCAGCACCCCTGCAAGGCCTACAGCACCCTGGGACTGGGCACAGTCCCAGCGCAGCATCGTCACACAGGCATAGGCTAGCTGTGGGGAAGGAGGGCACAGTCTTGGAAAGCAGCTTCCTGGCTGAGCACCGGGCAGAGGGTGGGGTAAGGTGCCGGGAGCAGGACCCACCATGAGCAGATAGCCTCCCACTACACGGGCAGCACTGACTTCAGAGAAAGCGTGCAGGATGTCATCCAGGGTGGTGGAGGAGAAGGCATGGATCTGCTGGGATGAATTCTGAGGCAGGGCCTCCTGGGCCAGCTGGAGAGACAGGGTGGATCTGAGGGGCAGGAGGAGGGAGTGGCCTCAGGGCGCCGCCCTTGCCCTTCTGCACACTGACCTGCACAAAGCGCCGCTGCCAGGCCCGCAGCACTGTGCCAGCCTGCTCCTCGCTCCAGCCGATGTCGTGTGTCTGGTAGTCGCCTCGGAAGTGCTCATACAGCTGGCGGGGACTCATCAGCAAGAAGGTGCTCTGCAGGGCTTCTGCCCTGGTGAGGGGTAGAGGAGAGTTGGGGGGCAGAGCTGGCCTGAACGCCCAGCAGGACCTGTACAGGGGGGTTTTGCCAGAGCCACCTAGAATCAGAGTGTGGATTCCCATGCCTGGGGCCCCCTTACCAGGCCCCATGAAGGCCCTACCTTAGCAGCTGTCCTTGGGCGTCTCTGGCCATGCCCCCCAGCAGCAGTTCCTCCTGCCAGTGCATGAACTTGTGGGAGAAGCCATGGCAGCCACCGTTCAACTCCTGAGCCACATTGGGAGCCTAGAGGGGGACAGGAGGGGGGTTTATTATTCAAGGCTCTGGCTCTGGGTAACTCGGGGTCCCTGGGCTGGAACCATGCCTGCCATGGGGTTCCATAGCCTGAAGTGTAGATAAGTATTCTCCTGAGTTTCTTGCCTACTCTGAGTCTCTTGCCTAATAGTGAACAGCTATTATCCTGCAGAGAGGAGGCCACAAGAGGGAGAAGAAGCCTGGAAATAGGCTTCTGGGAAGTACTAGAGTAACTTTGGTGGGTTTTGGAAAAAGGTTCACATTCACAGGGCCACAGAGACACTCAGGAAACTAGGTATGATACTTGTGCTTAGCTAATTGGTCCTCAGTTTCTCTGTACAAATCTATTTTGATGAAGTCCAGGTTTTCTGGGCTTAGAAAAGGACCAAGGGATTCATATACCACTTGCAGGTCCCTTAGGAGAACCGAATGGAAAGGTTATTCAGGTATCTAGTACAGTGAGGGCAAGGTAACGATGTCCAGAAAATGGGAGACAGAGCACAATCTGCTCTCTCAGAACATATGAGGAGGGAAAAGGGAAGAAAAATAGCCTTTCCCTGGCAAACCCGGCTGGAACCCACCTGCTTGCTGTGATGGTTAGGGGCAGTAGGTGGGCAGTGGAGGTCATCAGGGTGCAGACAGGGCCGCCCCACATAGGCCTGGCCCACCTGTGCCTTGTCTAACAGCTCCCGGAAGCCCTCAAGGGAGGCAAAAGGGCCCAACTCCTTGAGCAGCTGCTCTGGATCCAGGTTGGTCCACTGGATGTCAGGACGACCACTGAGGGGAGAGCCCATGGTTGGTGAGGATAAAGGATCAATTCCCTCCCTCCAAAATGCTGCTAGGGGACCCCTGCTGTACCCTACCCTCCTCCTAGCTGTTCATTTGTCCCTCCATATGAAGGGTGTGCAATGTTGAGCCTCCCAGAGCTCCCAGGCTACACCAGCTTACCAGGTTGCTGTAGTGAGATGGAGGACAGATAGTACTTAATACATGGACAAGGCCAAGAAAAAGCCCCACTGAGTCCCTTCCCAAGCACCTATCTTTGGTTCTAATACATAACCATATGGGCACCTGCCTGTAACAGGTTTTCTTTTTAGTCTGGCAACAGCTTAGCTGATACCTAGTTAACTCTCCCGTGCAAAGTCTCTTTCTGGGGATCTTTTTTTCTCTTTCATTCAGATCTTTGTTCTGTTTTGTCTAAATAAGGCCAGTTTGCCTTTCCTTCAGAGGAAAGGAGAAGGGGGATGTGGAGAGAGCCCTGGGGCAGTCTGGCCCTGGCCTGACAGGTAGTTTAGGCCCTTAGTAAGGTTTTGATCATCATCTTTACTCCCACCCTCTCTTCTGCTGGGAAAGTCCCGGCCTAGGAAGCAGGGCCTGGGAGCAGCTGTGGTGGCACTCACGGCAAGTAGGCAGAGCCCCCTTGGAGTTTGGCTCCCTCCCAGAAGCAGTCGAGGGGGGTGAGGATCACGCACGGAAACAGCTTCTCAATCATCTGCCAGGGACATCCCAGGCCACATCAGTCCTGTCCCTGGGCTCCTTTCTCCACAATCTCTGTAGAATGCCCTCTGCAACCCCCTCCCCTCCCCTCCTGACTTTTAGCCTCCCCATCTCCGAGAACCTTCCCCTGCTGCAGAAAAGGTTCCACCTTGACCCCATCTCAAAGAACAGCTCAGGGTACTCACCCGCTCAATCATTCCATTTTCAATTAGGGGAATTCCTGACTTGTAGCAGATTTTATTCAAATCCCAGGACCTGGAATAGCCAGGGCACAAGAGATCAGCAGAAGAGGCAGATTCCCATGCCAGCTCTGCCACAGCGTGCCTCACTCCCAGCTGCTCAGGGACTCAGCCAGACTCACTTTCCATAGAGTGATACTTGCACTTTACTGGCTGCAAGGGCTGCCTGGAGGTGGAGGCCCAGTGCCTCAGGCGTGAGGATGTTCTCCCCCTCCTGGTGTGGGGTCTGTATCAACATCTGGGAGGTGTACGCAGCCTCCTCCCCCAGCTTCTCCTTGGTGTAATGCAACTCCTGGCTCACCCGGCTGCCCACTGCCAGAGACAGAGAGAAAGCTGGGGAAAAGAGCTTTAGTGGATTGGAGCTCTGGGGAATGTGGGACCCTAGCCTGCTGAGGCTTCCCAGGAAAAGTGGGAGAAGTGCTCTGAAAGGAGCCCCTACTTTTCCCCTGATGGCCATTCTGACTCCACAGGCTCCTGGCCCTCTGGCTGGAATCTGGAGCTTTGCAGGGAAGTGAGAGACCTCAGTTGTATGGCTCTATAGAATTCTTGTGTTGTCTAAGATTTAAGCATGAATCAGGTTGGCTAGGTTTGGAGCAAATAACTTCAAAATGACAGGTCAGTATGAGTTGGGTTGGGGCTGCGGTTTTGGAGGTATCCTGGTAAAGAAGCCCTCACTCAGTCCCTCTCTGCTCTGGTAAGGAAGACAAGGAGGGACAAAAGGGACCAATAGAGAGGTTGCCATTGGCAGGGTCTTCTAAAAGAACAGATCTAGTGCTAGGACTGGTTCTTAGTTCAGGTTGTCCCAGGCAATGCTTTATAGCCATACATCTTTTTGCAAATTGTTCTGCCAAGAGGGTGGGGATGGAAGTGCCTGGTAATAATGGGCCCTGTGGTGGCACAGGTGAGAGGGAGGATCAGATAGTCTTTCAGTGTGACGCTGTCAACATACTGTTTCCACTCATGCAAGAAGTACCTGGAATCAGCTCACGTACCCTGGCAGAGGTGACAGCAACATGGACCAAGGGGAAGAAAACGTTCCCAGATCCCTTTCACCAGTCTCACTGTCCAGGCAACAGGGAGACCCAGCGCCAGGCCTGCCTTAGTCTCCTTGATCTTGGCAACCCTCAAGTCCAGCATTGTACTGGCCACAGAGTCATGGTCTCTAACTGGGGCCTAGCAGGGGAGGGGTGCTGTGAGGGGATATGGCCTGCCTGTGGTTTGGAGGAGGGCAAGGGCAAGTGCCAAATCACTCCTGAGGCTTTATGGACTTGGTCTGGGCTTAGGTCCAGTTCTGCTTCCACCTGTCCAGGACCTCTGCCTGTTGGTCACTGCCATTCCTGGGGCCCACATGTATATCTTCTCTGAGGCTCCAGCCCCATCGGTGATCATCGTGGTCCCCCATCTCTTTTTCTTTTTTTGCTTTATTTTAGACAGAGAGAGTGTGTGAGAGTGCCTATGTGCTCACACTGGGGCAGGGTGGGGGCATGCAGAGGGAGAGAAAGAATCCCAAGCAGGCTTCGCCCTGTCAGCACAGATCCCACCACCCTGGGATCATGACCTGAGCTGAATTTGAGTTGGATGCTTAACCCGCTGAGCCACGCAGGTGCCCCTCCCAATCTCTTTTTCAAGCCCATATAATCTCCTTACTCATGAGAGTCCCAAACCCTTAGTAGCAACCCCCCAACACAGATTTGCCCATCTGCTCACATTTTCCCACTCAAATCACACTCCTGGCCCTCTCTCACGAATGTAGCCTCCCATAGCCATGCTGCCTGCTTCCATATATTTTTCTTCCTTTTCTGACTCTCCTTCCTCCCCAGGCCTGTACTGTACTACAGTGTTTATTTCACCAGGCTTAGGTCAAACCTGCTACAAGGAGGGACAGGAGGAGACAAAAATAAGCTCTTCATTGTAAGTGAGTTTGCTGAGGGGAGGGAGGCACAGGAGAAGGAAGGAACCCAGAGAGGGCTATCAAGAAAGCAAGAGAGGGGTGCCTGGGTGGCTCAGTCCATCCAACTTTTGGTTTCGGCTCCAGGTCATGATCTCACAGTTTGTGAGTTCTAGCCCTGTATCGGACTCTGTGCTGACAGCGTGGAGCCTGCTTGGGATTCTCTCTCTCTCCCTCTCTCTCTGCCCCTACCCTGCTCACTTACTCTCTCTCAAAATAAATAAACTTAAAAAAAAAAAAAAAAAGCAAGAGAAATACTGGCAATGTAAAGCATAACATCAAAGAAAATAAGGAATCCTAAGAAAAAATGAGGAAAAGCAAAAGGTAAACTTCTGCTGACAACAATGATGATGATAGACATGAGGACAGATGAACTGGGATGTATTGTGCGGGCAAGAAGAGACAGCAGGTGGAAGGGAGAGCCTGGAAACTCTGTACAGACCTGGGTTTGAGCCTTGGCTCTGACACTTAGTCTGTGCTTTGGGAAAATTACTTAGTCTCTCTGACCCTCCGTTTCCTCACCTGTCAAGTGGGGACAATACCTACCTTGGTAGAATTAGCATCAATGCAGGCAAAGCACTAACTGCCCAACACATAGTAGGTACAGACAAGAATTGTTATTTAATAGCTGCTGGGAGAGAGACTGTGGGACAGAAAAACGAGAAAGAACTTGGAGTAACAAAGATTGAATGGGGAGGAAGTAGGAGAAAAGGAGAAGGAGATGTTAAAATCAAATCTGTTGAATGCTTTTGTGCCTTTACAAAAGAGAGAATATAACTGGTTAGCCAGCATGGAAAAAGAACCCACCTTATATGTAATCCTGTAAGTGTGAATTAAAACAGCAGTAACTTACTGTCTATCAAACTAGCAAAAATAAAAAAAAAAATTGATACCACTCATTGCTGGCTTACAGGAGTGGACTCTTCCTACCACCAAAGTGTAATTTGGTATGATATTTGGGGGAAAGCAATATTGTAATATGTATCAGACCTTGAGAAATGTTCATAATCCTTGGTCCAGAAATTCTCCATGCAAGGGCCTATAAGCAAAGACATAGGCTTTCTTGGAGTGAACTGGGAGCCATGGTAGCTTTTGAGCAGAGAAGTGAGATGACCTTTTTCATCACTGAACAATACATTCTGGGGCTGAACTGTGAATGAATAGGAATTGGCCAGGGAAGGTCAGGAAAGGGCATTCTGGGCCAAGTTATGTGTAGGGAACTGTCAAAGACTCAGCATTGCTGAGTGGAAGAGAGACAATGCTAGAGAAGAAATCAAGTTAGGTTGCGAGGGCCTAGAATGTATGCTAAGGAACTGGATTCTGGAGTCTCCCCAGACCCTAATAGAAAGTGGTAGAAGGGGGCGCCTGGGTGGCGCAGTCGGTTAAGCGTCCGACTTCAGCCAGGTCATGATCTTGCAGTCCCTGAGTTCGAGCCCCGCGTCAGGCTCTGGGCTGATGGCTCAGAGCCTGGAGCCTGTTTCCGATTTTGTGTCTCCCTCTCTCTCTGCCCCTCCCCCGTTCATGCTCTGTCTCTCTCTGTCCCAAAAATAAATAAACGTTGAAAGTGGTAGAAGGACTCTAAGCAGGGGATGGACTTGGCCAGATTTATATACACCACAGGAGGGCAGTGTAGAGGCAGAGTTGAAGGTGAGGCTTGCAGAAGATTGGTCACTTCTCTAACAGACTTTGATTTTGTTGGCCATTCTCTGAAAGGCCCAGTGATTCAGGGCAGCTGGATCCCTCCCCAGCCTCAGGGGGGTGGAATTTGATTAGTTAATCACAGTAATTCCATTGCCTTTGCCAAGTGAAGGGTTTAGGCATATGAAGCTACACAGTTCTTGCCAAAGTGACCAAATGGGAAGTCGGCTGGGGGGCTTCTGGTAAAATTTCCCTCACTTCCAAAATTTCCCCCAGACAGGACGGGATGACGTCCCTTTTCTGACACTGCAATAGCCACTTGGGACAAGGAGGTGGTAAGCCTGAGGACAAAAGGCCAACATGCTGAACAAGGCAGAGGAGAAGACAGGAAGAACCTGTGTCCTTACTGATGTCCTTAGGTTTTGAATTAACCATCCTGGAACTTCTCTACTGTGTACTACCAGATTTCTTGTTACAGGGATAATAAATCAATCTTCTTCCTTCCTTCCTCCACCCTCCTTTCCTTTTTTTCTTCTTTCACGTGGCTAAAAGCATATCAAATGATACAATCAGGAATGTACTACCAGAGACTGAGAAAGGCCTCATCTAGAGCAATGGCCACATGGGTGGAAAGGAGGAGTCTGTTATGAGAAAGGTTAACAAAGAAGAATTTGCTGGCTTAGTAACCAGTTAGGTAAGCAAGAAGAACTGAGGCTGACTCCCAAGGTTTCAGCCTTGTGTCTTTGAGTGGATAGTCGTTCCACCAATTGATATGTTGCATGCTGCCTTCTAGATAGAATGGCTACATGTTCCTTCTTTTCAGGGATAGCTCCAATTTCAAACCATCTCTCTCACTGTTCCTGTAAGTATTGGTTGGGCTATGTGTTGTGTTTTTTTATTTTAGAGGTCAATCTATCTCTGGGCCTTTTAGCTTTAAAGTTGATCAGGAAGGACAAGTTACTTTCCAAGTCTCTCACCATGGCAAAGTTGTAAGGGACCCTGAACTCTGGTCCAGAACTCTGATAGCCAGTGAGTGTCCTGCTTCTTTCTTTGCTTCCTGTATTAGCAAAACAGGAAAGGAATAGAGAAATACTCTTCAGTCCTCACCTTGATCAGCTCCTCATTGCCTAGGGCATTGCTGGGAGAAGCCTCAACTATAGATGTACAGAGACAAGATCAGGTCAGGATCATTGCTTTGACCTCACCCCCAGCTCTAGCTGATATAGGACACAGCAGGATTCTGAAATAAAGGAAAAAGCCCTAGGAATTGGATACCACCCTCTAATATCACCCTTCCACAAACAGCAGAAAAAATCTGGTGGGATCTAGCTTGTCCTGTGCTGGAGTAATAGGAGAGAAGATAAGGAACAGGAACATGGAGGTTCAAGCAGTGTTTAGATGGGAAAGCTCTGGGAAATGGAGAAAGAGGAAGAGGGGAGAGACAGCTTCTATTGTAGCAGGAAATCCAACAGTCATTTGGGACCACCCAGGCAGCAGTGGTGTGTGGGTGGGGGTATGTGTATGTGCGTGTATGCACATGTGTGTCCTGGGGCTGGGGGCAGGCAGGCAGGCACAGAGAAACATCTGCTCTGGACCCCAGGGCTGGCCTAGAGTGGATATGTATGTGTGAGCCTGCAGAGGGCTGTGGCAGGGTGGGGATGGGGTGTGGGAGCCCAACAGGCAGGCGGGCAGGCTCCAAGAAACATCTGCTGTGCATCCTAGGGCTTGCCAGTGTTTGAAATAACTCAAGGGTGTGAGACTCTAACCTGGCCCTGCCTTTGGGTGTGGGCCAGGGCTAGGGGAGGTTTGGGGGAGGCCACAAATGCAAATTTCCCAGGAAAGACCAGGTAAGAGTTTGACTCTATTGAAGGGCTAACATATGAAACCAGGCCTCAGGAAAGAAGAGTTATGCCAAAATTATTAATAAGAAACCATCTTTAACGCTTCCATTAGGAAGTGAGGATTTGGTTGCATCTGACTCCACTGTTGCCTCAAAGTGCAGACCCTGTGCTGCTTTTTCCCACTAATTGCAGGGGGCCTAGGTGCATGGGACCTCTCCATGGAGGCTTGCCAGATGATTTACTCAGTTTCCCCAGCCCAGTTCTAATTTTCCAGATTCTCCTGGTTAGGTGTGATCTCTCCTTGCCTTCTCTTATTCAATGTAATCACATTCTGCTCTACATTATATTGCATCCTAACACATATTTTACTTTCCTTGCTACTGAAAGATGGGTCTTAGTTTGGTTGCCTTTACAAACCCTGCCATGCCATAAAAATACACATAAAAAGTTGGCAATAATTGCTAAATAAACACACACATGCTCACAGATAACTATTCTATATACCTATCCACAGGACTCCATCATCTGCAGATGTCCATTTACAGGTGTGGGAGGGAGCACTGCTCCCAGACGCCCAGGCTTTGGCAGACAGGTACCCCTTCCAGACCCAGAGCCAAGCCCACTAGAACTCAGTAGTCAGCTCCTCACGCTGTTCTTGTCTTAGGCTCACCATATCCAAGCAGCTATGACTAGTGTCCACAACTCACCTTCCACCCAGAGCTGTTCTAGGTCTGTCTCAATGATGGCCACACGGAGACCCAGTGCCAGGGCTCCAAAGGCCAACAGGCCCAGGAAGAGCACTTTGCCACAGTGTCTCTGGATCCCGCAGCCCAGAGAGAAGAGCAGGCCCTGGAAGTAAGCACGAAGCCAGAGTGGAGCCTTTAGGCTCCCAGCTAGGATCTGGGATGGAAAGAGAAGGGTCAGCCAGGCATTACTGCAACAATGCATGAAATCCTTCCTTTTTCTCCTTATGTACACCCTCTGCCCAAGCCCTAGCTTCTTGCTTTCTGGATGCAGGACAGGTAGGACCTACAGAGACACAGGCCCAAACTTGGAAAAGATTTAACTCTATTCCCTGCCACCCACCCGATACACACCCAAGGAAGGCACAGACCCCTTTTCTGAGAGTAGAATACATATACATACATCTGTTTTCAGGTGGACAGAGGTGAAACCCAGACACACTCTCACCGGCCAGATGTTGAGGAGACACAGAAAGGCACACACACCCTTAAGGGGTGGGCAATAACACCCTGCACTTTAGAGACATCACACCTTGCTGAGTGACAGACCTGGGGTCTCTAGACCTGGTCCCAATCTTTCTAACCCGTTTCCACTCCACTCACCTGGGGTGATGCGGGTCGAGCTGGGGGTGTATAGACAGGGGGCAGCTCCTGGAGTGGCGGCGGCCGAGCCATGCTGGCGGGGATGGGGGGCGTGGGCGCCCCCAACTCGCGTTATCTGGGATTCTCCATAGGCTGGCCTGGTACCCCTGTACTGCGGGGCCCGGCGTCGGGACTCAGTGGGGCCGCTTAGACGCGGCGTGGGTGAGGGGTGGGATGCTGGTGAGCAGCGGCGGCTGTGAGGGGGAAGAGCGCAAGGAGATGCGGGTGCCGGAGTCAGTCCCGCGTTCAGGCAGAGCTACCGGCCAGCGACAAGCCGCGCGGCAAGCGGTGGAGAACGCAGTGAGGAGGAGGTGTCCTTAGCCCCAGAAAAAGGGAGAGGGCCGGGACGACGCCCTCCCATTGGCTGAGGGATCCGTAAATTACTCGGAGCCGCGCGGCCGGATCTGCTGCTAGGCAACAGCGCCGCGGGTGGGGGCGGGGCAGGAGACCACCCAGGCAGGGCCACCCCACGCCTTGCTTCCCCAGCTGCCTGCGGGGCCCTGGGGGAGAAGCAGGGAGGGAGATCCCGAGGACGCACGGCGCTGGCCAAGTATGAGCTAGGAGACGCCAGTGCTGAGAAAGGGTATCTGCTGCCTGACCCGCCAAGACCCAAAGACTCCTTTTCGCTCTTTTCTGCCTCCACACTTGCCCCTTTCAGTCCACTCTCCACTGAAGCCAGAGTTATCTCTCTAAAATGCAAATTTGATGATTGCTCTAGAACACAAAGCCCTTTTGGAGCGCGGAGCCCTGCATGATCTAACTAAAGCCTCTCTCATAGTTCCTTCACACCCACCCGATGTTCTTTCCAGCCCTACAGAGTTACATGTAATTTCCTAAAGGCACCATGCTATTCCAGGCGTTTCTGCCTTTGTACGTGTTGTGGCCCTGTTGTCTTGGCAGACAACCTTCAAAACAACATGAATCTGTCATCTCTCTTTGAAGCCTTCCTTGATTCGCACTTCCGCCTGATGTAGTTGCTTCTTTCATTGTGCTCCTTATAACTAGACAATAAATAGGTGCTCAATTGTTGAGTAAATCACTGCGAGTTGGAGAAACCAGGGTGGAAAGGACTGGAAACGGAATAGTTCCTTTATTAAGCTTTCATCAACTATCCTGAGTACCGTTTCTGCCAGGTTTCTGAATGATTAACCCTGAGTGGCAGAGGAGGGTAAAATCGATATTCTAACATGTAAGGTTTGGAAAAGAGAAAAATAATCTACAATAAACTCATTACTCTAACACAACCACTACTCTCTCCGGCCAATTTCCTGGTCAGTTCTTCCAGACTTGTTTACCATTACATCATTAACATTACATTGTTACTACATAGTCTTTGTATCAGTTATTTGGAGAATGTCCTTAGGACAGATTCCCAGAAGTGAGGGTGTTGGGTCAAAAAGCATGAACATTTTTATGGCTCTTGCTACACATTGCCAAACTGCTTTTTGAAAACGTGTCAATTAACATTATTTCCAGAGCCTCAGTCCTGGGGAAAGGGAAATTTCAGACTGAGGGGATGAACCACCTAACTGGTTTGCCACATCTGTTGGTCCATTCTTCCAGCAAAATGCCAGTGGAGGAATCAATACATGTATGATGCTGTTGGCCAAGTAGTAACTACGCATTAAAAAGCAGCATATGTGCATAGCACTTTCTTCTTCCCTGTTATCCTCTTGTGGATAAAGAAAGTGTATGGAAGATGGTGGAATAGGAGGATCCAAGAAAATGTATCCTCAGGAATTCTCTGGATATACAAATAGTCTCTAAACTAGCTGTATGGGCCCCTGGATTGCTCTTGGGGCAACAGCTGAGTATGGCTGGGTACTCAAGCAGAAAGGCTCTGTTGTAAGTAGCTCTTGAGACTTCCTTCCTTCTTACCAGACTCCGCAAGACATAAAGTCCATAGAGAAAGATTTGTAATTGCCTGGGCCTTGGGACTCTGCTTCTACCGCAGGCCCACCATTGCTAACAACTGTGGTGAAGTCCAGCATTTCTGTGGATGCTTCCAGGGTAGGGCTTGCCTGCTGGGAAAATTTCTTGCCAAACTCCAAAGACCAATGTGGGAGAAACTGGTCTGCAGTTCTAACCATTCCAACTCAGGGCCTAGTGCCCTCTGGCTGCTCCAAGCTCCAAGATGACCTTTCTTTTCCCCAACAAAGTGATTTCCTGAGTGCAGCTGAGCTCAATCAGAGCAACCTAAAGCCATAGACCCCAGGGAACAGGAAGGGAAGTAGAAACTCGTCTTTTTTACGCTACAAGCAGCCTGCTTCACTGTGGAACAGCCTGGTTCAGTGTCACTTCCAGTGGGCCTGGAAATGTGTTTTGGATTAAAACCAGAGAAATTCCCCAAAGAATAACAAAAGAGAAAAGCCATTTAATTAAATTCATTATCACCAAGGAGTAAATCTAATTACTGACTGAGACAACATCCTTTAAGGTCTGTTATGTGTCCACCCCTTTGCTAAGTTCTAGGGTTGCAGGGTACCTGCTTTTTAGAAGTTCATACTCTAAGAGGGAGCACAGAGACCACAGGGGAAAACACTGTGAGCTGGAATACTCAGGGAGGTTTAACTTGGACTGGATGGGAGAGGTGGGAAGATGACCAAATTGAAAAGGAGAAGACATGGTTCAAGGTCTGGGTCTATCATTTACTGCTTATGAGATCTTGGGCAAGTCACATAATCTCTGACATTGACATAAGAATTAAATAATATATGTGGCTGATGAGCAGTGTAGGTAGGGTCCATGTAGGAGGAACTAGGTTAGACCTTCTTTCCTTGGCATTCTCCCAGGCTTCTCACTCATGCTTTGGGCTGGGCAGGGTCAGTGACCCTGAGATGTAGAGGAGGGAGGCAGGGATCCCTGGTGGGGGGGCCCCCCCCCCCCCACCATCCATTATGTTTAGTGGCCAAATTGGGAATGCATACCCCTTCCCTGTAGGCAGCTTTAGGCCAATAGCACCTGTCAAGTCTCTAGTGTCAGAGGCTGCAACCTGAGATCAGAGAATGGCCTTTTACCTGGAAGGTGGAGTAAGAAGAGAGGCTGAAAATCAAAGCAGAATCTCCCCATTTACCCATGGCAGAAAAGCCTGATACAATCCTTCTGGGTGGTGGCAGATGGCTCAGGTTGAGGATGTCACCCTGGCTTCAAGTAGAAGGTGTTCTCTTGCTCAGCCTCTTTCCTTCCCTGTGAGCTCCATCAGAACTAAGCTTTCTAGCCCTTGTGTCTGGGTGGTCCTTCCCATACCCACTCCCCCTTCCTCAGACACATTTAACTATTTAGAAAGCAGTATACAAAGGCCTGGCTTACTACCCCTTTAGGGGTAGGGACAGCTGTGGATAAAGAAAGTATGTTCTCTGCAATTCTCTGGAAATAGAAACAGCTTATAAACTGGCCTGTGTGGGCCCCCAGATTGTTGTTGGGGCTCCGGCTAAAGATATCCTCCCCACCCCCCCGACCCCCCCAACTCCCACCTCCATAAATGGGAGTGGGATACGAAGACTAATGTGATGAAGGACTGGGAAGAAGTTCAGCCTCTGGCCTTGGGAACAAGTTTGGAGGGCAGTCCTGACAGTCCGTCCCCTTACAGGCTCAGGAACTCTTGCCAGCAGGTGGGGGTGAGGTGTTACTGGGGGAGGGGTTCCTGGAGTAGTAGACATTAGATTTTGTCTGACCTGGCAAGCTCCCAGAACCCTTGTTGCTCAACACTTCCCCAGAGTCCTCCTTGATTGGCACTGAAAGCCTCCTTCCTTCTCTCTTCCACTTCCCTCCTGGAGCATCACTGGGAGAGGCAGAACAGGTAACTCTCTTACCTGCCTGCCTCTTCTGGCTTCTGTCTCATAGAGAGGTGGCTGGCAGTGGAAATTCAGTTGCTCACTATATTTTAGATATATACAAACTCTCTGTAAGCTGCTGCCAAAAGGAAACAAAAATGGTCCCAGCCTTCTGGCAGACAAACAGAGCAAAGGGAAGAGAAATCAAAGCATCTTGGGCATTCAGCCAATCCTGGAGTTGTTGGAGACAATAGCAGCACTGTCCTGGGCTGGGGGCTGTTCCCAGCTGGGACTTAAAGTTAGCAAGGCCTTCCCCTGGGAAATCTTACCTTGTCCTGTTTTCTCCAGCTCCCCTTTCCAAGTCCTGCTCATGGGTTTGTGCAAGGGAAAGCAGAGAAGTCTTTCCTCTACCTTACTGTCAGGGATTCCAAGGGCTCAGTGGGGGAAGATGAGGAAGGGGTTTGGGAAGGCTCTAGGACAGTTTAATCAATCCCTTCTCTTCCCTTCCTTCCAAACCTATCTAGTTTCACCCCCTTGCTGTTCAGAAGCAGTTTTCTGGCCTCTTGGGCCACCCAGATCCCAAGGGTCAGAAAAGCTCAGAGAGGGGACAGAACCTGAGAATGGAAAGATCCTTTAAAAGTTATCCAGTCACTTTCCCATTTTGCAGATGTGGAAACACAGGGACAGAGGAGAGGCAAGATTTGGCCGAAGCCAAACAGCATTTCAGGGGGCAGGTCTTCTTCCATCCAGCATCATCTGAACTCTACAGATTTCGTTTCCAAAGGGGACCACCCTGGGCACTGCCACAGCTCTTTACCCCACCTCTCCCCACAGTCCTATCCATCTCAACCACTTCTACTGGGCCATTTCAGCTCCTGTCTGATTAGGGCAAATTTTCAGGAACCTTGTTTTGGCCAGTGGTAGGAATGTGGAGCTCTAGAGCTCCCAAGAAGGCTGGTGGAGGTGGAGATCCTTTAGGGTAGAAATGCTCATCTAGTCTCTCACAAGTTCAATGAGAACAGCACTAAGATTCAGGCAAGATTACTCAAATGAACTTTAGAGACTTCAGATTTTTGAAGTGATGTAGAAACCAGTATTTCAAATCATTCTTTATAATTACTGCCACCCACAGTGAGCACATCAAGGGAAACCTTTACTTTGATAATTCTAGGAGGTGAAATCCACCCCAGGAACCACTTTTATCTTCCACCAAACACCTGCAGGTTGTAAAAGTAGTGCAGGGAGAGGCAAGAGCAGAGTGTATGTGTGTTTGGGAGTGGGGGTGGTGAAGGGAAGGTGGATAGAATTCCAGAAGGGCTGTGAGTATGGAAATCTCACTTCTTAATTATCTGAAGCAGGAGAGTCAGTATAATTAGGATATAAAGGAGCGTAGCTGGAGAAGAATTAGGAAGAATTTCAACCATGATATAGGTTCCTGGCGCTTATTTTCCAGGTTGGACAGACTTTAGTCTTCTCCTCACTGAGGGAAGGTGAGAAGGAGTCTGTCTGGCTTCACAGATCATGGCTTTCTCTTACTGCTCTTGCATCCACTAAACCAGGGGAGTTAGGCTTGTCGGCTAGGCCAGGGCTGTCTCCTGCTTATTCTGAGTCTCCAAAAGGTAACAGTTGACCTGGAGAAACTGCCTAGAGACTGGGAGGTGGGGAGTGAATGGCAGGTGAGCTGGGGGTGGGGTGGTGGCAGGGGCTGGGAATCTGTGTGGCAGGTATGGGAACACAGCAGTAAGTCATGGGCTGAGGACTAGGGGCCACGCTGCCCAAATCAGCAACTGTAGAAGGAGCTTGATGTACAGAGGTGGCACTGTCAGCAGCTATGCCTATGGGTCTAGAAAGCCTGATTAGGGTCAGGAACTGAAATACTCCCAAGTCCTTTCAGTAAGCAGATACTTTTATGGACGAGGCTGGGCCAGCCAGTCAGAAAGCAGTCCTTCTAGGAGCTTTACCCTTGATAACCACAGTACACAAGAGCTAGCTACACACTGGCTCTAGATGTTTTTTTTCCCATGTGACTCATGAACACACACTGTGTATCCCTGGAGCCCACCTGATATGGAGCTTGGGACTACCCCACAAGTCTCCACCATGCCTTTGGGGGCCCTTCTCTCTCTTTTTTAAGTTTATTTAAGTAAACTCTACACCCAATGTGGGGCTCAAACTCGGAACCTTGAGAACAAGAGCCTCATGCTCTACCGACTGAGCCAGCCAAGTGCCCCATGGGAGCACTTCTTTATTGGGAAATAAATACAGAGTCAAACAGGTGGGCCAGCCAACATCTGTAGTTCTGGGGGCCAAGAGAAAGGAGTCCAACTTTTCAGAACTCAGATCTCCATGAGCTGGTCACTCCCCACAATCACCTCGTTCATTCGTTTGGCTACAAAAGAAAAGAAAAATGTTGTTTGAGAACTTGCAGTAAAGGTGTCATTTCAAACCAAATTATTTATTTTTTTGAGAGAGGGAGCACATGTGAGTGGGGCAAG
>NW_024412388.1:35456091-35461516 GCF_014898765.1 Herpailurus yagouaroundi
AGAGACAGAGAGAATCCCAAGCAGGCTCCACACTCAGTGTAGAGCCTGATGCAGGGCTTGATCTCATGAACTGAGATCATGACTTGAGCCAAGATCAAGAGTCGGATGCTTAACTGACTAAGCTACCCAGGCGCCCCAAACCAAACCAAATTATTTCTGATTTCTATGTTCATAAACACGTATTCCTCTCCTATGTGGCTCTGCTCTTGAGAAGATCTTGGAAGTACAACTTGCCAAAGGGATTATAGGAGAGGTAGCATCTTCCTACACAGGAAGAAGGGACTGATTCTTTATACAGTTAGCTTCTGGGAGACCTCACATAGGAGGGGAACTGGAGTTGGGTCTTTTTATTTTTAAAACATTGTGTGTGTGTGTGTGTGTGTGTGTGTGTGTGTGTGTGTGTGTGTGTAAAGCTTATTTATTTGAGAGCGTGAGAGAAAGAGAGAGAGTGCAAGCAGGGGAGGTAGAGAGAGAGAGAGGGAGAGAGAGAGTCCCATGGAGGCTCTGCACTTTCAGTGCATGGGGGGCTTGAACTCACAAACTGTGAGACCATGACCTGAGCTGAAATCAAGAGTTGGATGCTTAACCAACAGCCACCCAGGTAGCCCTGGAGTTGGGTTTTAAAGGATGAATATAGTTTTTCCAGGCAGTGTATCAAAGGAAAAGCATTCTAGGCTGTTGGAACAACATGAGCAAAGGTATAAAGATATAAGATAGGGGAATATGAAATCCTGTGGTGTGGCCAGATGATTGGAAGTGGGGGAAAAGGGTGAGAAGAAATAACGTTGAATGGTTAACGGAGATATCCAGGGGTGCCTGGGTGGCTCAGTCAAACATCTGACTTTGGCTCAGGTCATGATCTCATGGTTCGTGGGTTCAAGCCCCACGTCGGACTCTGTGCTGACAGGTCAGAGCCTGGAGCCTGCTTCGGATTCTGTATCTCTCTCTCTCTGCCCCTCCCCCACTTGTGCTCTGTCTTTGTCTCTCAAAAATAAATGTTGAAAAAAAAATAAATAAAAATAAATGGAGATATCCAAAGGAGAAAGGGAGACGCCTCACATGTAGCATGGAAATAATACCACCACAGAGTTTGTTTTTTTTTATTATTATTTTTAAATTTTTACTTATTTTTGAGAGAGAGAGACAGTGCGAGCCAGGGAGAGGCAGAGAGAGAGAGAGAGACAGAGAGAGAGACATAGAATCTGAAGCAGGCTCCAGGTTCCGAGCTGTCAGCATAGAGCCTGATGTGGGGCTTGAACTCACGAACTGTGAGATCATGACCTGAGCCGAAGTTGGATGCTTAACTGACTGAGCCACCCAGATGCCCCACCACCATAGAGTTTTTATGAAGATTCAATGACTTACAGAATCATCAAGTGCTTGCTAAGCAGTGGCCATTATTTTGTAAAGTCCAAACCCATGACCTGATCCTTGCCTACCCCTCCAGCTTCATGTTCCACCATTCTCCACTTATCCCTGTAAGCCATACGTTTTGTATGGCTAGACCTCTACACAGGCTGTTCCCTCTGTCTAGAATGCCTTTCTTCCCCTCATCCCATCACATTCTCACCCTAAATGCCCTAATCAAGCACCTCCACTATTTGATGCTTTCCCTTCCATACTATCCTTTTCCTGTTTTGTGAAAACACTACCTGATACATATCTCTGTCTCTACATCATTATGTCATTCTTTCTACTTCACTCTAAGAATCTCAAGGGTAGGGTCAGTATTTGCTTTCATACCCCAGTGTCTAGCACAGCTACTTGCACAGGAAAGATTTCAGAGGCTTTGGGTAATGATAAGGATAGGGTATCGTTATTAAGTGGAGAGTTAACATTGAAAGGAGATGAAGGCTAGTAGAGTAGAGAAGATCAAGGAATTTTAAAGGTGAGTTTAAGTTGTCCAAGACAAGACATTTAGAAGAAGAGAAGGAGCACAGAGGAAGACTATGAACTTTCAATATATTTAGGGGAGGATCACAGAAGCTGACCAGTGATGGAGTGAAAGGGAAGATAAGTGTTAGTTTTCAAGGAATAAGAGCTATAGAACAGAGGGAGTGAATCAACAGTCTGGAAGGGATAGAGGAACCAGGGTCATGCTATCTCTTATTTCCTAGAGGTATGGGGCAGATGGACGACACAGGAAAGTTTTCCAGTCCTCTGTTGGCTCAGACAGAAAAGGCTGACCAGTTGGCTCAAAATGGATTCTTTCTGGGCAAGCTTCCCATGGCTTCTATAGGTCCAACATGTTTCTGGTAACACTTGGGAGCTTGAATGTGACCCTGATAGGTAAGGCAGAAACACTGGCTTTCCTGAGGCTCTCCTTCAGTCTCAGAAGGCTTTGGTGCAGCAAAATGAAGACCCTTGATGATGGGACTAAGCTGGGTAGAGACCTGTTTGGGTCTGTTCATATTGCCCATGGCCTGGAGCCTTGAAGGGGGTTTCTGACTGGAGCTTTAGAGACCTTAAGAATTCAGACATGCCCTCTGATCCACCCACCTTTTCAGCTTTGTTTCTTGCTATATCTCCCTTGTACCCTATATTCTAGATTTTCCAAATGAGTTGCAGTTTCCAACACTGGATTGTTTTTTGCCTTCAAATGCTTGCTTGCTTACCTGGTTCCCCTTTGCTTGAGAGGTTCTTCCCTTTTGTGTATTTGATAAATAGCCCAGAATTTCAAGATTTAGTTTTAATTCCTTCCTTGTGTCAAGAACTGATTTCTCTTTTATGTCTTTAATTAACCCTTATAGTCTCTTACCATCATACCTGTGAAACTTTTCTATACTTATTTCTTTGTCTGTTTCTCTACTGGGGGCAGCTGGACAGCAAGAGGCAAATCTTATTCATCTTTATACCTCTAGCCTATCATAGCCTAGAATATAGGAGGCAGTAGTAGTTGTTGAATGCATGTATGTTTTGGGGATTATGTGAAAGTACAGATGTAGGACAAGGAGCATATACCGGACAAGGCCCCCAACCTCTTTGTCACAGAGAGCATAATTGACACAAGAAGGGCAAATGAAGTGCCTGGATGGGGCAGACAACGCCTTCTGCTCTGCCAGGCTCCAAACAAACACCTGAACTTTCTTTGACTTGCTCTCCCTACTTTCAGCTCTACCCTCTGGTCTGCTCACGGCCGGGGGGTGGGAGAAGTCTTGCTCACTGGGATTCAGGGAACAGAGACTAGATCTGGCATTTTGGGGGCAGCTGAATTTTCACAGGGATTCAGTAAGGCAGAGGAAACCTGGAGGGAAGCAACAAGCAGTACTAGTTATGCTTGGCCAGGGTTGGAAGCTGACTTCAGTAAACACACTGGAAAAGTTCTGGGCTGGAATCAGGTTAGGAAAGATCCTAAGATCCTAAGGATCCTTCCCTGAGAGTACAAAGGAAGGCTGGCAAGTTGAGGAGAAACCAATGGGACTGAAGGGAATGACAAGTTGAATATGAAAAGCTGCACTGCTGGGAAGCTGGGAAGAATTCCCACTAGCCAGGACTTGACCTATGTACCCATCAGGTTTTACTTTCATGGCTAGGGGACAAATCACTGTGATCACAGGGAAGAGACCCAAGTTATCTCACTGACAATAAGAAGAGACTCAGATGAAGTCTCCAGGTAGAGTCTCCCAGGTTTTGACTTTGTTGGCTGTGGCTTTTCTACTGGCTTGAGCAGGAGATCAAAGTAGACTGCCAGGATTTTTGCCAGAGATAATCTCATTAACTGAGTATGCTGGGGTGGGGGTAAGAAAAGCCAGAGTTTTGTTAGAAAAGGGCTTGTTCTGCTGGTAGTGAAGAGGGGTATACTGGTTGTAAAAGTCACATTTTGGGGGTATAAGACTATTATAGATGTAGTGACTCTGTGGTATGAAAACAATCGAAATCTGGAGAGAGGATAGCATTACTTCTGAGGATGAATATTTTATTCTAAAATCCCTCCAGGTGAGGAAGACTGACTTAGGGACTCTGCCATCTACTGAGCTGTTTGTTGCTGAGGACCTGAGTTGTTGATGTTTGTCTGCATCATCTACAGTAACAGGTCTCAAGTGCTGCACTAATGGTTATGGATTTTCTTTCTCCACATGGCTCAACTGCAAAGAAAAGTAACAGTGGGAATTGGTGACTGGCCAGGAGTACGTGTGGCAGGAAGGCACTGACTATTGTGCTGGATACATCAGTCCATCCAGCATAGAAAACAGAGCGGGAAGTGTTGAGGTTCTGTATTTTAGAGTCCAGATGATTTCCCTGGCCACCTCTCTTTCAACCATTAAGGGGCTTCCTTGCTAAAATGGGAACACACAGTGTTGGAGCCAAAAAGTCCATGGGACACTAAAGCCCATGACATCTTAGGAGTTTGGCTAGCCCAGCCTCGTGCTCCCTGATGGGAGATGCAATGACTCAAAGCCTAAGTATCTGGCATTCAGTTGTCATGTATACATTATGAACACAGAATGGAAAGGGTCCTTGCAGAGTAAAAGAAAGGAGCCCCATTACTTTGTTGGAAACGGGGAGGAGAAGCAGCAGAAACTGTGAGGTTCCAGGTTCCAGCACACAAGAAGGGAGGGATCCTCCAGGGTGGTGGCAAATGGAGTTCATACATTCAAATATGCCTATGGAATCTAAACTCTTAAAAACCACAGAAGGAAGCAATTCCTGGCTCCAGGAGGGGCTGAAAGAAGAAAGTACTGGAGGATGCTTCTACTTTTTGCTGAGCAGGGGAGAATTTACAAAGACAAAGAAGCAGGAAGGAGGTGGAAGAAACATTGTTCAGGGCTACAAATCCAAAGAGAACAGAACAAAGCACACAGAGAAATGCGATGAGGTGACAGGGAGAGGACAGGATAAAAAAGCAGCTCCACAGACAAGCTGCTTTTGAAACTCTGGGGACCATTTCCAAGGGCTTCCCATGGAGTTAGAGAAAAGGCTGGGTGTTCTGAATCTTGTTTTATTTTATTTATCTTATTATTATTATTTTTAAATTAATTAATTTATTTGAGAGAGAGAGACACTGCGAGTGGGGGAGAGGCAGAGAGACAGAGGGAGAGAGAATCCCAAGCAGGCTCTGTGCTGCCAGCGCACGAACTCGAACTCCTGAAACCAAGAGATCATGACCTGAGCCAAAACTAAGAGTCAGAGGCTTAACTGACTGAGCCACCCAGGCTCCCCTGAATCCTATTTTAAAGAAATTACCGGGGCGCCTGGGTGGCGCAGTTGGTTAAGCGTCCGACTTCAGCCAGGTCACGATCTTGCGGTCCGTGAGTTCGAGCCCCGCGTCAGGCTCTGGGCTGATGGCTCAGAGCCTGGAGCCTGTTTCCGATTCTGTGTCTCCCTCTCTCTCTGCCCCTCCCCCGTTCATGCTCTGTCTCTCTCTGTCCCAAAAATATATAAACGTGGAAAAAAAAATTTAAAAAAAGATACAGACTTAGCTTTC
>NW_024412388.1:35461616-35682635 GCF_014898765.1 Herpailurus yagouaroundi
AGTGTCTCCCTCTCTCTCTGCCCCTCCCCCGTTCATGCTCTGTCTCTCTCTGTCCCAAAAATAAATAAACGTTGAAAAAAAAAATTAAAAAAAAAAAAAAAAAAAGAAATTACCAACAGGACCCATCTGCTCAAGAAAGAAATTTCTCTGTAACCTAAGGGTAGGCCTGAGTGAGCTGGTATGTTGAACAGGAGAAAAAATCAAGATCTGGGGCTCCTGAAGATCAGAAAGAGCTGGGATATGGAGGCCAAATATATTTTTCCAATATGGAAAAAGGACTAAAGGGAGAAAAGGTGTATCACTGATCAAATTCTGCTGGGTAAGCCAGGAATGGCTTCTTTCTCTGGTCTTTTTGGAGGCTATCTGGCAATCATTTAGGCTGAAGAACCAGTTTTGTCACTTACTAGCTACATACCTTGGGTTAATTTCAACTTTTCTTTCTCTCTCTTTTTTTTTTTTAATGTTTATTTATTTATTTTGAGAGAGAAAGAAAGCACTTGCATGAATGGAGGAGGGGCAGAGAGTGGGAGAGAGAATCCCAAGCAGACTTCGCACTGTCAGTGCAGAGCCTGGTGCAGGGCTCAATCCCATGAACTGTGAGATTATGACCTGAGCCAAAATCAAGAGTCAGATATTTAACTAACTGAGTGCCCTACACTTCAACTTTTCTAAGTCTCAGTTTCCATTTCACCAAATGGGTCAATAATGAATCCCTACCTCACAGGGTTTTTATGAGAATCCAATAAGATAGTGTATGTGAGAACATTTCAAAGCTATACACAACAGCTAGCTGTTAGCCAATGGCTTTCCAGTAGGGCAATGCCATCCATGCTGCCAGTGTTGGAACTTAAGTTTGTATGCCAGCCCTCACACCGTGCATACGATCACAGAAGAAAATACCAATAGCTGTGGTGCTGCTGTTGACTAATACTCCCGCTTGAAGCTTCTCTGGTGAGACACTGGGTAGAATGTGTCTGCCATTAATTGAACTAAAAATACCAGTCTTTCTTTTTTTTTTTAACTTTTTAAAAAGTTTATTATTTTAGGGTTTATTTATTTTGAGAGAGAGCGAGTGAGCATGCACAAGTGGGGGAGGGGCAGAGAGAGAGGGAGACAGAATCCCAAGCAGGCTCCACACTGTCAGCATACAGCCCGATGTGGGGCATGAATCCACGAACCATGAGATCATGACCTGAGCTGAAACCAAGAGTTGGATGCTTAATTGACTGCACCATCCAGGTGTCCCTCAAGAGCCATCATAAAGTATTGGTGCTAATCTGGGCCATTAGATCTTTTTGGTATGTTTGAAAATTTTTGATAGTAAGGCTGCATACATTTATGAGCTTATTGGTAAGATAAATTCCTAAAAAGGGAACTGTTAAATCAAAGTTAAAACGTTTGACGACAATGTCAATTCCTCTCCAAAGATGGCTTTATTGATTCATGTTCTCACCTGCAGAGTATGCATGTGCTTGTTCCCTTATTGTCACCAGAACTAAGCACTAGGTAAAAAATGGCATCTATGATTGTAATTTGGTTTACCTTTGGCTTCAATCCTCTGGCCACTTCCAATTAGGCAGTTCTTGATGTCCGTTCCCTTCTCGATCACAGCATTGTTGCAGATGATGCTCCCCTGGATGCTGCTTCTGTAACAGAGCAGCCAAGTTAAAGAGTGCCCATGGCTCTCATCACCATCCTTACCCTTGTGGGTTGGGGGTTCTGGCTCATTCATAGGCTAGGAATGGCCGGTTTGTTCAGTTAATGGTTACATGCTTCAAGTTGTCAATAGAAGAGAGAATGCTCAGCTGGACCAAGGGAGGACCTGGCTTTAGCAAAGTCCAGAGTTCAGATATGCTTGTAATGATCTTCCCCACTAGGGCTTGAAAACAGAAGACGCTGTGATTTCTTTAGACATGCCACACCTGGAGGTCTAAATTTTATCGGATCTCTCCTTATTTGTTCTGGGGAGTGGAAGCTGGCACTAGTCCCTGGGCTGATCCATCACTCTTGCTTCTCATCTGGGAATATATTCCAAATTTCATCTAAGGCTTAAATCCTATGAATCTTCCTAGGAGATCAGCTATGGAAACAATAGGTATCCCACAGCCCTCACTACAGACTCTGATTAATCAAAACCATACTCATTTAAAAGAACCCAAAAAACAAAAAACCAACGTTTTTTTAAACTAGCTCCATGCCATATCAAAGACTACTCCAGATCCTAAAGCCACTCTCAAGAGTAGTACCTCTGGCTTGTAGCATTTGAATGTATTTAAAGAGCATCTTTCTGGCTCCTAAAGACTAGTGGGTGGGAGTAGAGGTCCTTTTGAAAATCTTCACTAGCATGTGTTGCATACCTACTCTATGCTAGCTGCTGTGTTAAATACTCTATGTACATTATAGGAGTGACTTACAGATCTAGTCATTTAATCACCTGGGCAGCATAAAAAATAACAAACAAAAACACCCTCATCATCCTGGCCTCCATCAATCTTTTTGGTAGGTCTGGGATACAGGCTTTATGTATTTAATTAGAAAAAAAAAAGCTTCCTAGATGATCCTGGGAGTATCATTTTTACCTCTGATGCAGTAAAAATAACAACTACATTTTTCAGATGAGGTAACAGATTTAGAGAAGTTAAACCATTTACCCAAAACCACATAATTGCCAAGTAGCAGATTCAAATCTAGATCTGCCTGACTCCAGAAGCCATACATTTAATCATAACGCTATACAAAGACATTAAGGGGGGCAAAGACTGGAGGAAGCTTCGAACTGCCAAGTTGTTTTTCTGAGCCAAATGTCTCTGTGGAAGGAGGGGCTCTGCCCTAACAGGGCACTGAATATTCAGTACCCTAAAGAGTCAGAAGTAGGCAACTGGAGGGGAGAAGGAAGGTGAGGAGGAAGGGTATGGGCATCTATTTAAACAAAACAAAACAAGACAAAACAAAACACTAACTAAGGAAAAATCCTCACGCAACCCAAGAAGCATTGGGGCTAGGGAGGAGGACATTCCAAGGACTGAAACTATTAATGCACAGGCCATTAAAAAAAATTCTTGCCAAATGCCAAAACTTTAGTAAAATGCAAAAAAGGAATTCTAGAGTTTATGGCATTCCAGAGTCTTCTTTATCTCTATTTTTTGGAAGGTTAAAGCCTGTCAGAAAGCAGCAAAAGGCCAAAGCCACAGCACCTCTGTGGTATGGGCTAAAGATGGGCAGACAGTATTAGTTTGTTTTTTTGGCTCAAATTCAGAATACACTAAAAAAAAAAAAAAAAAAAAAAAAAAAAAAAAAAAAAATCAGGATACACTCAGTGGGTATGTATCAAGGGGACTTCCAAAACCTACTTTCCTTCTGCTTTGGGTAAAGCAGTTCAGTTAGCAGTTAGGGTGGCTCCTGCTTCTTGATGAAAATTCCCCCAAAAAGAATAGTAAGGAAGTATAGAAAGCTTCAGAAACACAGGCTGCTGGGACAAAGCAGGCTTACAATTGGCTACTAGTTTGCCACTGAAAAGTCTTTTTTTTTTCTCTAAAATGGGAGTAGGCGGATGCCTTCTGCTCAGAAGTGTAAGATCCTGAGAAGGCATGCTCTGGAGCTAGGCAAGGGGTAAATATAGTCAGCAGACAAGAAAGCCAAGAGGAATTCAAGCAGCCATAATTAGAGACTACTACATGGCTATTTTGGAATTTGGGATGTAAGTGGGAACCATTCCTGGAAGGAAGAGGCTAGATTGACTGAGGTCAGATTTCCACAGCAATGGATAGCCTGGGTTCTCCTTACGTCTAACAGGTATGATTGAGGTATTCAGGAACCTTTTCTCATCTAATTTGTGTTTAACTCCCTCTGAGACACATAAACTACCACTGTAGAGTCTGCAGATGTGATGGGAAAAGTGGGATGATTATATAAAGAAGTTGGGTGCTCTCCTGAAGTTCTTGGTCAGTGGATCTATGGAATGATTTGAGATGAACACGTGACAAAATGCTTGGTGAGTGTAAAGTTCTTTTCTGCCATTTGTTTCTTCAACTGTTTCCTATTAGCACTGCTGCAGTCACAAGTCACTTCCATTAGCAAGGCTGAGGTACTCTGGAAAAAAATGTCAAGCCAATATAGCTTGTCCGGACAGACTTTTCCACCTGTCTAGAAAGAAATTCCAAGATTAAGGATTTTATTGGAATTGTGCTCATGCCAGAGAGGAAGGACTAATACTACTATATCAAATGTTGCCAATCTACAATAAAGGCTTTGCCTTTTCTGCTCAGTGCATAAAGTGGAGTGGAGGTGACTTCCTCTACAGCTGAAGAAAAGAACTGGCCCCAACATGGAAACAACAGTTTTTGCAACTTAGTTTTAAGTCTCAGCTTGGTACTGAAGACTCTGCTGTGCTAATACCCGGTTGTGTCTAATTTCCTTCCTTCCGTCCTCCCTTCCTCCCTTCCTTCCTTCCTTCCCTCTTTGTATCTGCCTACCGGTTACCTACCTACCTACTGAGAGAGAGAGAGAGGGAGAGAACATGAGTGGGGGAGAGGGGCAGAAAGAATCTTTTTTTAAAAATACAATGTATTTACTTTGAGAGAGGCAGAGAGGGAGAAAGAATCCCAAGCAGGCTCTGCTGTTAGTGCAGAGCCTCATGTGGGGCTTGAACTCATGAACCTGGGCTGAAATCAAGAGTTGGATGTTCAACTGACTGGGCCATCCAGGAGCCCCTGGTTGTGTTTTCTAAGAAGCTGTTGAGAGATGGCTAATATTAATGGAGTTTTGGTTCTCATTTCTACTTGGTGGGGTTAAATTTTAAGCAAAACTGCAGGCTTTGGGAAATTACCCTGAAAACGCTAATGCTTCAGTGGAAAAGAGACCATGAGAAAAACAGAGGTCTTTGTAAGATCTGTAGATCACTGCTTGGCCAGGTACACTGTGCCACACCATGTTGTGGCATATGACATAATGAAGAAGCCCTGGTCTGGGAAGCAAGAAGGCCTCCAAATTCTAGTTCCTCTTCTGGCTTTAGTTAGAACTTTCTTCACTTTATTACAGAAGGAAAGGGAACACACATAACTCTCTTGTCTAATATATCTCAGTCATTACACAAAACATTTTATGTTCATTGTGTAACTTAATCTTTTTAGCAAGCCTGCAGGGATAGTGGTGTTTATTCTAATTTTTACAGAGAAACTTGAGGCTCACAGAAGTTATAATAGCAATGTGCCCAAGCCTACACAGTGATTAAGTGACTGCATTGTTGGACTCAGCTGGTGACTAGGTAGTATTTGGTAAAAAGCCATGAAATTTTTCAGTAACACTAAGGACAGGCAGGTTCTGCTCTGGAGATAAGCTGGTAGGCTTTCTAAACTTACTCATAACCTTGGGTGAGAAAAGAGTATGGAAGTGGAGATATATGTAGTTTTTCTAGGCATGTGACTAAACCCAAAGGTTCACTACTTTAGTCCAAAGATTATGGTTGAGTCACCCATATTTCCCCAAAAGGCAAGAGCCTCCTAACCTTAGCCCAAGGGGCCCTCATCCAGGAGTCTGTCTAGATGAAGAATCTTGTATAATTATTTTTTGTATTTTTTAAAAAATTAATGTTTATTTTTGGGAGAGACAGAGTGTGAGTGGGGGAGGGGTAGAGAGAGAGGGAGACATAGAATCCGAAACAGGCTCCAGGCTCCAAGCTGTCAGCACAGAGTCTAACTCGGGGCTCAAATCCACGAACCGTGAGATTGTGACCTGAGCCAAAGTCAGACGCTTAACCGACTGAGTCACCCAGGCACCTCTGTGTTATTTTTAATGAACTATTTCAGGTACAGAAAAAAAGTCTGTATTAGTAGACAATATATAGTATTTTTTTCATGTTTTAAAATTTTTTATAAATGCCAAACTTGCTTTTTTCCCCCTTCAACATCACATTTGTGAGATTTATCCAGGTTAATTCATGTAATAAGACATAATGCTTAAAGAAATCTCTCACCTTCTTCCTTTCTCTGGTCAATCTTGCTTTTGGTCCTCTAAATGAAACTGTATTGGCTCCAGCAAGCAAGCTGAAAATTTCCTCCCTTTAGTTCTATGTGTGTCGCTTTACTATATAAAGGTTTAGTGGTGAGAAATGTCTCCCTCCTAAGAAATCTAAGTCTTTATATTCCCTAAACAGAGGCTAAGAAAAAGAAGGGTTTGGGGGGAATCATGGTTAAAGTAACAACCTCAGAGAATTAAGCTGTAGTATTCTCCATCTAAGAAGATCTAAGAAGATGGGTTTAGTCCAAAGGCAAAGAGTGAATCAAAAGTCCTAAGGAGCCCCTTTAAGTCCAGGGGATCTTCCCAAAGTTTCGTAAGTTGGTATTTTCAAGACTGTTACTGAAGAAACATGGAAAAAATTCTTCTAACAGTCACGGTCCTTTTGCAACTCTAATTACCGCAGACTTAATTTTATGTTTAAGGGAGTTCACTTTTACACTCCTCCTACCCATTTGTTAATATTTTGTTGCATTTCTTACTTGGCTGTATTATTTCTTCAAGTAGAGTTTTCCAGAGGGTTCATGGGTGACACATCTCCAGAGGCCTGGAGTATTTCTGATGATTTTATATTTCAACCATAATTTGACTAACTCTAGGATTCTTAGGTCATAATCGTTTCCCTCCAAATTTTCTAAATGTTGTCTTACTTAAATGTTGTCTTAAATGTGGTCACAGAAAAGTCCAAGGCCAGCTTGATTTTCTCCCTCTTATGTGCCCTGAGATTTTGCAAAAGATGTGTTTGCCAATTTCCCTCTGGTTTGCCCATGCCCCTATTTGTTATGCTGGTTGAATTTTGGTCTTTTCTTTGGATCTGATCTACATTCCATTGTGTCTGGCAGATAGTCTTTAGTCTGTGTACAGGTATGTGGTGTTATCTAGCTTTATTATGGATGAAGCTTCCTTTTCTGGTTTTGTTTGTTTTTATTTTGTTGAATTTCAAGGAGTGAAGTACTCCATTATTTTTTCTAGAAGTAGACATGGCTCTTTGGACATATACTCAGCCAATTATATAGTAGGGGAGGTTAAATCAGGGACTTCTATTTTTCATTCAGTAAATACTTACAAGGTATATAAAGTACAGTATTAGAAATTAAGAGATACAAAGGTATATGAGAACTACTTCTGTGTTCAATGAATTTACAGTCTAGTTGAGGAAAAAAGAAAGGTGCACTAAACAGCACACGAACATAAATGAAGTGTATGGGTTGCACAGGGAACACGGAAGCAGAGGAAACAATTTCTGGCTAGAACAATTCAAGGCTGCATGGAGGAGGTGGAAAATGTATTGGACCTTGAAAGATGAGTAGGAGGATTTCCTACAGGTAAAGATATTCAGAGAGAGGCAATTCAGGCAGAGTGATGTCAGGAATAAAGAAAAAAAAGAAAAGTAAGGGACCCAGTGAGCAGGGTAGTCAGTGAGTACAGGTGAAGAAGACACTCAGGGTAACAATGAGAAGCAATAATATATTGTTTGGCTCTGAGGGCTGCACTTGCTGCTTGCAGAAAGCATGGAATACCTAGGTGAAAATTTGGCTCCCTGGCCTGCCTGCATGTGAAGGAACTACCTTACACTTTTGCTTGGGTCATTCACCTTGGACTAGGAGGAAATGCAGGAGATGTTGCTCAGGACCAGAGAGCCAAGACACAGAACACAGAACTGACACCAAAGCCTGGACAATGAAGTTTTAACTATCGACTTTGGGTTGCTGGGCATCAGCTGTCACAGAACTTGGAATTTCTACCAGAAACTGAAAATGAGAAAGACAGGAGCCTTCTCTGCATAGTCTCACCTACACCTTCGCCAAGGTGGTCCTATTAGCATCTCTCAAGCTTTGAGGACCTTGGGCAGATGTCTAAGCCACTGTCCAGAAAGCCTCAGCAACTCACAACTGCTGGCAGAGACAAGTAAGCTAGGAATATCAGAAACTGCCTTCTGGACGAATTCATGCTCCTGCTTTGCCACTCAGTCCAGATGTAACAGCAGCAGGTAACAGTCTCACGCAACTGCAATTTAGTTACTTTTCCCAAATTTACTATAACTAATTAAAACTAAATGACCTGAAAATAATAGGAAAAGGTTCATATGGGATGCAGGATGTTTGATCTTATCACCAGGAGCTAATTTACCAGATTGGGTAATCTCTAATGGTCTCCCTAGTCATTAGCTTCATGTGGGCTGCCTCAACTTTTTTAGTTGAAAAAAAAAAAAATAGCAGCCACCACCATCTAAACCTTTATTGTTTCCCTAGCTTATAAGGCCATTCAAGATGATACCTCCTCCAAAATAGCAACTGACTCTAGGATATTATGCTAGGTATTTTCTATGAATTTTTCTCATATATGCAAGTTGGAGTTTCTTAGGGAACCTTGGTTCCCTCACCAAGTCTCTTAATGTCAATTCAGGACACCAACACTGGACTTTAAAGAGGTGCCAGAGAGCTGCTCCTTTGTCTGCCCACCCACTGGTGGGAGGGAGAGGGTGCTAATTAGAGCAAATGGGAAAGTTATGGCACTGTCTTCCCTGGAAGGTCTGAGGCATGATGAGACAGAGTGGAAGTTACAAAGCCTTATGAGCTACTCTGGAATTAGGTGATCAAATGGATAAAGGCAAGTGTGGTTCTCGTTTTTGAGAGAATGGTGATGCCTGTCAGTTTCATGCATGAATCTGGAATGAGACATGGAGTAGCAGGAATGCAATGAGAAGAAAATCTAGAATTCCACAATTTGCCCATCTGTAAAAATGCAGGAGTTGATCAGGGTGACTTCTAAGGCCCTATGTCACTAACATTCCAGGACTCAGTGTTGGAGCTAGATCATGAAAAACCTGGAAATTCAAACTTTATTCTAAAGGTAATGGGGAGTCTTCAAAAAAAGTTTTTTTAAATTGTTATTTATTTGAGAGAGTGTGTGAAAGTGTGCGTGTGAGTGGGGTAGAAGCAGAGAGAGAGAATCTTAAACAAGCTCCATGCCCAGTGCAGAGCCTGACATGGGGCCTGATCCCATGACCCTGGGATCAGGACTTGGGCCAAAATCAAGAGTCTGGTGCTTAACCAACTGAGCCACCCAAGCGCCCCTCAAAAACAGTTTTTGAACAGAACAGGGACATGATCAGAGATCTCCTTTAGGAAGACAACGCTGGCGGGGAGGTGCCTCAGTGGCTCAGTCAGTTGAGCGTCCAACTTTGGCTCAGGTCATGATCTCACTGCTCCGGAGTTCGAGCCCCACATCAGGCTCTGTGCTGACAGCTCAGAGCCTGCAGCCCACTTCAGATTCTGTGTCTCCCTCTCTCTCTGCCCCCAGTTTCACTCTGTCTCTCTCTCAAAAATAAATAAACATTAAAAAAAAAAGGAAGACAACACTGGCAACATGCCACCTCTGAAATGAGATACAGTAATGATGATGTCGACGACGATAAACAAATGAGAGCTAACACTCTACGTCCAAGTTCTATTCTAAGTGCTTTATGTCTATTAACTTAGTACTCCCAATAAATCTATGGGGTAGTTTAGTTTTTTTATTCTTATTTTTTAATGTTTATTTATTTTTTGAGAGACAGAGACAGAGCATGAGTGGGGGAGGGGCAGAGAGAGAGAGGGAGACACAGAATCCACACACAAACTCCAGGCTCTGAGCTGTCAACACAGAGCCCAATGTGGGGCTTGAACTCATGAACTGTGAGACCATGACGTGAGCCAAAGTCGGACGCTTAACCGACTGAGCCACCCAGCGCCCTGAGGTAGTTCAGTTTTTACCTCATTTGACAGTAAAAAAATCAGGCACAAAGACATAAAGCCAATTCCCTAAGGGACTAGTAAGTGACAGACTCAGGATTCAATCTGGCAGTCTGACTCCAAAGTTCAATTTCTAAATCCATAGAAGGAATGACAGGCAGATTTGGAAGAATAAGACAAATACAGACAGAAAAATAAGAGAACACCACAATGATTCAGGAAGAGGTCTCTGGGTCTGACCTCTTCTTCTGACCTCTAGTCATGGGGCGTCTGGGTGGCTCAGTCAGTTAAGTGGTCCGACTTGGTATCAGGTCAGGTCATAATCTCGTGGTTTGTGAGTTTGAGCCCTGCATCAGGCTCCACGCTCCAGCGAGGATTCTCTCTCTGTCCCTCTCTCTCTGCCCCTCCTCTGCTCGCTCTCTCTCTCTCTCAAAATAAATAAATAAACTTAAAAAAAACCTATAGTCACAAACTGGCTACTAGATACCTCCACATAACTGGATGTCCTGTAGGTACTTACAATTTCATATGCCCTACACAGGCCTTTTCTCCCCACAAATCTGTACCTCCTTCACCTTTCCTCATCTCAGTGAGCACACCATCATCTACCCTGTTTCCCCACCTAGAAACCTGGGCTTCACCTACCAACTGTCCTCTCTCTCTCTCTCGTAATGTTTATTTTTGAGACAGAGAGAGTGAGTGAGTGCAAGCAGGGAAGGGGCAGAGAGAGAGGGAGACACAGAATCTGAAGCGCTGAGCTGTCAGCACAGAGCCTGACATGGGGCTCAAACCCATGAACTGTGAGATCATGACCTGAGCCAAAGTCGGCTCAGGTCACTTAACCAACTGAGCCACCCAGGTGCCCCTCAACTGTCATCTCTCTTACCCTTTAAATCCCTTCCTTGCCCATTCCTTATCAGTCTCTTTAGATTCTTTTTCTTACGTCCAAAATTGCTGATGTTCTCCAAGGTTTTATCTTGGTTTCTTTTCTTTAAAAAATTTTTTTTAAGTTTATTTATTTATTTTGAGAGAAAGAGAGAGTGAGTGCCCATAAGTGGGGTAAGGGCAGAGAGAGAGGGAGAGAGAATTCCAAGCAGGCTCTGGGGTGTCAGTGTGGAGTGCATGGGGCTTGAACTCACTAACTGTGAGACCATGACCTGAGCCGATATTAAGAGTTGGACACTTAGCCGACTGAGCCACCCAGGTGCCCCTTGGTTTCTTTTCTTTTAAGGTCACATAATCTCCCTGAATGTCTCTTCTACTCCCACAGCTTCAGTTACCCCTTCTATGCCCACCACTCCCAAATCTGTACTTCAAGCACAGGCTTCTTTCCTGCACTCCAGTCCTGCACATCAAGTCCCTGCATGTCAAGGCCGCTTGCCATTAACTCAACTTATCCCAAATGGAACTTACCTTTTCCCTGCCTCCCACTCTGCAAATCCTCTGCTGATTTCTATCTTAGTGAATAGCACACCAAAAATCTTATTGTTCAAGCAAGAAATCTGGAAGTTTTCCCTAATTTCTCTTTTACCTTATATATCCAGGCAGTCATCATGCTTTATAGTTTGTAATCATCATACTATTTCTCCTCCCTATCACTACTGCTACTGCTTTAGTTTAGGGCCTCTTCTATTTTACCAGGATTCTTTCAGTAGTCTTCCTCCCTCCATGTTTATCCTCTTCACATCACTCTCCATAATGCAGCCAAAATGATCTTCATAAAATGTAGATTTAATTGTTATTCCTTTCCTTTAAACTCTTACATTATTACTCTTACCTATTAAACTTGTTAGGGGATAGTCCATGATTTGGCCTTTGGCCATCTGTATAGCCTTGTCTCCTCTCTATCCATTCCTCTTTCGAATTCTGTTATTTCGGTTATTATGAATTGTTTACCATTCTTCCATATAACAAGTATTTACTGAGTTCCTGCAGGCTTTCTGCTTCAAGATATAATAGTGAAACAGAAAGATAAGGTACTTACATTCTCAAATTAATATTTACTTGTGAGAGACAGGTAAATAAGAGAAGTCCAGATAGTAATAATGCTATGAAGGAAATAAAACAGGTTGACGTAATGGAAGAGTACTGGGACAGGTTACTTCTGATAGGGTAAGTCAGTCAGTGAAGCCTCTTCTTAAGTGATGAAATTCAAGCTAAGATCAAAATGAAGAGATGTTTCTGGAATAAGATATGCTCATGCTCTCTCACACTTCACACTCCTTTAAAACAATGTATTTTTAAAAGTTTATTTATTTACTTAGAATGTGCGAGTGGGGTAAGTGCAAACAGAGAGGGGAGAGACAATCCCAAGCAGGCTCTGTACTTCAGTGCAGAGCCTGATGTGGGGCTCGAACTCACAAACCGTGGACAATGACCTAAGCCAAAACTAAGAGTCAGATGCTTAACTGACTGAGCCACCCAGGCACCCCTCACACTTAACACTCTTGATGTATCTAGAACATTCCTTTCTCTACCTTGGGTAGCTCTACTCATTTTTCAGCTCATGGGTCATTTCCTTAATTCTTTCCTGACCCTCTTCTCCTTTGTGACTATACAGATTTCTACCACAGCACTCATGCACAGTCTTCAGTATCCAGTGGGTCTTTCGTTTGATGAGTAAAATATTTGAGACAGGTTTCTACTCTCAGTGGTGTGCTGGAGGCAGCCTGTTCTGCTTGGGAGAGCTGATTGTTGGTATCTCTTCCCAACTCAGGTGTTTGCTGATATCATTGGCCATAGTGGGAGAAGGTACAGTATGGAAATTGGCAAATGTTACAAATCAGATCACTTATTTTTTTCCTTTGGAAAGCTAGTTGTTAACAACTTATCAGTACACCACTGGTAGCAGTGTACCACAAAATTCTGACCTTTTTTTTTTTTTGGCAATTAAATTTATATATGCATGTATATATCTTAAAACAAATCTTTCTGAAGGTTTTACTATGAAAAACAGCAGGCTTCTGTTCCCCCTACTCATTTCCTTTTTCCTGGAGACAACTTTTGGTCTTTTTGCTGAGTTATTTCAGTTTTTTTGTTTGTTTGTTTGTATTTTAAAGAGAGAAAGAGGGAGTGGATGAGCAGTAGAGGGAGAGAATCTCAAGCAGGCTCCATAGCCAGCACAGTCCGACATGGGACTCAATTTTTCAACTCTGAGATCATGACCTGAGCTGAAATCAGGTCGGACTTTTAACCAACTGAACCATCCAGGTACCCCATTGAGTAGTTCAGCCATTTACCTCCCCGTGTATACATAACAACATGCATATTACTACTTCTTCAGTTTTTAGTTTTAGTTATTATCAATAGATTTCCCACAATGGAAGATGAGGATTTAGCTTTCCTTTCTCTCCCTCTTCCCTCTTTTCCTTTCTATCCCTCATCCTTTCTATATTGTTACAGCATGATTTTGGTCAATAGTTGTTTATTACGATTACATAAATTGTACTTCATATTGTGTACATAGTGAACTGTGACGCCATTTCCTTTCATGTGCAAATTTTTATTTATTTATTTTAAAGTTTATGTATTTATTTTGAGAGAGTGCACAAATGGGGGAGGGGCAGAGAGAGAGACAGAGAGAGACAGAAAATCCCAAGCAGGCTCTGTGCTGTCAGCATGGAGCCCAACATGGGGCTTGAACTCAAGATCATGACTTGAGCTGAAATCAAGAGCTGGATGCTTAACTGACTGAGTGACTGAGCCACCCAGGTGTCCCTCAGGTACAACGTTTTTTTTTTTAAGTTTATTTATTTATTTTTGAGAGAGACAGACACAGTGTGAGTGGGGGAGGGACAGAGAGAGAGAGGGAGAGAGAGAATCTCAAGCAGGCTCTGCACTGTCAGCACAGAGCTGATGTAGGGCTTGAACTCACAAACCATGAGATCATAACCTGAGCTGACACCAAGTCTGATGCTTCACTGACTGAGCCACCCAGGTGGCCACCCCCTACAACTTTTTAAACAGAGTTCATAACTGTTTTGTTTTTGTTAGTATTCTATGCTATTACTAATTCAACCCAAACTTTTAGCCAGTTGTCTAAATCTTTCAAGATGTTTATATGTATTTGGTATTTTATCATTTTCATCTTCCTAAGTTTTTTTGTGGATTCCACTCTGGGCTAACTGCTCTTTATGCTTCATGCATAGTTGTCATTTTTGGATCTGCCTTCAGTATCATGCTATGTATTCTTTTTGCTTTTTCAGAGTTGTATCTTTTGTATCTTGTATCTTTGGTTTATTCTTCATTTGGTGGAACACATCTAGAAAAAACACACTTGGGGCACCTGGGTGGCTCAGTCAGTTAAGGGTCTGACTTCGGCGCAGGTCATGATCTCACGGTTCGTGAATTCAAGCAGCGCATTGGGCCCTCTGCTGTCAGCACAGCCTTCTTGGGATCCTCTGTCACCCTCTCTATCCCTCCCCACTCACTCTCTCTCTCTCAAAAATAAATAAACATTAAAAAATTTTTCTAGAAAAAAAAAGAAAAATCACATTTAACATTTTCCTTGGGTGTAGAATTCTAGGTTGAAATTAGTTTTCCTTCAGAATTTTGAAGGCATTGTTCTATTTTCTTCTAGTTTCCAATGTTGCTACTGATAAGTCCAAAGCCATTCTGGTTCCTGATTGGTTATATAGCACCTATTACTTTCTCTTTGTAACTTTATAGCATGCTTTGTCTCCAGTGTTTTGAAAACTCAAAACGACGTAGATTTTTACCCATTGTGCTGGGCACTTGGTAGGCCTTTTCATTCTGTAAATTTACCTCTCTGTGGGGCATTTTCCTATATTATTTCTTAAATAATTTCCTCCTCTGATGTCTGAACTCTCTCTCTCTTTTTTTTTTAGAGAATTCGTATTCAGATGTTAAACATCCTGAACTGGTCCTCTCGTTTCCTTATCGTTTCTCTTCTATGTTCTATCTCTTTATCTTTTTGCTCTACTTTCTGGGAAATGTCAATTTTATCTTCTAATTCTTTTATTGGGGTTTTCCTTTTGTTATCATAGTTTTAATTTCTTAGAGTTCTTTTTTTGTTCTTTGAAATGACAGGTTGTTTGAAAGTATTTTTCTCTCCCTGCAATCTCTGTTTCTTCTAAGTTGCTTTTTTGTAACTGATTTGTGGATCTTTCATGATAGGCTTTCTTTAGATCTCTGGTAATCTTTGGTTATCTCTTCATCTTTAGGGGAGGATTGTAAAAAAGCTGACTGGAAGCTCTAAGCACATGAACGGAATTTGTCATCCATAATTTTCACTGCAGGGTGATTTGACTGGGTTGTTAGAAATCTCTGATGTAAATAAATTTAGTTTTTCTTCTTGGGGCTAGTCAGAATCTCCAGAGGAGATGATTCCAAAACTCCTGACTGATGCGTTAGGCCTGGTTGCCAGGGTTTGGGAGTCAAGTCGGGAAGTGGGCTTGGGGGAGAACAGATCTTAGTGGCCAATATCCCTATGGTCTCCAATTTTCCTGGTTTATTATGATACTTCCTCCCTCAATCCTATTACTTCCATTAGTCCCTCTTCCTAAAGAGTAAAGGCTTAACCTTTAGCTATGTCCCTACATAGCTTCTCTCTCCAAAATGCTTTCCCCAACCTCTCACTGGCACCTATGAGAGGTATTTCAGCTTTCACTGAACTTGAGGTCTTCCCTTATCCTTCTCTCCTATTAGTTCCTGGACAGAGAAATCAACAGATGTCGGAGCTAGAATCAAGGCTTTAGAATCAGCTCTTTCAGGTTAATCCAGTCTTGTGGTTTTCAAAATTTGCTTTATACATCTGCTTCACATCCCCTAGGAAGGACAAGTGCCCCTTCCCCACTGTATTACAAACACCTGTGATTTTATCAGTTATAAATATTGAGTTTCTGCATAATACTTATTTATTTAAAATGTTTCTTTTTTGAGAGTGCGTGCATGAGTGGGGGTGGGCAGAGAGAGAGAGAGAGAGAGAGAGAGAGAGAGAATGAGCATCCCAAGCAGACTCCTTGCTGTCAGCCCAGAGCCCAGTATGGGGTTCAATCTCACCAACCGTGAGATCATGACCTGGACCAAAATCAAGAGTTGGACACTTAACCGACTGAGCCACCCAGGTACTCCTGCATAAGATTTATTTTAACAAAAAATTCCCTTTCTAAAAAGTCTGAAAGCCATTGCTTTGGTAATACCCCTCCTCTCTTCCACCACCTGTGTTTGCATTATATACAGGAAAAACCTGAGGACCATACAGAGGAAGAATCTTACTAAATATACCATTTCAAGTCTTCTTACTGCAGTTCAGGCTGTTCATAAACCAAGATTTTAGAACACTTTAAAGTGTCTCAAAATGGGGGAAGATTCTCCATAACTTGTAACAAAGAAGCTCTCTTTTAAAAATGGTGCATGGCTTAAATGTCCACTCCTCCTAGTCCCCTGCCTTCTTCAGGGCTGCTCTGAGACACTGAGATAAGGGATGATGACTATTACACATTGGTACAGTGTCATTCTAGTACTGCCAGAGGCTCACTACTGTGGCCATCCCATCAAGTAGCACATCAAAGCAAGGGAAGGCAGCCTCTCTCAGGACCGCAATTGGAATAAGTATGAAAAAGTCGCCAGAAATGTTTTCAGAGACCATGTCTTTATTGAGCCAAAACCAATGACTCAAAGGGCCTAGGCACTTTTCTTTCCTTCGCCTTTTCCCTCTTCTTCCCTTCCTCAAGCTGAGCCCTTTTTTAGGCTGCACTGGCCCCCAAAACCTCCCAGGGATACCAGGAGCCTTTTGCCTTAAGTGGGCACAAGTGGAAACATACCCTTCCTCCACAGTGACTGAGTTCATGAGAAGGCAATTGGTGATAGTCACTCTATCTCTTAGGACACAGGATGAACCAATGACTGAGTGCTTAATGGATGACTTCTCTCCAACTTGCGTATCTGGCCCAATGAGGCTGTCAACTCCAACCTGCAAAAGGCAAATATAAAACCTCGTCCATCCATCTCAACCAACTGCAAATCAACTCCTCAGATCCTCTGAGTTGGGGTCTAATGCAATCTTTCCCCAGAGACACCTCAGCCAAGGGGTAAATATTTCTTAGGGCCACAAGGTCACATAATACCTCTGAGATCAACTCAAACTTACACACAGGCATTTGTGTATATAAATGTGTTCTCTTGAAGAGAGTGCTCAAATCAGTGTAAGAAGAGGGACAGAGATGGAAGGCTCTTGTGTCTGAGTCCCGAGACCCATAATGGACCTTCCTTACAGAATTTGTATGGCTGAGGTCAGCACCTGTTCAGGTAGTCTTGAATGTCTGGGCTAGATGATGATATTTTAGAACCAGAACCCAGCTGGGATTTTCCTGGGACTAATGAGTTTCAGGGCTTGAGAACCCCAATCCATCGTCTCAAGGACATACTTCATTCAGCACACACAGAGACTGTCCCATACCTGCCCTGCCCAAGCTAGCACTTACCAGGTGTTTGCTGACAATCTGGGCTGATGAATGAACCAGTGATTCTTCTGGACAGAGAACTGATAGCAATTTGGGCACCTTGAGGAAAGAGGTTTGGTTACTAAAGACAGACCAGAAAATACCTGAGAACACCTTAGGTAGAACTCAACACCCAATTAGAGATGTAGGGAGTTTTTAGCCACAGCTTTCCTGTTTGGGTGAGGCTGAGCAGGAGGCTGCTTCATTTCCCCTAGGACAAGGATTGTTTATGCAGCAAATTTCAGATGGTCTTATCCTTAGTTTCCTAGCTGAGAATCTCCTCCTTAAAAGTAATGGCATGTCCCTCAACTGGGAGGTGCTAAGACAAGCCTTCAAGAAGCACTTGGGAGAGGCCTACTGAGAACAAGGAGGATTCTGAGTCCTGACCATAGTCATCCCAGGTTCCTGCTCCCCTCCTAGACCAGTGTGGCCATGCATAAAGTGAGAGTTAATATTAGACAATTCCATAATCAGGACAGTTCCTGAGAAGGCATCTATGGCCTTCACCAGCCAAAATAAAATGTTGAAGGTGTTCACACTATTCTCTCTTCAATATGAGAAAACTGAGAAGGCTACAAATATGAATTTTAACTCTGGACCTGTTAGGAACGTGCAAGTAGTGTGCCTACCTGTCATTCTCCGGCATGAGCAGAATGCTG
Source organism: Herpailurus yagouaroundi (assembly GCF_014898765.1). Classification (NCBI taxonomy): domain Eukaryota; kingdom Metazoa; phylum Chordata; class Mammalia; order Carnivora; family Felidae; genus Herpailurus; species Herpailurus yagouaroundi. Next base: position 35,479,485 of record NW_024412388.1, read on the forward strand.
GTCAGAGCACTATGTGTGGTGGCCACAGTGGCTGAAGGACACCTTGCCAGAACTGGCTACACCGGCAATGTGAAGGCTAATACCTCAGCCCCTATCCCTGGGATCTCCTTCTTCTATTATACTTCAACCAAGGCTGTTCAGACCTGTCTACTGCACAGCTCCTGTTGGTACTTCATAGGACACTTCCCTAGTCTCAGGCTATCCATGGACCTGCTTTCAGACTAGCTTGACAGAATCTAGTCATAGAACTGAAGAATGAGTACTAAAAGTCAAATTAAGGAAGGTTTCTAATAGCTCTGATTCTAAGTGGGGGCTGACTTTACTGAGGACTGCCCTGGGTAAACATGGGACTAGGTATGATTTCTCATAAACTCTCTGGCTTGGATTCTCCTGGATCTACAACCAATCCAGGGTGAAGCCAGCTTGAGGCCTGGGGCTGGGACTATACACATTATATAGTGTGGGTCCTGAAGATTCCTGAGCCAAGTTTTCTTTAGGGACTAAATTCTTCTTTTTTTATTTTATTTTTTTTTATTTTTAACATTTATTCATTTTTGAGAGTGAGAGAGACAGAGCATGAGTGGGGGAGGGGCAGAGAGAGAGGGAGACACAGAATCCGAAGCAGGCTCCAGGCTCCGAGCTGTCAGCACAGGGCCTCACGCGGGGCTTGAACTCACGGACTGCGAGATCATGACCAGAGCTGAAGTTGTACGCTCAACTGACTGAGCCACCCAGGCACCCCATAGGGACTAAATTCTAATCCCAATTTTCAACAATATCTTTTATCATCCTACTTGACACGCCCCCTCCCCCCACCCCCAGCTTATACCTGCACTGATAGTTTTCACAGAGTTCTACCAGAAACTGCATCAACACCTAATCTTTTCATCATCTTATCTCTGTTGTCCTTGAATGCCACCCCAGTATAGTTCCCTCAGTCATCTATCTTTTCCTCTTCTCATCTCAACCCTTTCCTTTTCATGTTTCCTTTTCATGGTCTCATCATCCCTCCCTCCTAAAACCTTCTTCCTGTACCTGTATACAACAAAGAGTCTCCCACCCCCCACCCCCATCTTCGGTCTCTTCATTGTTTCATTACTCCACCCCTTGCTTTAACCTTTTAAAGCAATGCTTCCTCTGCAACAGAAGCTGCTCATTCTCCATATATCACAAACTTCAGGGTTAAAAGGAGGAGTTAGTTCTCTAATGCTGTTTCCAGACACTTCCCTCTCATAGACATTCCTTCTTTGAGGCTCTACCATCTGACTACTCGATATTCTATTCTTTTACCTTCTTAGGAACGTCTCCTCTCTGTGCCTATGTTTACTTCATCACAGTACTGATTACACCGTATTTATCTGCTTGTTTATGAAGTACTGAAGATATCCCATGCCTAGCAGAACAAAAGAAAACTTCTGAACCCAGAGGCCAAAGTTAGCCTTTCTGAGAATCTCAGCCCTTCTTTGGAACCAGAGGCTCTACCGCTATGGACTAGGCTCTCTGCTTCCCCTTTTGCTGTAACTGGGTACCCGAATGCTATCCCCTGACATGTCAGGTCTTGCTCAACCTTGGGAATAAGAGGGATTCTGAACAAGTCACTGGGACTAATGAAGAAGTGAGGCACCCACGATTTCTATTCTTTTTTTTTTTTTTAATTTTTTTTTAATGTTTATTTATTTTTGAGAGAGAGAGAGAGAAAAAGAGAGAGTCAGAGTGGGAGCTGGGGAAGGATCAGAGAGAGGGAGACACAGAACCTGAAGCAGGCTCCAGGCTCTGAGCTGTCTGCACAGAGCCCGACATGGGGCTTGAACCCATGCACCATGAGACCATGACCTGAGCTGAAGTCGGGACACTTAACCAACTGAGCCACCCAGGCGCCCCCCATGATTTCTATTCTAAACCCATCCTCTTACCTGTCTGTTTGCTTCCATGTAGAGTCCCAGAGTGCTTACTCGAGAGCAGAGCCCCTCTTTCATGATGTGGACATAGCAGCGCACCTGTGATTTGGACAAGTCTTCCCACCTGTCTCCTCGACAGACATTCCAGCAGGCATCATAGGGAGCAAAGGTCAGTGTATTGTCTTCTTTTATAAAGCTGTAAATATCTTTAGAATAAACAGAGAAAATAGAGGCTCAAGTTATGTTTTCAAAGAGATACAACTCACATCTCTCTCCCTGGAACTCAGTCATGCAGCATGGACCCTGAAGTCCCACTACAACCTGAAAGACTAAGTGAAATTAAAAGAGGCAACATGCTTTCCTGAACATCTGAAAACCCTTAAAAAGGATTACAAAAATCCTTAAAAAGAGATCCTAAAATGGGAATGCAAGCTGGTGCAGCCACTCTGGAAAAGAGTATGGAGGTTCCTCAAAAAACTAAAAATACAACTACCCTACGACCCAGCAGCTGCACTACTAGGCATTTATCCACGCGATATGGGTGTACTGTTTCGAAGGGACACATGCACCCCCATGTTTATAGCAGCACTATCAACAATAGCCAAAGTATGGAAAAAGCCCAAATGTCTACTGATGGATGAATGGATAAAGAGAATGTGGTATATATCTACAATGGCGTATTACTCGGCAATCAAAAAGAATGAAATCTTGCCATTTGCAACTACGTGGATGGAACTGAAGGGTATTATGCTAAGTGAAATTAGTCAGAGAAAGATGAAAATCATATGACTTCACTCATAGGAGGACTTTAAGAGACAAAACAGATGAACATAAGGGAAGGGAAATGAGAATAATGTAAAAACAGGGAGGGGGACAAAGCAGAAGAGACTCATAAATATGGAGAACAAACTGAGGGTTACTGGAGGGGTTGTAGGAGGGGGGATGGGCTAAATGGGTAAGGGGCACTAAGGAATCTACTCCTGAAATCATTGTTGCACTATACGCTAACTAATTTGGATGTAAATTAAAACAAAACAAAACAAAACAAAACAAAACAAAACAAAACAGAGGTCCTAAAAGCAAGTTTGACCAATAATCAAGTACTACTAGGGAAAATGCAATAGAGGGCTCTTGTAAATCATGACATAACATAAGCAAGGGTCCAGGCTTTAGTGACCAGCCATATTGGCTTTGTGCTGCTAGCCTCTATTACCATATCTAGTAGTTGTGCTATGACAGAAATAGCACAAGACTTGGAACCTGAGTTATTTGGGCCCCAGTTTTTCAGCTCATAAAACAACCATGTAAGATCTTTTATTTTATGATAAGAAAACTGGGGCTCATCTCAGGTCATAGAGCTAATAAGAGGGAGAGTCAGATTTCAAATCCAGATTTCAAATCCAAATCCTGATATCTTAACCATCGTGCTATATTGTCTCCATTTATTCATTTGATAAATTTGTTTTTGGAACTCTTACTATGAGCCCAGGACTGGCCAGGGACTAGGCAGGGATATGACAGCAAACAAGACAGACCTTGCCCCTACATCTTGGAAAGGAGACAGCCTGGTTGGCCTCTTGTTGAACTGTAATTGTATACTCCTTCATCTTTCTTTCTTTGACAGAAGAGACTGAGTTTAGTCAGGAGTAGGGCTGCCCAGAGCCTAGAGAACAGACGAACTAAGAAGTGGGGGGCAGAGTTTACTCAAAACAGTCTAGTGAGGAACATAGTCAAACCAGAGCTAGGAACCAGAGAACGGACCTGAGGCATGATTAGCCTGTCCCTGAAGAGCATAAGCGGCAGAGTCTGACTGAGCAAGCCTACCCAGACCTTAGGGTAGGGTGTCAGCTACCCTGTCTTCCCTGGTGGTTAGACAAGACACTGTTGCCTTGAGACAGGCATCCTGCCCAGTTATTCTTTCCAAAGGTGCTGCTACCCCTACCTTACCGCACCAACCCAAACACTGACCTAAGGATTTCAGCTCCTTTTTCTTTAGATCCTCTTCTTTTTCTTCTTGTCCTTGCTGTGAGGAAGCTGAGGAGAACTGTTTTCTTATTAGGTATGGAATCAGTTCACTCCGGATGGAAGTGATTGATCTAGGAAGAAAAAGGGGTCAAATATGAGAAATCTGACTGTCTGGATCCTATGGGATCAGAAACTCTGTGTATGCTAGTAAAAGCCAAATTCCTTCCTGTCATGCCACCATGGGACTGACAGAGATCAAAAGTGACCTGGATTTGGTAGTTCTGGAGAAGCAGAAGATCTAAGTTCTCTATCAGCTTCAGGCTGGAGGTGGGGAGGGTAGTATTCTAAATCTAAGAATCCCTTCCCTGATTTATTCAGAAAATAGTCTTTTACAAAGTCCTATCTACCTGGTGTGTGTGCACATGTGTTTGTGTATGTGCATGTACTTTAACATAGGGCCTTGACTCTTAATTGGCAATAACCCTTGAGAAGGAAGAATGCTCTGGTCTTTTGAAAAAAGTTGTTTAAAAAACATTAAAAAACTTTCTCCATAAAGGCCTTGCATGTCTTCTGTTAATCCTAAATATCTTATATTTTTGGTTCATATTATAAACGGTGACTTTTAAACAGTTATTTTCTTCTTCTTGTTGGTTTTAGAAATTTGATTTATTCTGTATTTTAATCTTATAGCCAATTGCTTCACTAACAATCTTACTAATTCTAGTAATTTATCTGTAGATTCTGACAATCATACCAACTATGAGAACACCACTTTTTTTCTTCCTTTCTAATCTGTAGATCTTTCATTTATTTTTCATGGTCTTACTATATTAGCTAAAATCTCCAGTATAATGCTGACTGGAAGCACTGATCGTAGTAATCTTTACTTGTTCTTGATTTTAAAGGAAATTCTAGTATTTTATCATGTAGACTGATGATTTTTTTTTCATTATCAAAGCTACCATTTATTGTCTTCTGCATGTAGATGTTGGGTTTCATGCTTTATAGCCAACAGTCCACACATATCATAGGTTTTCTGCACATACCTTTTATGTACATAGGTTAAGGAAGTTCTCTTTTATTTCTTTTTTTTTTTTTTTTAATTTAACGTTTATTTATTTTTGAGACAGGGAGAGACAGCATGAATGGGGGAGGGTCAGAGAGAGAGGGAGACACAGAATTTGAAACAGGCTCCAGGCTCTGAGCTGTCAGCACAGAGCCTGATGCGGGGCTTGAACTCACGGACCGCGAGATCATGACCTGAGCCGAAGTCGGATGCTTAACCGACTGAGCCACCCAGGCGCCCCAGTTCTCTTTTATTTCTAACTAGCTAAAAGCTTTCATCAATGACTGGGAATTGAATTTTATTTAAAAAATTTGTTTTATGTCTATGGAGCTCAACATATTTTTTCCCTTTTAATCTGTTATGATGATGAGTTTTTAATTTTTCATTTTATTTTAGAAAGAGAGCATGTGAGCAGGGAAGAGAGGCAGAGAGAGAATTTTTTTTTTAAAGTTTACTTATTTATTTTGAGAAAACAGGGCTCCATCCCATGACCCTGGGATCATGACCTGAGATGAAATCAAGTCGGCCACTCAACTGCCCAAGCACCCCATCATGATGAGTTTTTAAAAAAACTTTTCTAATATCAACAGGTGTATTATTCAAAGACTATATATATGATTTCTGCTCTATACTCCCTTAGAGTAGAGGAATTACAGGTGATTCTTTCATTATTTGTGCAAATTATGAAATTTTACATTTTTAGGACATTTCTAAATTTCTTGCCTCTCATTTTTTTCTCAGCTTCTATGGTACTACTCTCCTGGTTGGATTCAGACTCTGCAAATTTAAAATTCACTCTAGGGGCGCCTGGGTGGCTTGGTTGGTTAAGCGTCCGACTTCGGCTCAGGTCATGATCTCATGGTCTATGAGTTCCAGCCCCACGTTGGGCTTTGTGCTGACAGCTCAGAGCCTGGAGCCTGTTTCAGATTCTGTGTCTCCCTCTCTCTCTGCCCCTCTCCTGTTCATGCTCTGTCTCTGTCTCAAAAATAAATAAACGTTAAAAAAATTTTTTTAAAAATAAAAATAAAAAAAAATAAAATTCACTTTAATGACTAGGTACTTCCCATGCAGATTTCATCTTCCCATCTACTTAACAGTAGGCTTCCTCAGGACGCCTGGGTGGCTCAGCTGGTTGAGTGTCTGACTTCGGCTCACGTCATGATCTCACAGTTCGTGGGTTTAAGCCCCGTATCAGGCTCTGTGCTGACAGCTCAGAGCTTGGAGCCTGCTTCAGATTCTGTGTCTCCCCTCTCTCTGCCTCTCCCCTGCTCACACTCTGTGTCTCTTTCTCTCAAAAATAAATAAACATTAAAAAAATTTTAAAAAAAAGAGTAGGTTTCCTTATGACAGTTGTACTTATTCACCAATGGCTATCAAGGAATTCCTCCAACAAAGTTAACTTCAATTTACTTTCATGTAATCAGATCAGTCGAGGACAGCACTTATGGAAAATCAGATCACAGATCAATGTGTAGAAGAACTTTCAGAACGCCAAAAAAATTCCAGCACTATTTTTATACATTTTTATAAGCAGTAAGCAATCTTGGCCAAGAGCTTTGGAGCTCTCCTTTATTTGGCCTTCCTGGGTCGCAGGAGACATGGTGATTCCTAGAGGGTACTGAGACAGAATGTTGGGTCTAAATGACCAGTAATCTGGAACAGGGAAGAAGGGACCTGATCCTTAGTACAATAAGTATGCTTTTGATTTATACTTAGCAAAGGAATTAAAAGCACAGAAGGGTAAGAGACCAGCACATGATTTTTAGTTTTCTCTCTCATGCTGTAAACTTGTCAGAATTTGAAATCACTAATTTATTTAGGATTTAACAAGCATCTATTAATATGCCATTTACTGTGCTAGGCCTTGGAAATATACTGTTTCTGACTTCAAAGAATTCATAATCCAGTGGACAGCAGCCTGATCATGGATTTAAAAGGAACAGTGTAGAGGGAGATGAGGTTGATCAGGTAGGCAAGGACGCCAAATCATGGAAGCCTTTTGTGGCAGTCTCTAGTCTGGACTGAGAAGCTACTGGTGATTTTTAAGCAAGAAAGTGACATAATCAGTTTTATTTCTTAGTAAGATAATTCTGGTAGCAGTGGAAATAGGCCTGATATAAGGAGACTGAAGACAGGGAGACTCTGAAAGATGAAAATGTGGTTTAATGTATAAGCAGCCCAATAAACTGCTGCTGCATACTTCAAGCCCTTCCCCCACTCCCATTCAAAGAAGCTCTGCAGGCTGACATGGGACCACACAGATGGAGTACAGATAGGAAGGCAAGACAGAGGCAGAGGCTGAGGAGGGTAAGCAAAATTATGAACCCTGGAGCTACACAGTTCATGGTTTTTGTCATTTTTAAAGGATCAAGTCAGACATCTTTGAAAAATTCTGTGTAAGCTGGAAGCTCTTGTATTGAATTTCAATGTGATTTTTCTCCTGATCCTTTGATGGAGATTAAAAATTTCCATATGAATACAAAGAATGAAACAACACTTACTCTTAGCTCTTTTTCTCCCTCTTTAATGCACCAAACCAGTGTGGGTAGCAAATGTTCCTTGGCCCCCTCTGGTGGAAAACAAGTCAGTTCCCTTTGAAGAAATGACAAAGCATGGACAGCTGGGGGATTTCAGAGCCATGATATTTACATTATGGGCCAAACAGAACCATCATGGCAAGAAGCAAGTAAACAAGCCTTGGCACACAGCCCCTTAGGGCAGAGCCCTTTACGGAGATCAGACAGTGATTTAAAGAGAGGACATGAAGCAGTCCTGCCAGGTCCCACCTGCCTCTGCTGGCGCTCAGCATCAGGTCAATCCCCATAATGCAGTTAGCTCAGCAGCATTACAGAGGACAAAATTACTCTTCCTGCTTCCTACTCAAAGTAGAGGCAGCTCAATGCTATGCCAAGAACAGGGATAGGCCACTGTGAACCTTTGTGAACATCCTGTCCTTGGGGCTGAAGATAAGTGGCTGGATCTACTGCCCTGGGCACGGGCAACCTCACATTTCCCATTCCCTCTTATACACAGCCTTCCTAGAAGGATGCCTCATCTCATGAATTATAAGCTTCCAAGAAATAAGAAATCACAAAGGAGAACAACAGATTCTGACTAGCTATAAGCAAACAACTCTACCAAATTAAGAAGACAAAAAATAGTTGCTACCAGTAAGACAAAAGATTAATATCCTTAACAGATAGATAGAAGGGTTCAAAAATACTTTTAAAGAGATAAAAATTAAAACAAGATGCAATTTCTCCCTGAATCAAATCAGCAGATTTAAAATAATTCTCATTACTGATAAGGGTGCTTTGAGACAGTTACTTTCATACAAGGGGAGTCAGAGTATAAACTGGTAAAATATTTTCTGAAAAGTGGCAATACATAGAAAAAGTATTGAAGATAATGAGGGAGTGTGGAGCAAGCTGAGGGCAAAGTACAGGCTAACAGCACCCAGGTGGGATATATGTGATACTCCTTGGACACTCCTGGCTACCCAAGAACAAAGGAAAGGGGTTTAAGTGCTTACCATGGCGATATGGGAAACTATGGCACATGAAAAATTAAATTCCCTTACTCCCTATAGCCCACTGACAAGTCCTTGAAACCGGCAGAGTGACCTCCCTCTAGGAGCTCAGCTGCCTCAATGATGACACTTTGCTAGGGGCAAAAGAGAATCTTGGCTTAGCGTTATCCTGACCCCCCAGGAATCTTTGAGTCTACCTTAACATATAAAAATTCCTTTGGAAACTTCCTTTATCTCAGCTGCCCCAAGATATATGCTGGCAATCATACTCCAAACTTATGGCCCCGTGATATACATCTGAAGAGTCTCATGGCTGAGGTTCTACCAAACGGTAATAAATGGCATTTTCCTAACAACACCTAATTTCTCAAGGTCCTGGAAACCTTGCTTCCAAAATACCTTAGAGACTCACTCTATCCCTAACCCCCTCCCAACCTGAGGGTATATACTCAGTTACCTATCACGACCCCAGTGTAGCATTTCCTGCCACGGGTCCTGTCCTTTCATAAAATCACCTTTTTGCACCAAAGACGTTTCAAGAATTCTTTCTTGGCTATTGGCTCCAGACCAACCCACTATCACCCCCAAAATTTCATTCATATTATTTCACCCTGTAGTTCTATTTCTATAAATCTATCCAAGGAAAACACATTATGCTCAATAAATATTTGCTGAATAAATAATAATCTAATATCATATAGACAAAACTGATTGTAAGAATGTTTTAATGAAAGGAAAATGCTCATGAATAATACTGAATAAAGAAAAAACAAGATATTTTTACAGCATGATTTCAAGTATGTATATGTATATATAAAAATAAACAAAATAATGGAAAGAAATACACTAAAATGTTGTCAGTTATTACACAGTAGAATTATGGGTAATATTTTCTTTTTATATTTTTTGAATTTTCCAAATTCCACAGTCATAGGCCATTCCTTATGTCTTCTTCCCTTACTTTCTGTGCTATCACTCTCTTGATCTGTTCCTATTTCTCTCGGTTTCTCCTAAAATATTTGGTGTTTCTTGGTATTTTTCTTTTTGCCCTCTGATTGTTCTCATGCTATTCGTCTCCCTGAGGCAGATTATCGCTTACTGGCTTCTTTGCTGCTCATTCCCAAATGTGAACCCATAGCCAAGACCTCCCTCCTTTACTTTAGTCCCACATTTCCAGCTGTCTGATGGACCATGCCATTTAGATGACCCACAGATAACTTAAACTCAATGTCTAAAACTGCACCCATCTTCATCCCAAACCTCCCTCACCAACACTGCTTATCTTGCTCGGTGACATGAAGCTTCATTTAGCCACCCAAGCTAGAGATCTAGTAATTACCAGACTTTTCCTTCTTCCTTCTTCACATAACCATTCACCAAACATTGCTGATTTTTATGCCCTAAATCTCTTTCAATAACTGTCAACTCCTCTCCATCTCTACTGCCACCACCTAGCCTAAGGCACTGTTATTCACTTGGATTCCTTCAATGCTTTTAATTGGTCTTACTCCCTCCGGTCTTACCTTTTGAACTCTGTCCTTCATATTGTAGACAGAATACTCTCTCTAAAATATAATCTGATCATGTCTCTTCTTCCTTCTATCCACCCCTGGATATTGTGGTTTTTACTAAAGTACAGATCTGATCTTATCTCCTTAGGGTGTGTTCACTTTGTGAAAATTTATTGAGCCTTAAGATCGCTCTCAAATCTCTCTTCTTGGAAGCCTTTCATAACACTTGTAGGCTTCTATACTCTCACAGCAAAGACAATTATATAACCTTTTTTAATCCATATCATTAAAATTTTTTTTTAAGTTTTTTTTGAGAGAAAGAGTGCGTACAAGTGGGGAGCAAGGGGGCAGAGAGAGAGAATCCCAAGCAGGCTCCGCACTGTCAGCACAGTGCCCAATGTGGGGCTCAAACTCACGAACCGTGAGATCATGACCTGAGCTGAGATCAAGAGTCAGATGCTTAACCAACTGAGCCACCCAGGCGCCCCAAATCCCTATCACTTTGGAGTGTTATGCTAAGAAATTAATATATATCATCTCAAATTCTTACAGCAATTCTCATGGTAGGTACTATTGCCCTTATTTTTATAAGTGAGATAATCAGGGCTTAGAAAGACTAAGATCTTTTTTAAAGTTAATACAGCTTTTATAGTTGGCAGAGCCGAAACTTACTCCATATCTATCCCAAAGCCCATGACTCTTTCCACTATACTATATTAACTAGTACTCTGTTTCCTGCAACCATAGTACTTTCCACAGGATTTATAATTTTTTGCTTATTGTCTTTACAATAGTAAGTGCTAAATAAATATTTATTTGAATAAATATTTCTGAATGAATGTGTAAACAACTGAGTGTCAACCCCCTAGGCTAGAGAGCTGGGAATGATTTCTTCTTCTAATTCTTGGATATAGAAAGTAGAGCTTTCCTGATTTGGAATTGTAATAAACTCTAAATATGTTTCTCTATTACTAATATTACTACCAGTAAAAATCCAACATTTGAGGGGCACCTGAGTGGCTCAGTTGGTTAAGTGTCCAACTTTGGCTCAGGTCATGATCTCACAGTTCATGGGCTCCACATTGGGCTCTGTGCTGACAGCTTGGAGCCTGGAGCCTGCTTTGGATTCAGTGTCTCCCTCTCTCTCCCCCTCCCCTACTCACACTCTCTCAAAAATGAATAAATGTTAAAAAAAAAAATTTAAAAATCCAATATTTGAAAAAATACATAATTATTAGTTCTGATGAAGTCTGATATTTTTAGCATTTTTGCCTTGATTTCTGATTGGGTCCTCCTTGTGGCTACAAGCTTCCAGGGAAGGCCTAAAAATGATGTCCATGGCAAAGGGAAATATTTAGCTACTTTTGCATTTTGTTTTTGTAAGCAAATCAAAAGAGACTTAAAATCCTCTAAGCGTCCTCCACCTCAAGTCAGTCCTTCAAAATATTAATTAGGAAAGAGGTAGAAGAGGAAACGTACTTTTATAGGGCCAGGAACTCAAGTTTGCAGAGCAGAATTTTTTTTTTTTTATATTTTTATTTATTTTTGAGAAAGAGAGAGAGCGAGGGAGGGGCTCTCTGATGCAGGGCTCGAACACCTGAACTGTGAGACCATGAACTGAGCTAAGTCAGATGCTTAACCGACGGAGCCACTGAGGCACCCTTGCAGGGCAGAATATTAAGGGCTTGGGTTTTCTTGCCTCTTTTCTCATCTCTTGCAGAGGAGCTATAATTGGGAAGGTAAGGTGATTGCGAAGTTAACCCATGCTTTCTTCTCAGGCTTCTTTTTCTTTTTGCCTTCAAAGTAAATAGATATATATGGAATAGTAAACAGGACATTATTTTGGATTAAAAGGTACTGATTTTAGTTAAAGCTAGGCACTTGGTATATATACAGTATTCTGTGATACCCTTTTCCTCTTTTTTTTTTTTTAACGTTGATTTATTTTTGAGAAAGAGAGAGAGAGAGCGAGTGCTCAGAGGAGGGGCAGAGAAAGAGGAAGAGAATCCAAAGCAGGCTCCAAGTTTCAGAGCAGAGGCCGACGTGGGGTTCAAACACACAAACTGAGATCATGACCTGAGCCACCCAGGTGCCACTACCCTTTTCCTTTTTAACAAAAATACTGAAAACTTCTATGAGAGTAAATTTTCAATGTTGGTGCTATGGCTTGAGAAAGAAAAACATGTTCCAATCCTACAGGTTGGAAAGACTGTTTAGGCTTATGTCAATCCAATAAACACTCAAAGAATATATTTGGGTATTTATTAAATGTTTGAGTTAAAAAAAAAACTTATGGTAAGGAGCACCTGGGTGGCTCAGTCGGTTAAGCATCTGACTCTTGATTTTTGCTAAGGTCATGATCTGAAAATAAACAGATATTTAAAAAATAAAAATAATTATGGTAAGTCTAACTCACTGTTTCAGAATTTAAAAACAACTTTTTGGGGGCACCTGGGTGGCTCAGTAGGTTAAGCCTCTGACTCCTGATTTCGGCTCAGGTCATAATCTCATGGTCATGAGATTGAGCTCTGTGTTGAGGGCTCCACTCAGCGTGAAGCCTGCTTGGGATTCTCTCTCTCCCTCTCTCTCTGCCCCTCCCCTGCTCTCTCTCTTTCAAAAACAAAAGAAAACAAAAAAACATAAAAAAAATTCCAGACTTGAAGGTATATTACAAAGCTATAGTCATCAAGACAGTATGGTACTGGCACAAAAAGAGACACATAGATCAATGGAACAGAACAGAAAACCCAGAAATGGACCCACAACTGTACGGTCAACTAATCTTTGACAAAGCAGGGAAAAATACCCAATGGGAAAGGATAGTCCCTTCAATAAATGGTGTTGGGAAAACTGGACAGCAACATGTGGATGAAACCTGACCACTTTCTTATATTATACACCAAAATAAACTCAAAATGGATGAAAGACCTAAATGTGAGACAGGAAAACATCAAAATCTTTGAGTAGAACACAGGCAGCAACCTCTTTGACTTAGCCATAGTGAATTCTTACTAAACACATAGGTAGAGGCAAGGGAAACTAAAACAAAAATAACTATTGGGACTTTATCAAGATAAAAAGCTTCTGCACAGTGAAGGAAACAATCAACAAAACTAAAAGGCAGCCTACAGAATGGGAGAAGAAATTTGTAAATGACATAGCTGATAAAGGGTTAGTATCTAAAATCTATAAAGAACTTATTAAACTCAACACCCCAAACACAAGTAATCCAGTTAAGAAATAGGCAGAAGACATGAATACATTTTTCCGAAGAAGACATCCAGAGGGCTAACGGACTCATGAAAAGATGCTCAACATCACTCATCATCAGGGAAATACAAATCAAAATCACGATGAGATACCACCTCACACCTGTCAGAATGGCTAAAATTAACAACACAGGAAATAGCAGCTGTTGGTGAGGATGTGGAGAAATGGGAGCCCTCTTGCACTGTTGGTGAGAATGCAAACTGATTGTAGCCACTGTGGAAAACAGTGTGGAGGTTCCTTAAAAAGTTAAAAACAGAACTACCCTATGACCCAGCAACCGCACTATTAGATATTTACCCAAAGGATACAAAAATACAGATTCAAAGGGATACCTGCACCCTGATGTTTATAGCAGCATTATCAACAGTAGCCAAACTATGGAAAGAGCCCAGGTGTCCACGGATTGATGAATGGATAAAGAAGATGTGGTATATATACACAATGGAATGTTACTCAGCCATCAAAAAGAATTAAATCTTGCCTTTTGCAATGATATGGATGGAGGCAGAGTGTATTATGCTAAGTGAAATAAGTCAGAGAAAGATAAATACCGTGTGATTTCATTCATAGGTGGAATTTAAGAAACAAAAACATAGGGGAAGGCAAAAAGAGAGACAGAGAGGGAAGCAAACCGTAAGAGACTCTTAACAATAGAGAACAGAGTTGACAGAAGGAGGTGAGTAGGAGAGGGGCTAAATGGGTGATGGGTATTAAAGAGGGCACTTGTGATTAGCACTGGGTGTTGTATGTAAGTGATGAATCACTGGGTTCTATTCCTGAGTTCAGTATTACACTGTATGTTAACTGACTGGAATTTAAATAAAAATTGAGAAGAAAAAAATAGATAGTATAAGGACCATGTAATAGCATAAAAAAGGTAAATAAAATGTAGAATGTAAACTATAAAAAAATTTTTTTTGAGTTCTTACTGTGCACCAACTATTGCTCTCAGCTCTTTACAAGTATTTTTCACAAGAATCATAAATGTCAAGTATTATTATTCCCAATTTTTAGATGAGAAAAGTAAGGTTCAGAAAGGTAAACACGTATCAAGATCACACAGCTCAGTTACTAAACTTCTCTTGTCAAAGAGAGTGCAGGTTTTCTTTTCTCCCCAGTTTACCTTATAGCTTTTCTACTTGGTCAGCTATAGAAATCCTCATCTCTGCTTCCACTACTGAAAAATCACATTACTTCTGTTGAGGATGTGAGATGTGAGCTATCATCACATCTCTTTTCATCCCATTTACCAAGCATATACTGAATGTGTTAGCAATCCCGGTAGGTATCTAATCTCAAAAGAATTTGGATTGAAGACATTAACATGTAAACAGCTAAAAAAAACACAACTGAACAAAAAACACAGGGCAGAATATGTTGACTTTCATAGGTGAAAGACAGAAGATTGCCAAAGTGTCTTTCTGAAAGTTGTGTCTACCTGGTTTACTTCTACCCTCCCATCCCTAAAGGAGTCATCATTTCATAACCAGATAATTATAAACGCCTCTTAATTACCTTGAAGGAGCCTCTTTCCCATCCAGCATGGTCTATGTTCCCTTGCCAGGTTGTACTGTTGCTCCTTCCAAAAGGGACTATTCTGTTTGAAGATTTGTAACTCCCTGCTAAACTTTTTTTTTTTTTATTTAATTTTTAAAAATTTACATCCAAATGAGTTAGCATATAGTGCAACAATGATTTCAGGAGTAGATTCTTTAGTGCCCCTTACCCATTTAGCCCATCCCCCTTCTTACAACCCCTCAGTTTCTTCTCCATATTTGTGAGTCTCTTCTGCTTTGTCCCCCTCCCTGTTTTTATATTATTTTTGTTTCCCTTCCCTTATGTTCAACTGTTTTATCTCTTAAAGTCCTCATATGAGTGAAGTCATATGATTTTCGTCTTTCTCTAATTTCACTTAGCATAATGTCCTCCAGTTCCATCCACGTAGTTGCAAATGGCAAGATTTCACTCTTTTTGATTGCCGAGTAATACTCCATTCTGTGTGTGTGTGTGTGTGTGTGTGTATGTATATATATATACATACACACACACACATACCACTTTTCTTTATCCATTCATCCATCGATGGACATTTGGGCTCTTTCCATACTTTGGCTATTGTTGATAGGGCTGCTATAAACATGGGGGTGCATGTGTCCCCTCGAAACAGCATACCTGTATCCCGTGGATAAATGCCTAGTAGTGCAGTTGCTGGGTCGTAGGGTAGTTCTATTTTTAGTTTTTTGAGGAACCTCCATACTGTTTTCCGGAGTGGCTGCACCAGCTTGCATTCCCAACTCCCTGCTAAGCTTTCAAAGCCTTGTACATGCTGCTTCCACCAACCTATTCAACCCCATCTCCCACACCTTTGAGATAAGGCCTCCACTATTCCAGCCAGGAATAAAGAATCTCTCTTGAGTACCATTCTAATTTGTCCTGTGTGCCTTTATACTTTTCCTAATATATTGAAATATATCACTTTTCAGTATAATGCTTTTAATCCCAACGAATCTGACAGGTGAAGGGTAGATGATGGGGATAAAGAGATAAGGGTGTTTTAACAGATCTTGAGATGGGGTGGCAGTTTGAGCTGAGACTGTATCATGCTCTATTGGAACGGGCTCTGGGAAAGTCCCATTTGGCAGAGCTTCTGGCCAGGAGCCACAGAATCACCAAATTAAGGCTTGTCCTCAGGGCACATACCACTGGAGTACACTTGCCAGGTGTGGGAACAGCTAACTGGTGGCCAGATGAATTACAAAGGAGCTACTGCAGCTAGGGTGAAGCTAACTTTGGTGCAAAACTGTCTGCATATCCAGACATCAAAAGCTAAAATCCCATTTGGTAGTATTAAGGAGCACTGTTTGTTGTTGTTGTTGTTATTGTTTTAAGGTGTGATAATGGTATTGAGGTGTTTCTTTAAAAGATAAAGACTTTATATTTTACATATACACATTCAGATATTTATAGATAATAACAATTCAAATAATTACAGATGAAATTACAAAATCATAATGACCTGCTTTAAAATAATCTGGCATGCCAGTGGAGAGATGGGTGGTGACATATATAAAACAACATTGGCCATGAATTGATAATTGTTGAAGCTGTGTGATGGACACATGGGATTTCATTACATTATTGTCTCTACTTCTGCATTCCTGTGAAGTTTTCCATAGTAAATATTTAAAAAAGAAATCACAATTTCTACTACTAGTGCATCCTCTTTCAACATATCAAGGCCAGGGCCTACTTCAAGACAGGGCCTCATTTTCACTTGAGAATAAAAAACAAGCCCTTAGGGGCGCCTGGGTGGCTCAGTCAGTTAAGCTTCTGACTTTGGCTCAAGTCATGATCTCACCGTTTGTGGGTTCGAGCCACACGTCACGCTCTGTGTTGACAGCTGAGCCTGGAAACTGCTTCGAATTCTGTGTTTCCCTCTCTCTCTGCCCCTCCCCTGCTTGTGCTCTGTCTCTCAAAAATAAATAAAGGTTAAAAAATTAAAGAAACAAAAAACCAAAAAAAAACCAAGCCCTTAAAGGCCAAGAGTTAACTTCATTTTTGGAATATATATAGCCCGGACTGGTGACTGGAAAACAGGTCCTGAATCAATAATCAATGACTAATTTTGGCAGCATGTCCCTTGCTATTTAATATTTTTATTTTTATTTATTTTTAAAGTTTTATTTATTTTGAGAGCGAGAGAAAGAGAGAGCGCATGTGAGCGTGAGCATGTGCAGGGGAGGGACAGAGAGAGGGAGAGAGAGAATCCCAACCAGGGTCCACCTGTCATTGCAGAGTCCGATGTGGGACTCAAACCCATGAACTGTGAGATCATGATCTAAGCCGAAACCAAGGGCCAGACACTTAACTGACTGAGCCACTCAGGTGCCCCAAGTCTCTTTGCTATTTAAAAAACAAAGCTCGGGGCGCCTGGGTGGCGCAGTTGGTTAAGCGTCTGACTTCAGCCAGGTCACGATCTCGCGGTCCGTGAGTTCGAGCCCCGCGTCGGGCTCTGGGCTGATGGCTCAGAGCCTGGAGCCTGTTTCCGATTCTGTGTCTCCCTCTCTCTCTCTGCCCCTCCCCTGTTCATGCTCTGTCTCTCTCTGTCCCAAAAATAAATAAACGTTGAAAAAAAAATTAAAAAAAAAAACAAAACAAAAAAAAACAAAGCTCTGCAATCTACTGTGGAGCTTAGGCTGTAAATTTCCTGAGGGCAGGGCCTATGTCTGCTTATTTACCATTGGTCCCACAGTTGATCTAACACAATGCCTGCCTCATAACAGGTGCTTAATAAATATTTGTTGATTGAATGATCAAACACAATAATAAATTAGAGGGGAGCAAGGCAACAGTGTCCTAAGGTGGGGAAATAGAGAAACGACAATCCCTGACAAAGTTTTCTAGGAATCCAAATGATTTCTTTTACCATTGGTTCTAAATGGGTATTCCTGTAGAGGTTTACCAGGTGTTGTGGGGGTAAGGGTTAGGAAGCAAGAAATATACTGGGCACGGAGGAACAATTCCCCTTCCCCTTAATATTCCTGTATATATCCAAGTCTATCAGCCAAAAGCATGCTAGTGTTTAAACTCAGGTTCTCAGACTTTCTTCCTCAGCTGGTCTGAGGGAACTTGGTGCTGTGGTACTAGCCCACTTGCTTTCCAGTCCACCAGTACTATTCAAGGCAGAAACTTATCCCGCAGCCATCAAGGGAGACTAGCTGCTCCTCTCCTCCTCTTAAATCTTTTCCTACCTGTTCCTCTGAGGACTCTAAGTGCATTTACTATAAAAAATCTTTGAGATCAACCTCAGAGGAGTTTTTTTCCCTGGAAACCTAAGTCCTGTGATCTGCCAGATATAGTCTGTGGAGAGTATTTAAGGACCATAGTTCTATACTCAAAGGGAAATCAGAAAAAGTACCAAATTTGGTTTTTCTGCATTCATAAACATTCACCCAGTGAGATGGACTTTTCCAAAATTGGAGGGAAACTTGTTTTTTTCTCCACTCTTCTTGGCTAAGTCTCTGAAACTTTGCTAAGAGGGCCCATCTGTAGGATAATTGCCTAGGGGAAGGATACCTGCTTGGAGGCAAATAGCACTAGAGCTAGGGAGCTCAATCTTGCAGAAGGAAGAAGAACCGGAACTATGCAGAAAGAGGCACCATATGTTATGATTAGTTTTACAAAAATATTCTGTTGGCTTATTGTAACACTGGCCCCCCAAATACAAGCAGGGACTCTGATACAGACAAAAATAACAGTATGCTAATAACACAATTTTATTTTTAAAACAAAGGCGAGAATCAACTATTATTTATATAAACAAGTTATCTAACATTATCAGGGTTTAAAACTGTTAACTAAGAATCAAGGTAGTTTACACACTGTGAGTTTGACTCTACCTCCCTCTTCCTTACTTATTTTCCATTAGGAAGTCCACAACGTATTTTTTCAAGCAGTAGAGATGGGCATCCACAAGGCCTGTGTGGAAATGTATTCTAGGGTGCCTGCAAAAACAATAAGAGAGAAAGGGTTCACAATCAAGTAACGTGGTTCTATCCTATTATTAGGTAGTAGGCATTAAGAAGTTTATAAGCGTGGGGCACCTGGGTGGCTCAGTCTGTTGAGCATCCGACTTCAGCTCAGGTCATGATCTCACGGTCCGTGAGTTCGAGCCCTACGTTGGGCTCTATGCTGACAGCTCAGAGCCTGGAGCCTGCTTCGGATTCTGTGTCTCCCTCTCTCTCTCTGACCCTCCCCCGTTCATGCTCTGTCTCTCTCTGTCTCAAAAATAAATAAACATTTAAAAAAATTTTAAAGGGGCGCCTGGGTGGCTCAGTCGGTTAAGCGTCCGACTTTGGCTTAGGTCATGATCTCACAGTTTGTGGGTTCAAGCCCCGTGTCAGGCTCTGGGCTGATGGCTCAGAGCCTGGAGCCTGCTTCCGATTCTGTGTCTCCCTCTCTCTCTGCCCCTCCCCCATTCATGCTCTGTCTCTCTCTGTCTCAAAAATAAACATTAAAAAAAGAAAAAAATAAGTAAATATAAAAAAAAATTTAAAAAGTTTATAAGGGTCAGAGCCATGCTGCTCACACCCTACTCTGGCCAACATGGTGAATACTAGCTCTACTCCTACCATAGAAAAGGTCTTCTCTTTATAGAAACTCTATCTCACACTTTATGAGGACTTTAGGTGAACTATCAAATCACTGACAAGTCACCTTCTTCTATCACAAATTCCAACTCACAATTCTTATGATTAACATTTTCTTGCTTTTACTCCAACTGCCCCACTTTCTGCAGGCCATATTTCAGCCATGCTTTCTTCATGATCTGGTATGTATTATTCCATTTCCACAGAAAATGAAGTAAAATTCTGTGAATACTCCCTAACTCCCTACTCTTATGTATTCATCAGGACTTTCCCCAGATATACTTCCTCCAGGAAACCTTCACTGACAACTCAAGTTCCTGCTCCCACAGCACTTGGTGCCCATCTCTATCAGTTAAGTTATCATCCAGTAAGGTAACAGCTTCCTTACTTGGCTCTCTCTCCCAACAGACTGGAAGTTCCCTGAGGGCAGAGATTTATCTTTTTTTTTTTTTTTCCAGAGATTTATCTTTATACCCTTACCATTTAGCATTGTACCTCACACAGTGTATTTAATAAACAGCTGTTGAATAAACAAATGAATAAATTAGGTCAGATTAAGGTATTTGTTTAGTTGCTGTCTGTTTTAGTTTGACGTTTTGGTTTGAGCCTTAAGAAATGCCATGCTTATAATGTCCAAGGTCATTTTATTTAATAACAAAGACAGCTGAAAGACAGGAGGGAAGAAGCAGGGTAGAAAAATTGAGATTCCAATCACAGATACCTGATTATTACCTTTCTTCTACATTGTGTTACTGTGCTTTGACTGGTTTATACTTAAAAAAAAAAAAAAATTTTTTTTTTACATTTATTTATTTTTGAGAGAGAGAGACAGGGCACAAGTGGGGAGGGGCAGAGAGAGAAGGAGACAGAATCCGAAGCAAGCTCCAGGCTCTGAGCTGTCAGCACAGAGCCTGATGCAGGGCTCGAACTCACACTGTGAGATCGTGACCTGAGCCGAAGTTGGACACTCAACCGACTGAGTCACCTAGGTGCCCCAGCTGGCTTATACTTTTAAGGAAAGTTATTCTCACGGGATCTAGATACTCTAGAAACAATTTATCAAATAAGTTAAGGTGCACCGCCCCAGGCTTCCACTCTTTTGGGAGACTGGGAGAAGCGGTAACAAAATGCTTCTAAAAGAGCAACAGAAGTTGTCAGACTTAGGACCCCATACTCATAACCTGCCTCCCCATCCCCACAAGCCAATTAATGTATACAATGAGGTTGAAGAAAGTAGAAGGTACTTTCCAATTTGAGATTCTTGAGTTCTAAGAAATTCCTGAGGAAATAGAATTTTACAAATGCGAATGTGGTTACCTTGTGGTACCAGGGTTTCATTTGAAGTCCACACCCTGATAATTCTTTCCCTTGATCTAACCAATCTGGAAAGTTGCACTCTCCTGTTTAGTCCCTTGGTTTACAAATTCCTTGAATCATTTAATACACTCTATCTATATTATTTAGTCCTCATAATCACCTCATGAGGTAGATATTTACTCTCATTTTTATAGCTGAGGTCAACTTGTATTATACAGACAGGAAAGGAATAACTTAAAAGTTCGAATAAATAAAAGTCTGAACAACCATCATCTAAACTTATCAATCCCTATCATATTGGCAGTATTTCATATAGCATTTTATAGTTTATAAATGTTTGTCAGCTTTTTACTCTCATCCCTTTAAAGTAGGTAAAACAAACAAAATTCTTCCATTTTTTAGAAAAAAAAATTCCAAAAATTTAGCTGGTATACTTAAGGCTAGAGATTTACTTACAAATTTGGACTATAATGAAGAACAGAAATGGGTGATTCAGGGATTTTTCTTTTAGATTGAATTTGTAATGAATGTAAATCTTGAAGACTAATGACATTTAAATTGTCAAAAAGGTGGTTTCCTTACTTCATTTTATTATTTTTGATAATAGCAGAAATAAGTATTGATATTTTATTTTATTTATTTATTTATTTAAAAAAAAATTTTTTTTTCAACGTTTATTTATTTTTGGGACAGAGAGAGACAGAGCATGAACGGGCGAGGGGCAGAGAGAGAGGGAGACACAGAATCGGAAACAGGCTCCAGGCTCTGAGCCATCAGCCCAGAGCCCGACGTGGGGCTCGAACTCACGGACCGCGAGATCGTGACCTGGCTGAAGTCGGACGCTTAACCGACTGCGCCACCCAGGCGCCCCTTTATTTTATTTTTTTAATTTTTTAATATTTTTTTTATTTTTAAGAGAGAGACAGAGCATGAGTGGGGGAGGGGCAGAGAGAGGAGACACAGAATCCAAAGCAGGCTCCAGGCTCCGAGCCGTCAGTACAGAGCCCAACGCGGGGCTTGAACTCACGAACTGTGAGCTCATGACCTGAGCCGAAGTCAGACGCTCAACCGACTGAGCCACCCAGGCGCCCCAAGGATTGATGTTTTAAAACAAAACAAATAAAGCTAAAAACCTCAAAGAGGCACCAGCAAAATCTGGGTAATCGACTGAATGCTTCAGGTCAGGAAGATCCTTTGGATTTGTATAACATAAAGAAAACAATAAATGGAAATGAATAAGACATTTAGAAACAGTTGTAATTTTAGGTCTTAAAAGTTTTTTATTTTATTTTTTAAGATGTTTTTATTTTTGAGAAAGGGGGTGGGGACAGAGAGAACGAGTGGGGAGGGGCAGAGAGGGAAGGGAACACAGAATCTGAAGTAGGCTCCAGGCTTTGAGGTGTCAGCACAGAGCCCAACGCAGGGCTCGAACCCACAAGCTGTGAGATGGTGACCTGAGCCAAAGTCAGATGCTTAACCAACTAAGCCACTCAGGCGCCCCTAAAAAAAAATTTTAGAGTAAGTTGGAAACTGTTTCCTCCTCTTTTAGTTTCTGGAAGACTTTGTGAAGGATTGGTATTATTTCTTCAACTTTTTAAAAATTAAAGTATAGTTGACAATGTTATATTAAAGAAACTTTTCTAGGTTACAGACGTAGATAATAAAAGAACTGCGATTAAAACTTAGGTATGTGTGACTCTAAAACTTTTGTACTATCTCATAAGTCTCATCTGTCTACCAACTTCTTTCTTTTCTAGGAATTCTAGGAATTCTATATAGATGAAGTCCTGCTCCAAATAGTTTCACATTTAAATTTGGGGCAAAGAGGCAGAATGCATTGTTAGGATCAAAAATCCCTGTTTTTGTACTTGCTGAATATCCTACTTAGAAGTTTATTAGCTACTAGTACCATTCAAAAATAAATGTGTTAAGGAATGCGGTTCTCAGCATTGACCTAAGACAAGCCTCTTTATCATCCTGCTTCCAAGTTTTCCCATACATTCTGGGAGAACAGGAAAGCATATATTAAGAAATGCTTCCAAAGAAGCAGCTGCCTCCTCTGGGAAGATAATATTTATTTATTTATTTATTTATTTATTTATTTATTTAATTTTTTAAAATTATTTTTTAATGTTTATTTATTTTTGAGAGAGAGCAAAACGGAGTGCAAATGGGGGAGAGGCAGAGAGAGGGAGACACAGAGTCCGAAGCAGGCTCCAGGCTCTGAGCTGTCAGCACAGGGCCCAACGTGGGACTCAAACTCACAAACTGTGACATCATGACCTGAGCTGAAGTCAGATACCAAACCAACTGAGCCACCCAGGTACCCCTGGGAAGATCACTTTTAAATGTCTAGGAGTTGAAGATACAAGCTGTGTACCTGTGTTTCAATATTTATTTACCCAAAATTTCTCCTAATATTAACAACTTGGAGGTACTGTGTGTCAGGGACAAAGCTTTAAGATCTCTAAGGAAACTATTAAGGAAAACTACCACGCAAACACTGGTCATTATTATGCAGGTTAAGATTTTTCTGAGCTTTACTTTCATTGAAAGAAAACTGAACATAGAACTATGTGTGTCACCAACACTGTACAGAACATCTGGAGAACTAAAAAGCTAGGAAATAAAAAAGCTGCTCAGAAAGGCAGTCCAGAAAGAAGGAAATACTCCATGAAGGATGAAATAAATACTTAACAAAACAAGTAATTACCGTCATTAAAATCATACCAATTTGCTCTCTAGCAGAATAAACTTAAGATTTTAAATATCCAAAGCTCTTAATGACTCTAAAAAAAGGCCCGAGTCTCTTTAGTTGATAAAAGGATCTGTAATTTCCCTCTAAAAGATCTCAAGGGATTTCAAACACTCATTTCCTTTAAATCTACAGAATGAGGGCAAAGGTCCTTAGGCTCAGGGTAATGTCAAAAGTTCTTGGGGCCTGTTCCCTTCTTCCTCATCCATAGAACCATTATGTGTACAGGAGGAAAGAAGCTGTTTTTTTTTATCTTGCTCACTGCCTAAGTTTTAGCAAAGGCCAACTGAGCATTCTATTTCCTGACATACTCATAGAAGAGTAGAAAAAGGCTGATAGACAGGTAAAGGCGCAGTTTATAGTTGGTGCGTGTTAAAAAATTGAAATTTATCTTGACATTCCATGTGGATACACTATTAGACTTCCGGAATTGCTGTGAATGGGACCTGAAGGACTTCCAGCCTACTGGAAAAACAGGTGTCTACTATGAGACACTCCACACTGACCCAGTGAAGAAAGAAAGCTTCCACTAATCTAAACTGAGTATGTCCTAACAGTTTACATGGCTGCACAGAATGACTTTTTTTCCGACTCCAAAGTTTGCGAACAGAAGAGCAAGGAATGGGAATAGAATGAAGAAGACTCAGTTAAACAAAAATTCAAAATACAAGAGAAACTTATTTCTAACATATGCTTCTCTTTGCATAAATATGAATGTTAATAGGTAAAGGAAATGTCAAGGATGGCTCCTGAATTCAGATGCCAGGGGAACTAAAGCTTGAAACAATGACTCATAAGAACCAGAAGCAACACTTCCAATGAGGATAAAAGTCTCCTATGATAATTTAGCCATCTCTAAGTGTTCAATGCAACATTGTGAAAACCTCCCACTCTATTTAAAGACCTTCAAACAATCACCTTCTACTTTATTTGGTAATCTTAAATATATTCCAATAAAGAAGTGTCTTTTCTCCGGCTAGAAGAGTCAGAACGAATTCCCTATTGTTTTTTTAAAAAAAATTTTTTTTGAACGTTTATTTATTATTTTTGGGACAGAGAGAGACAGAGCATGAACGGGGGAGGGGCAGAGAGAGAGGGAGACACAGAATCGGAAACAGGCTCTAGGCTCTGAGCCATCAGCCCAGAGCCCGACGCGGGGCTCGAACTCGCGGACCGCGAGATCGTGACCTGGCTGAAGTCGGACGCTTAACCGACTACGCCACCCAGGCGCCCCAATTCCCTATTGTTTAATCATTACGTATTTTTGTTTTGTTTTGTTTTTTGGTTTTAAAGTAAAAAATATGTTTACTGGAATGTTTTAGTTGTAGCTGACATTACAACGTTTAGCTTTATTTTTATTAAATAAATTTTTAAAGTTATTTATTTTTAGAGAGAGGGAAAGCATGAACAGAGGAGGGGCAGAGCGAGATGGGGGGGGAAAGGGGGGGTGAGAGATAGAATCCCAAGCAGGCTCTGCCCTGTCAGTGCAGAGCCTGATGTGGGGCTCAATCTCAGGAAACATGAGATCATGACCTGAGCTGAAGCCAAAAGTTGGATGCTTAACCAATGAAGCCACCCAGGTGCCCCAACAACATTTAGCTTTTGTTACACCCATAAACATGTGGAAATTACAATTGCAATGGCAAAGCAATTGTAATGTGAGAAGAATCTTGAAAATATTGATGGAATGGCAATACATGTTTTTTAGCCTGATGATCTAGTACTCTACAGGGGCTTCTGGACCACCAGCCTGATCCTCATGTCAATGTGATAATGTAAGTCCTTATAATAACAGGATGAAATATTAATATCATGGTTTAATTACATATACAATCAACTGGCAAGTATCCAGTTTCAAACTAGATCCTTGAAACATGGCAAAATAGAGGCTGGTTATTTTTGCCTTAACCATAATTATTGAAAACTTCCCTTCTGTTAGAAGGGAAGAAGATAACTGGACATTCTCAGTGATCCAATTTGAAGTGATACTTGCCTCTTATTTTCTTGAAAAAGAAGTTTTGAAAGTTATATACATAGGTTTCATTTAAATTATGCAGCAATCTTTTATTATTGCTATTCAGATTTTGTTTAATGAAAATCTCTGTCACCAAATCAAGTATGATATTTCACGACTATAAGAATGATAATTAGGGGCATGTAGATGGCTCAGTCAGTTAAGCATCCGACTTCGGCTCAAGTCATGATCTCACGGTTCATGGGTTTGAGCTCCACATCGGGCTCTATGCTGACAGCTCAGAGCCTGGAGCCTGCTTCAGACTATCTCCCTCTTTCTTTGCCCCACCCCTGCTTGCACTCTGTCTCTCTCAAAAATAAATAAACATTAAAAAAATGATACTCATTAGCAAAAGGATAACAGCAACCAACGCCATGATGGCTTTTATTCTGCATCCACGCCATCACATTTGCCTTTGAAACTGTGTGGATATGCTGCTAAAAACAACTGCATTACCTGATAAGTTTTCTATATCACACAGAGGATGGAGAGAGGGATTAAATGATATAACAGGATTCTTTAATCTTTGTACTATTTTCTTGCATGACATCAATAACTTTAGCCACCTGATTCTGAATATACTTAATTGTATCACTTCTAGGTCTAAATCTTGGTTCAGATGATCCCTTTAGAAAAAAGTACTCTTCTTCATCTGAATCCTCTTCCAAAAGATTTCTCCCTTCACTCTTCACGGAGCCATGACATCATCATCATTTAGGTGGCACTTGAACTTGGGAGGCATATTTTTTATTTTTATTTTACATTTATTTATTTTTGAGAGACAGAGTGAGACAGTACATGAGTGGGGGAGGGGCAGAGAGAGAAGGAGACACAGAATCGGAAGCAGGCTCCAGGCTCTGAGCAAGCTGTCAGTACAGAGCCTGGTGCAGGGCTCGAACTCTGCATTATGAATTATGAGACCACAACCTGAGCCAAAGTCAGACACTCAACCAACTGAGCCACCCAGGCGCCCCAAGAGGCATACTTTTTGCCCAAGAAGTACTTTTCTGTTTCCCAGAATAAGTATTCACCACCTGAGCTCCTGGGGGTAGGCAGCACTGGGAGGGTGGAGGAAGGAGTGGGAAGTGCAGGAAGAAAGCGGGGCAGGGGGAGACAGTGGGCACAGACCTGGGGGCTGCTCCACCACAGCTGCACACATAATCATTAGAGTTTAAAAGAAACTAGAGACCAAGGTTGCTTAGAAGTAACTATCTATAATTCTATCAATAATTCTAATGAGACAGATTTTGGGGCAAGAATTCAGTTGCATAGTTACCTGGTAGCTATTTAATAGGAAGGCACGCACTTGCCACACCACCCCAAATGCCAGATCTTGGTGGCACTGTAAGTGGCAGGAATGACAGACTGATGATCATCAGGTGTGCACATGGAGTTCCAAACCAAAGGTCTGCCTGTGCAGCAGAGTGGGCTACGGCACTCTTGGTGCTCAGGCTCCATCCAAGGAAAGCAGTTGTACTGAAGTGAAAGCCCTGGACTCAAGTGCATCAGAGACTTCCAGGGTTGGAAGAGTTCTTTTGTTTTGTTTTGTTTTAAACTTTTAATGTTTATTTATATTTGAGAGAGAGAGATTGAGAGAGAGAGAGAGAGAGAGAGTGAGAGAGAAGGGGCAAAGAAGGAGACACGGAATCCGAAGCAGGTTCCAGGCTCTGCATCGTCAGCACAGAGCCCGACACGGGGCTTGAGATCATGACCTGAGTCAAAGTCAGACACTTAACCAACTAAGCCACCCAGGGACCCAGAGAGTTCTAAGTGCTGCTCCTCATTGTACTGACAGAAAAACAAAATAAATTATTTTAGTCCATGTTAAAAGTAACCAATTCGCTCTTCCAGGCAACAGTCTCTAGCTTACATTCATTGAATACCTACTACGTGCCAAATATTTGGGACACAGCAGTGAAGAAAACGGACGTGAAAGTTGCATGAAGTGTACAGTTTGATGGAAATGAATTATTATAAGTGCAATAACTGAATGGCAAGCAAAGAATGCTATGGAAGCATATAGTGAGGGACCTTGCCCAGGTTGGAAGGCGATGGAAACTTCCCTTTAGGCTTAGACTTGAAAGAAGAGCAGGAGTTAACCAGGAGAAAGGGGTGGAAAAACAGGCACTCTGGCAGAGAAAACAGCAGGTGTCAAGACCTTGAGGCAGACTGGTGAGTGTGAGGAACTAACATTGCCCAGCACTGATAAAGCACAGAAACCAAGGTGGGGAGAGGCACAAGATGAAGCTACAATAACACGGGGCACCTGAGTGGCTCAGTTGTTTAAGCGTCCAACTTCGGCTCAGGCCATGATCTTGCAGTTCGTGAGTTCGAGCCCTGCGTCGGGCTCTGTGCCCATCACCATGTGGCAGCTAAGGCCATCGCGCATATCCCCGAGGTCCTTAGCAAGATGAAGCTGCAGCCCTTTGTCACAGAGGCCAGCGTGGAGAAGGCTCTGTGGCTCTCCCAGGTGTCCATGCTGGATGCTGCCTTCTCCAGCACTCTGTCAGGGGTGGAGGGCTTTACCAGCCAGGAGGACCAGGAGATGCTGAGTCGCACTGAGAAGCTTCTCAAGTGCTGCTTCACCATCGGCTCCCGGGAGTCAGAGCACAGCATCATCATCCAGGACTTCACCAAGCAGAAATACACGCAGCACGCCATCCACAAGGCCCTGCAGCTCATGTTCTGACGGGCGAAATCCAGCATCGTATGCAGGGCAAGGCCCTCTATCACCTCAAATGAGCCTTCGCGGCCTCGCGGACTTGCCTATACCTCTCGCACCGCCTGCACCATAACCATCGCTGTCCTCTGCCTCCCTATTGTCATCCTAAACTTCCCGTATGCTCTCCCCATCATAGAGGAGGCGTCCCCACCTGCGCTGGAAGAAGGAGCATCCCTTCCTCGCTGCTTCTGGGCGCCTGCCTCTAGTGCAGGTCCAGGAAATGTGCTTTTGGAGTTTGTTGAAATAATAAAGCCATGGTGTGTTTGGATGTCAAAAAAATAAATAAATAAATAAATAAATAAAACAAGCCAGGTAGAGAAGGGTAACTGGCTGAAGGAGTACTAGGAATGGTGACCACAAAAGGAGAGAGGCATGAAAAAGAATGCAGAAGTCAGTGAACTATAAGCAACTCTCCATCGTTTATAGGGTAGAGTGTTGAGTATGGCTTGTAGTGAGGGGAATGGTGAGATTAGGCTGAAAGGAATACGTATGGTTAGATGACTGAGGGCCATTAGGAATTTGTGCCTTATCTTACAAGCAATGTGCTCTTTTCTTCTTCTTCTTCTTCTTTTTTTTTTTACTTTTTATTTGAGAGAGAGAGTGCGAGCGAGGGAGAGGGGCAGAGAGAGAGAGAACCTTAAGCAGAATCTATGTTCAGCATGGACTGTGAGATCATGACCTGAGCCCAAATCAAGAGCTGGACACTCCACCAACTGAGCCACACAGGCACCCCACAAGCAATGTATTTATAGGTGTAGGGGAAAGTAGTAGAAAGCAAAGTTGAAAATTTGGGAGAGTGCTGGAAAAACTCATAGAGTAAGGTTCCAAGGGAAACAGGAAAATGGGGCAAAAGGTATAAGTGAAGGGATCAGTCTTAAACAGGAGGAAGGAAACTTCTTCCTCTAAGGCTAGAGAAAAGGAACTGAAGGTGGGTCTGAGTAAAGATAAATTATGGGTATGGGTAGTATGCTGGGCAAATCAGTATCTGTTAGCCCGATTTTCTCGCTTAGCCTTAGCTAAGAGCTAAGAAGGAATAGGCCAAGTAATTTTCTAAGGGAGGTGGTGATGGTTGAGAATTACTGCTGAGAGAAGTGGAAAGGTGGTCCAGGAGAAGTGTAAGGCTGCAGAGTGGTTCTAAGGGTTCAGCTACAATTGGAACCATGAACTTATAGTGGTGCCAATTTACAACACTGCATAATATTTTTCCTGAAGACTAATAAAAAGGATGTAGGAGCAGACAAAATAGATATTAGAGGGTTTATGAGGGCAGAAAAAGGAAAAGGACAATGAGTGAGGATACGGAGGGAAATGCCTGAAGTAACAGACCACAGGGTCTAGACTGAAGAAAGAAATCAAGAGAAAGAAGAAAAAGAGAAAGAGGGAGGGAATTGAGTGACTAAAATGAAGGAAACAGGCTTCTAGGTAAAGACAGCAGATTAAAAACAGGTATTAAGCCCTATTCCTTTTGAAAGCTCATTAAAGTGATAGGGAAGGGTTTTTGTTGTTATCCTCATCGTTTTTCTAAAGGGTATAAACTCCAAGGACAAAGATTAGGAGAAGGGAGGACATTAAAAAAAATTTTGGAAGCTGGAAAGCAGGATGGTGGTAGCAGATTTAGCACATTTAAGAAAGCTGAATCCTAGATCAGGCATAAGGAAAGCTAAGGAGCAACCTATTTGGACTGCAGAAGCCCAGAAATGATCAGGAATTGGTAGCACAGCTTTTACCCACATCGAAAGGAGATTGGAAGATTTTTCTCTGAAGTCTATAGCCAGTCCAAAAGAAAAGGCTTAAGAATACCAACATGAGAGTTTCTTTACAAATAACCTATCTACATCACTTTATACAAGTGAGAATTAAAAGTACAGAGGAGTAAGAAAAAAAAGTCTCAGTGCCTAGGCTGGACAAGATACCTTGGGAAAGTTTGTTGATTCTGATGTCCACAAGTCCCTCTCAACCCTTCCCACAAAATACTGCAAATTAGAGAAATACTTTAGGAAGTATAGTTGGTTAGTAGCACTGGGGATACTAATTTAGATAAACAGTACTTCAAGACTTTGCATATCTTTGGGAAAACAATCAAGGGCATAAACCTATTTCTCATCATCTGGAGTCCCAGAAACACAGATTTGGCCAAGCATGATCTTTGAGGTTTTGATTTAAGTCCTTGTCTTATCAGATATAAATGTCTAAACTTAAACAAGAGGAATGTGCAAACATTTTATCCCATTTTAAAAGAAATCCTTTAGAAGTTTGTTTTAATATTATCATTACACTTACAGTGAAAAACCTTCACTAGTACTCAAAAGAAAACAACATAACATTGGAGAAAAGCTACATGATTTTCTTATTAAATATTTGGCACAAACACCTTTTACGTATGAATTATTAAAAACACATGTCGTTTAGAAGTAAAACAGGAATTTTAGGGGGAGGGGCGCAGTGGTAGTGTCTTTAAAGGACAACTAAGCCAGTTTCATTCAGGGAAACTGAGGTTTAGAGAAATAAAGTGATTTGCTCAAGGTCATATAGCTGGTTTGTCTCAAAACTAAATTCCAAAATCTCTGGACTTTAATTTCGAGTACATGCTCTTTCTACCAGCAACATTCTTTTCCACCACATGTAATGCCTCTGTATCACTAATGCATCAGTTTGACATGTAGGAAAGGTGTTGTGCTTTCTTCAAATCTACTGAGGTTGTAGAATCTGGGCCCACTGGAGCGAAGTTAGTACTGTCTGGTGATGGAACAGCTTGCTGGGGAGACTGCCTCTGTACCTGCCTATAGGGATAGCAGGACTCCTACTCCAGCAAATGTCTTATACTATTTCCCTTTCTAGGACCAAACATGCCTGAGGTCCTCAAAACAGAACACTCTCTTTGCAATCAAGGAAACACTTCATCTTTTCTCAGAAAGGGAGAAAACAAAGGAGATGTACATTCTATCATCATCTCTTTCTCCTACAAGCAGTATGAAAAGTTAGAAAACTTTAAAACAAGAGGTTTCCGGCTCTCCTATATAAACAAAGTCCTTTTCCAAGATAACTTTGGTGTTTGTCCAATAGGACCTAGCCCCAATCTTTGGAAATTCAGTTAAAAAAAAAAGATAGGAAGTATCATATTCTCATATTCAAAAGTGCTTGAAAATCTGAATTTAATTAGTTTTTACCCACCATCTCACTGAGGCCAGGAGGAGCACAATACCCCTGAGAGTCATAGGAATGGGGGCAAGAACATTTTTACTGCTCATTTATCCAGCCAGCTGCCCTATTACAACTATAAACCAAAGATCCTTAATCATTGGAGTGTAATTACAAGTTAGAAGAATGGAGGGGGAAAAAAATCTGTCAACAACCAAAAATATAATCTAGTTCTAAGAAACTGGTGTTAATGGTGTTAATGACACCAGTGCTGACCCAAGGTCCCAAACTCAGCAGCTGTGAGGGAAAAATACATCACCATCTGCTTTCATTTTCACCTTACCTCTGGCTATTTCCTTCTTCTTTGCTCCCATCATGCCCAAACCTTGCTCTCTTTGGCAGAGACCACTAGGACGAGGCATTTACTAACAGTCCCCCATATGGAGCCATCAGCTAGTTCCCAGGGAGGTTAAAGAGAAAGCAGGAGACAGTCTCCACCCTTTAGTTGTAATTAAGAAACGTATGACTAGCTGCTAAGAATTTAATGTCTAAGCTTGCCAACTCTAATATACAGGAAAGCATAAATATCAGTACTTGATGGATGCATAAATGAGCTAGGTCCTTTGTTTTACATAATAGATAATCACAATTGATCTTTCTGCATTCCAAAGGAAACAATCCCTTTATTCTTTGGAGTCTTGTGAATTTAGCAGTGCAACACTGCTTAACTTTCTAGGTCTTTTACCTTAAATCTCTCCTGCATACTGCTGTCATGTTATCTTTCCCTTCTCAAAAAATCTTTAATAATTCCCCAGTATTCAAGGCCCTCTGTTATTGTACCAACTTAACTTTCCAGCCTTATCTCCTAATATTCTCCAACAGGGACCCTCAATTTGGGCCAAACTGTCCCTAAACAAATCTTGCATACCCTGTCTCCAAGTATTTGTTCACAGCCTTCTTTGTACGCAGGATCCAGCTTCTTATGTCCTTTTCCATACCTGATCTGTATCCATCCTTCAAGGCCAAATTATTCTCTTACATTGTCCTGACCACCTCAGTCCTTAGAGACTGCTACCTTCTCTAAATTCTTAGAACACTGTTGGCCATAATTGTTCAGTATCTGATACTGTTTGCTACTGTTTGTTAGCCTTTTATATGCATAGTCTTATCTTCCACTGAGGCAAATAAATTCTTTCAGATGGTCTCCTGCCTCAGGGATACCCTTAAATACCAAAATAGTGGTTTGACCAGAGAAGGAAACTTCATAAACATTTGTCAGTTGAACAATGTGTTCCTGAAAAATAGAAAGGATGAGTAAATGGAGAAGGTCCAGCTCTGTCCCTAATTAGATAAATGATATGGAACAAATCCTTCTTCCTCTGGCTTTTAGC
Organism: Herpailurus yagouaroundi; assembly: GCF_014898765.1. Classification (NCBI taxonomy): domain Eukaryota; kingdom Metazoa; phylum Chordata; class Mammalia; order Carnivora; family Felidae; genus Herpailurus; species Herpailurus yagouaroundi. The sequence continues at coordinate 35,512,210 of NW_024412388.1, forward strand.
ATCATTATCTGAAATACAGGTGACTGGACTAAATGACATTCTAGCTGCTACAGTCTATGATAGGATCTTACAAATAAGTTCATATTTTCAGAGCATTAAAAGATATTACTTAATTGTATCTTATGGTGAACTTTTTTTTTTTCTTCTTCTTTTTCAACGTTTTTTTTAATTTATTTTTGGGACAGAGAGAGACAGAGCATGAACGGGGGAGGGGCAGAGAGGGAGGGAGACACAGAATCGGAAACAGGCTCCAGGCTCTGAGCCATCAGCCCAGAGCCCGACGCGGGGCTCGAACTCACGGACCGCGAGATCGTGACCTGGCTAAAGTCGGACGCTTAACCGACTGCGCCACCCAGGCGCCCCTATGGTGAACTTTTCTAAGATACAAGGAACCCCCGTTTCCTAAAATTTCATTTTGATACATGGACTCAAAAAAATTCATAACAAAACCCTTCTTTTTTATATAAAGAATTCCAAATTCAGTCAGCTATATCCTAAGAAACAAGCTGTGTTACAAGGTACCATCATAGCTACTCTGTAGAGAAAAAAAAGAGTTCCAGTGGGGCTGGCAAACTACAGCCTGCCAGTTGGATGGCCCTGATGTTTGTTTTTGTAGATAAAGTTTTATTGGAACACCGCCATGCTTATTTGTTATATCTTAGGATGCTTTGTGCTAAAACAGCAGAGTTGAATAAACGCAACACCATATGGTCTGCAAAGTCTAAAATATTTACTATTTGCCCTTTACAGAAAAAGTCTGCCAATCCTTGTTTTATACCTCAACATTCATCAGAAAATACCAAAGCCCTTGATTACAGAAACTTAAATTACAGTTGGTCACTGGGTGATTTCCCATTCATTCAATTAAGAAATATTTATTGGGATTTCTTTCTTTTTTAAAATGTTTATTTCTTATATTTAGAGAGAGAGAGAGAGAGAGAGAGGGAGAGAGAGAACAAGCAAGCAGGGGAGTTGCAGAGAGAGGGAGAGAGAGGGATCCTATGGAGACTCTGTGCTATCAGTGCAGAGCCCAATGTGGGGCTGGAACCTATGAACTGTGAGATCATGACCTGAGGCGGAACCAAGAGTCAGACACTTAACTGACTGAACCACCCAGGAGCCCCTGGAATTTCTTATTTCTAACTAAATCTTCATTCAATTTCCTCATCTGTAAAATGGCAATATAATAACATCCACTTCATGGGGTTATTGTAAAGATTACATAAAGCCTTTAACACAATGCCTGACATAAAATCTGAAAAATGACAGCAGCTATTATCATCATTATCACCACCACCACTACCACCATCTTCTTTCCCGATGTCCTAGGAAAGAAAAGCAGGCTCTCTCTGATGGCCATGACCAACAGTGAAAGGAGAGAACTCTAGCCTCCCTTAGACTTCTTGACTTCATACTTGGGGAAGAGCTTTATTTTGATAGTACTCAGATTAACCACAAGAAGACAGGGAATGTTCTTTTGATACAAAATGGCAGTTGACTCCACAAGTCCTCTGACATCAGATATATCTAGAACTCAATATCCTTGTCAGAGTGTATCAAGAAAATAAATCCGATTTTAATTTATGAATACCTCTCTTGATAAATTAGAGCTTGCCTGCAGCCCCAAACTTAAGCAACAACACTGTAAGACAATGTGAAATTAAATGATGCCACTGACTTATCACCACCTCCTAAATCAACCATCTATTCAAATTTGGTAACAAATTTTCTCACTTCTGAGAACTATAATTTTTTAAAAATATGTTTATTTTTGAGAGAGACAGAGAGAGCGAGCTGGGGAGGGGCAGAGAGAGGGGGACAGAGGATCCAAAGTGGGCTTTGTGCTGACAGCAGCATTCCCAATGTGGGGCTTGAACTCATGAACTGTGAGATCATGACCTGAGCCAAAGTTGGATGCTCAACTGAGTCACCCAGGTGCCCCGAGAACTGTAATTTTTAAAAAGCCTAAGAGCCTATACGGTTTTTTCTAAGTCAATCCAACAAGTGAATGGTGGGTGCCTACTTTTTTCTTTTTTATAGTGTTGGTCATACATCTCTAATATGCATAATAGTTGTTTGAGGAAACAAGTAGGTTTTATGTTTTTTTGGGGGGGGAATCCTTCAAAATGCTGAATAATGAAATGAAAATAATTCTTTGGTGGGAAAAAAACAGATGATTTAAAATCAAGTGCCAATATCAATTGATAAATAATGGATATCTAAAATGTGATATATATCCATACAACAGAATACTGGTCAATAATAAAAAGGAATGAAGTACTGACATAAGCTACAAGACAAGTAAACCCTGGAAACACTATGCTAAGTGTAAGAAGCCAGCCGTAAAAGGCCACATAAGATATGATTATATTTATGTGAAATGTCCAGAACAGGCAAATACATAGAGATATAAAGTAGATTAGTTTTGGTTGTCTAGGGTGGGAGGGGAGGATTAGAGAAAAATAGGGAATCACTTAATGGGTATTGGGTTTCCTACTGGGGTAGTAAAAATGCTGTAAAAATTGATTGTGGTGATGGTTGTACAACTCTGTGACTATATTAAAAACCACTGAATTATTCACTTTAAATTGGTGAATTGTATGTTGCATATTTATAGCTCAAAAAAACTGTTGTATTTTATTTTTTATTTATGTATTTTTTTTAATGTTTTTTTTTTGAGAGTGGGGGAGGGGCAGAAAGAGAGGGAGACAGAATCTGAAGCAGGCTCTGTGCTGACAGCAGAGAGCCTGGTGCAGGGCTCGAACTCATGAACTGTGAGATCATGGCCTGAGCTAAAGTCGGATGCGTAACCAACTGAGTCACCTAGGCAGGCCAAAGCTGTTATATCTTAAAAAAGAAAAATCACACCTTAGCTTATATGTTACATGTCAAATTTATTCAATAAAAATTAAAAAAAAAATAAATTTTTAAAAGGAAAAATCAAATGTAGGACTTCCATCTTCCATCTAAGATTTATAGAGCTGGAAAGAGAGTTGCTCTCATCCTAGCAAGAAAAAATTGAATAATCCACAAAATTGTAACTTTTCTTGAACTCATCACAGGCAGAACTCTAAGCAGCCAGAACTCTAAGGAAAGACAAAAGCCTCCAAGGAGAGAGGAAACATCAATGTCAGCTCACCTATAGTACAGCATAAAAGTTATAGGGCTGCCATGTAAGTGGGTAAGAAGGATTTAGCTAAATTCTCAATAAATTTCTACAGGTTGAATGTGAGCTAGCATAAGAGGATATCATCCCAGGAATCACAGACACATAAGGTATTTGCACCTATTTTTCTCAAATACACAAAACTGTATACTACAAAGAGTAAATTTTACTGCATATTAAATGATGCCTCAATGAAATGAAATTTAAAAAAAAAAAATCAAGTGGAGTGCCTGGGTGGCTCAGTCGGTTAAGCATCCGACTTCGGCTCAGGTCATGATCTCACAGTTTGTGAGTTCGAGCCCCATGTCAGACTCTGTGCTGACACCTCAGAGCCTGGAACCTGCTACAGATTCTGTGTCTCCTTCTCTCTCTGCCCCTCCCCCACTCATTCTCTGTCTCTCTGTCTCAAAAATAAACACTAAAAAATAAATAAAATAAAAAAGTCAAGAGCCAAGTAATTAGAAACAACCTCAATGCCCAACACTGGATATGGTTAGATAAGTGATGGTATATATTCATATGACAGATAATTATATAGCTCTTGAAAACCATGTTAAAAAACTAAGAAGACTGTGATAGGATAATGGGCCCTCAAAGATCTCCACTTTGAAACCTGTGAAAGTATTACCTTGCATGGCAAAAGGGACTCTGCAGGTGCAATTAAGGTTCTTGAGATGGGTAGGTTATCCTATATTATCCTGGTGGGTCCAATGTAATTACAAGGGTCTTTATGAGAAGGAGACAAATAGTTGATGAAGTACTTTTTTTTAATTTAATTTTTTTTAATGTTTATTTATTTATTTTTGAGACAGAGAGAGACACAGCATGAGCAGGGAAAGGGCAGAGAGAGAGGGAGACACAGAATGTGAAGCAGGCTCCAGGCTCTGAGTTGTCAGCACAGAGCCCAATGCGGGGCTCGAACTCACGAACTGTGAGATCATGACCTGAGCCGAAGTCGGACGCTTAACCGACTGAGCCACCCAGGCGCCCCGACGAAGTACTTTTTAACTGATGTGCTATTTATTTAAGATTTTATTTTTAAGTAATCTCTATACCCTAACATTGAGCTTGAACCAACATCTCAAGATCAAGAGTTGCATGCTCTACTGACTGAGCCAGCCTGGTGCCCCTAATATGTCATTTAATTCTCCAGAATCACTTGGCCCAGAGGGTCAAATGCCAGCCATATCATTGGGTCTGACTGCAACACCACAAATCTAGCGGGCTGCCATTTGAATACTCTAGGGTATATTTGCCTCTGTAAACAGGTCTACAATGCTTTTTTTTGTTTTGGTTTGTTTGTTTTTTTTTATGTCTACAATGTTAGACAGATGCTGCCTACACTAGCTGGGGCCCTCTCCTTGTGATATGGACATGGCCTGCAGCCCCTGAAAAATGAGAATCAGAGCTCCAAGCAGCAATTTCTAGTGTTTGGTCTACTTTCATTATGCTTCCACTTACTCCTGGGGTGCTGGAAAATTCCTTTAGACTCTGACAGACCAAATGATTATCTCTTTATCAAATATTTATAGAGAAAAGAGCAATACTATTAGGCCACAAACTAGTAAGCCGAACAGGAATAGGTTTTCAGCATTACATTACAATCAAACAACAAGCTTTTTAAAAATGCCCGTTCTATGCCAGACCAATTAAAGAAGAATCACTAGCAGTGGGGCTCAGCCATCAGCATTTAAAAAATACTCCCCACAGTTAAGAACTATTGGTCTTATGAAAAGGGTAGACAAGAAATCAATGCTTACAGCAGTGAAGCTGGAAAAACTCTGATTGAATGGGCATATATTTTTTGGTACATGCTCAGTCAGGAGTTTTAAGAGGCATACATGTTATTAGTTAACATTCAACATAGTTTTTATTTTCTTTTAAAAGTTTGTTTGTTTGTTTGTTTAGAAAGCGAGCACACACACGTGCACAAGTCAGGAAGGCACTGAGAGAGGGAGAGAGAGAGAATCCCAAGTAGGCTCCACACCACCAGTGCAGAGCCCGATGCAGGGCTTGAACCCACAAGCCGCGAGATCATGACCTGAGCAGAAGTCAGACACTTAACTGACTGAGCCACCCAGGTACCCTGCATCATAGTTTTTATACATGCACACATCAATGCATAGGGCTTGCTTCCTGAGAAAGAAAACAATTTAATCATCCAGGCAGTTTAATTCTACAACTGCAAAAAGGATCACCCCGAGGGTGAGAAAGTTTGCTTTATCAGGCAGTAGCAAACCATGGGGAAAACGATTATTCTGTGTTCAAGGCTGAATTCTTAAGAAGTGAGATGAGACAGTATTTGGGGTGCAAGATGCTTATTAGGGATCAATACCCATGAAGGGAAGAGGAGGAAGCAAGACTGGGCAGAGGAAAAACTGAACCAAGATGCAGGTTGTACAAAGCCTCAGCCAACACAGCAGGGAGTTGTGAAGTACTTCCTGTCAGAGTGACCAGGCCTTTATATCCATCCCTCATTTACTCTTGCTGCCCCAGCAAGGGTATGACCTCAATGTGGCTCTTTACAGATGAGGTAGATCCTGAAGTCTGTGATGATTAGAGGCTGTCTGCTAATTACACTTCCTATAGATGAGCAGCAAGTCCTTCCTTGAAGGGGGACCTAGGCATTTTACCTGTATGTCTATCATATGGCACTGTAACAATGAACACTGTGGGTCAAGAGGTGGTTTCTTTTCTTAAGAATCCATTCTAACCTAGGCCTCTCTCCCTGGAAGCACAAAAAAGAAAAATTATGAGGCTATTTGTTGCCAATGTTTAAACAACAAAAACCCTTGAAGTTTAGTAAGACCATAGGATGACTGTCCATTTCCTTGATGTTTTGGATTGAGCTGATGATTTGTCCAAGATCTTAGCAAAGGCATTCAGCTAAGACAGGATACATACCATATACATAGCCACATGACTTTCCCTACTTCCAGGATATGTGGGGAGCAAACTGAGGCTGAAAGGAAAGGAACTGTGCCATATAAGCACATTTCCCCCCTTTGAGATGTCTTTCAACTTCATTATTTCTTAAAAACAAAGCCTAGAGATTTAGAATTTTATTGGTCATCTATGTTATATAACAAATTACTTCAAGCTCAGAGGCTTAAAAAAACAAACTATTATCTCACAGTTTTTGGAATCCAGGAGTGGGTTAGTGGTTCTGACTCAGGTTCTCTCATGAGGTTGCAGTCAAACTGCTGGCCAAGAGCTGCAGTCATCTCGAGGCTGACTGGAGGAGAATCTGCTTTCGACATGGCTGTTGACAAGTCTCAGAGTATCTCTTCCAAGATCACTAACGTGGTTGCTGGCAGACCTTAGTTCCTCATGACATGGACTTCTCCATAGCCTGCCTGAATGCCCTTATGACATGGCAGCTGGTTGTCAAGAACTTTTTTTATCCCCCAAGAAGGGCCCATAGGTGCCATATCTATAAGTCCTTTCATGGTTGAGAATGTCTTCCTATTGCTTTTAAATATAAAAGATATCTTTATTGTTTATAATATTCTCAAGTTCCACTTTCTTTCCCTGAGAACTCTGCACATATGGTTCCTCTGGTATTTAATGTTGTGATGAACTTGGAAGTAAGCTTAATTTTTCTCTCATGTAAGTGATAAGCTTTTTGTCTTTGATGCTTGAAGAATTTTTTCTTTATCCCTAAAGTTTAACAGGTTTACTAGGATACATCTGGCCAAATTTTCTTAGAACACACTACACTCTTAAAATTTGCAGATTCTTTTTTTTTTTTTTTTTTTTTTTGAGAGAGACATAGACAGCACAAGCAGGGAGAGGGGCAGAGAGAGAGAGGGAGAATCCCAAGCAGACTCCATGCAGTCAATGCAGAGCCTAATGTGGGGCTCAAACTTACGAAACCATGAGATCATGACCTGAGCCAAAATCAAGAGTCAGATGCTTAACTGACTGAGCCACACAGGCACCCTAAATTTGCAGATTAAGATTTGTAAATTTTTACTTGATTCAAGAAATTTTATTATATTTTATCTTGTTTTTAATTAAAAAATTGAAATTATGTATGAACATAAAGAGGTAAGCAGTTTCTCAAGGCTTACAAGGAAAAATTTCAGTCCTCTATTCCTTCTCCTACCCCATTTTCTATTCCCCAGAAGCACCCACTTTCAATTCTTTTAGTGGATCCATTTAGTATTTATATCTGTGTTTCTAATAACATTTTAATATTGAGATTTCTTAAAAACATTTTTTAATCTTTACTATTAAAAAAAAAATTTTTTTTAACGTTTATTTATTTTTGAGACAGAGAGAGACAGAGTATGAACGGGGGAGGGTCAGAGAGAGAGGGAGACACAGAATCTGAAACAGGCTCCAGGCTCTGAGCCGTCAGCACAGAGCCCGATGCGGGGCTTGAACTCATGGACCGTGAGATCATGACCTGAGCCGAAGTCGGACGCTTAACCGACTGAGCCACCCAGGCGCCCCTTTAATCTTTATTTTTGAGAGCGAGAGAGACAGACAGACAGACAGACTGTGAGTGGAGGAGGAACACAGAGAGAGGGAGACAAAGAATCTGCAGCAGGCTCCAGGCTCTGAGCTGTCCGCACAGAGCCTGACGCGGGGCTCGAACTCATGAACTGTGAGTTCCTAACCTGAGCCCAAGTCAGAAGCTTAACTAACTGAGCCACCCAGGTGTCCCATTTCCCATTTCAGACATCATCTGTTGACTTCCCAGTATGGAAGATGAGGATTTAGGTTTCTTTCATCACCAGCTCTGCCCCTACCAACATACAGCCATACTTCTGTACCTTTTACCTTCCCAATATAATTTTACAATTTTGGTTAGTTCAGTAATCAAAGTTTAAGTTATTACCACTGCAGCTTTAGGTATTAGCTATTAACTCTTAAAAAGGAAGTTTATCTCTCTTGTCTTCCCTCGTCTCCAACACGCTAACCCTCCCTCTCATCATTCCAAAGTAATTATATCATAATTTTGGTTAGATCAAGTTAGTGATTACATTACTATGCAAATATAAACATTAGTTACAGCTGAGACATTCAGTAACTAATGATTAATGTTTTTCTTGCATATTTTTGCTTGCCTTGGCATTATTGTCTCTCATTTCTTGGTTTTCCACATATTTATCAATAATTCAACCCCAACCTAATCACCAAGTACTCAAAATCATCTCAAAATGTTGAGACACATCAACTCTTCTGCCATTTTCATCAGATGAAATATGATCATCTTGAAGAAATTACTCCCAAAGCTTTCTGACCTATTCTAATCTGATCTGGTTGCCATTTACACTGGGGGCTCAGATGTTATCCTGGAATCTCCCTTTATCATCATCCTAGGGATTCTTTTTCCTATATCCTATGTCTTTCTCTTTTCTTAGTTTATGCCAGGGTTTTGGTGTTATATATTCTCTAGCAGCTTTCTGAAAACAGATACATGGAAAGCAAATGTCTGTAAAATTCTTATTCTACTCTCACACCTGATTGATAGTTTGACTACATACAGATTTAAGAATTTTGAAAGCCGTCCTCTGTTTTAGTTTCTAGTGCTGCTGTTAAAAGTTCAAAGCTGTTTTAATTCCTTTACATGTGACATCCCCCCTCCTGTCTGGAAGCTTGCTGGATCTTTTCTGTGATGTCAGTGTTATAGCATTTCATAATGACAATCTTGGTATGTTTCTTTTCATGCATTTTGCTGGACACTGTTTCCTTTTAGTCTAGAAACCCAGCCCCTTTCATTCTGAGAAATGTTTTTTACATTACTTCATTGATAAAATCTTTCCCCTTCATTTTCTGTTTTCTCTTTCTGGAACTCCAAATATTCAAATGTTCTTAGTTGCTCCTTTAATTTACTTAGCATTTCTTTATTTTTCATCAATATGTTGTTTTAGTCTACTTTGTGAAACATTTTTCAAAATTGAGTTTTTCATCTTGTTCTCTAAATGCTCCCTTTATTCTTTTTTTTTTTTTTTTAAGTTTATTTATTTTGAGGGGAGGGCAGGGCAGAGAGAGAAAATCCCAAGCAGGCTCCACACTGTCAGCGCAGAGCCTGATGTGGGGCTCGAACTCACAAATATGAGATCATAACCTGAGCTGAAATCAAGAGTTGGACACTTAACCGACTGAGCCACCCACGTGCTTCTAAATGTTCCCCTTGAAAAAATCATATTGAATATAGGTGACCACAATGTTATGTTAGTTTCATATGCACAATATAGTGATTCAACATCTCTATATGATATGCTATTCTCATCACAAGCGTGTGGCTACCATCTGTCACAATAGAACACTATTACAATATCATTGATTATATTCCCCAAGCCATGCCCATTATTCCTGTGACTTATTCAGTCCATTAACTGGAAGCCTGTATCTCCCACTCCCTTTCATCCATTTTGCCCATTCCCTCACTTTTCTTCTCTCTGGCAACCATCAGTTTGTTCTCTGTATTTATAGGTCTGATTCTGCTTTTTGTTTACTTATTCATTTGTTGTTTTTTTGATTCCACACGTGAGTGAAATCATATGGTATTTGTCTTTCTCAGTCTGACTTATTTCACTTAGCATAATACCCTCTAGGTCCATTCATGTCACAAATGGCAACATCTCGCCTTTTTTATAGCTGTGTAATATTCCATGGTGTGTGTGTGTGTGTGTGTGTGTGTGTGTGTGTGTGTGTGTACAGAATTTCTTTATCCATTGATCTCTCGATGGACACCTAGGTTTCTTCTATATTTTGGCTACTATAAACAATGATGCAGTAAACACAGGGGTATATATATCTTTTCAAATTAGTGTTTTCATTTTCTTTGGATAAATACTCAATGGTGGAATTATTGGATCATATGATATTTTTAATTTTTTGAGGAACTTCTGTACTGTTTTCCACAATGGCTACACCAATTTACATCCCCACCAATAATGGATGAGGGTTCCTTTTTCTCCACATCCTCACCAACACTTGTTTCTTGTCTTTTTTTTATTTTAGCCATTCTCACAGATATGAAGTGGTATCTCACTGTGGTTTTGATTTGTATTTTCCTGATCACTGGTGATGCTGAACATCTTTTCATGTGTCTGTTGGCTATCTGTATGTCTTCCTTGGAAAAATGTCTATTCGGGTCCTCTTCCTCTATCTATCTATCTATCTATGTAAATAAATGTGTTATTTTATTTTTCAGAGAGAGAGAGAGAGAGAGAGAGAGAGCGCGCGCGCACGAGTGGGGGAGGGACAGAGAGGGAGACACAGAATCTAAAGCAGGCTCTAGTCTATAAGCTATCAGCACAGAGCCCGATCTGGGGCTCGAACACATGAATCATGAGATCATGACCTCAGCTGAAATTGGAGGCTTAACTGACTGAGCCACCCAGGCACCCCAAATCAGATTTTTTTTGGGGGGTATTGAGTCATATAAGTTCTTTATATATTTTGGATATCAACCTCTTATGTGATATTGTTTGCAAATACCTTCTCCAATTCAGTGGGTTGCCTTTTTGTTTTGTTGATAGTTTCCTTCGTTGTGCAAACGTTTTTTATTTTAATGTAGTCCCAATAGTTTATTGTTGCTTTTGTTTCCCTTGCCTTAGAAGACAGATATAGAAAAATGGTGCTATGGCCAATGTCAGAGAAATTACTACCTGTGTTCTCTTCCAGAAATTTTATGGTTTCAGGTTTCACATTTAGGTCTTTAATCCATTTTGAGTTTATTTTTGTGTATGGTGTTAGCACATGGTCCAGTTTCATTCTTTTGTATGCAGCTGTCCAGTTTTCTTAGCACCAGTTTTTGAAGAGACGGTCTTTTGCCCATTGTATATTCTTGCCTCCTCTGTCATAGATTAATTGACCATATAAACCATGTTCTTATTTCTGGGCTATTTTATTCCATTGATCTATGTTTCTATTTTTGTGCCACTAAATGCTCACTTTTTAATACAGAATTCTGCTTCTGGGGGCATGAATACAGTATTCTTATCTCTCAGTGAGGGCAAGGATTTTGGTGTGTTTTGTTCACTGCTGTATTCCTAGCTCCCAGAATAGTGGTACTCGGATGGTCGAACATTAATAAATCTTTCTGAGTAATGTTATCTTTTTTGAAGTTTTCTTCTCTCTAAAAAATTTGTTTATTTTAATTTTTTAAAGTTTATTTATTTATTTTGAAAGAGAGCGTGCAAGCAGGGAAAGGGCAGAGAGAGAGAGAGAGAGAGGGAGAATCCCAAGCAGACTCTGTACTGTTAGCCCAGAGCCCGATGCAGGACTCAAACTCATGAACTGCAAGATCATGACATGAGCTGAAATCAAGAGTCAGACACTTAACCTACTGAGTCAGGCATCCTCTTTCTCTTTCTCTCTCTATCCATCTCTCTATATATTTATGAAAGAGAGAGAGAGAGAGAGAGAGAGAGAGAGAGAGAGAGAGCGCACATGCAAGAGAGCAGCACCAGTGGGGGAGAGGAACAATGGGAGAGAGAGAATCCCATGTAGGCTCCATGCCCACAACCTTGGGATCATGACCTGAGCAGAAATCAAGAGTCAGACGCTCAACTGACTGAGCCACCAAGGCTCCCCATTTCTGAAGATTTCTGTTGGTCTTTTTTTCTGCTAACTTATTGTGCTTTTTTCCCTGTTTATTTGTTCTGGCCTCTAGATCATAATCCCTGTTTCTTTTTGTCTAAATTTAAGAGTGGCACACACACAAAAATCTCATTGTGAGCACTGAACACATGGTGGGCTTTGTCAACTTTGAAATTCAATGTAGGATGATCCAAGAAGTGGGTTTTCTGTCGGGAATTCCCTGATGTCTGCATCTTTTAGGGCTCCTCTTGGAAAGTCTGCTACCATAGAGAAGAATCTTCTAATGCCCATGCTTGACAGGTGCAAGCCTGGCTGTTAGTATTTAGAAGCTAAGTGGGAGACAGAAGCTGAAGACCTCAGGACATACACTTCCTACTCATTTTTTTTGCAACATATCTCCATCCTCATTTATGCCTAGTGCTCCAATCCAGAGATCTTCTATTTTACCCTCTTCTGGGAATAAATTTCCAGTCTCTTACTAGGGTTGTGAGGTTTGGAGGAGGTAATCTGAGGATCGATCTACAATTTGGACACATTTTCAAGTAATCCTGTAGCTTTACTTGTAGATCTATTTGGTGCTGTTGAATCTTGACTCTTTAAAGAGTTTCATAGGGTAAATCAGTTTGCAGCTCAGCTTTCTCAGGTATGTTAAATTGTCCTGCTTTCCTGCTTCTTGTTGACGTTGCTCTTTCCTTTTCCATCTTCTTTAGTCTTCTGAATTTACATCTCTCTAAAATCCCTGTATTGCTGTTTTAGTGGGGCTTCAGAAGTCATCAGCCCTTCTAATTTTATGTTAAAATCCTCAAATAAAATTACTTTACCAAGAAGTCCTCATATCTTTGAATACATCTTTTGGTCCATGTTTAGTTCTGTATTTCAGAGACATTAGTTTATTGTCATCTTTATCTTTTATTTCTATCAGATTCTCTATAATTTTTAATCATTTTTGTTGAAATTACTGAATACCTCAAACCTTTCTTTCATGTCAATAATTTGATTTTCAATGGTATCTGTTCTGTCCTTTGCTATTTTGTCTTCAATTTATTTTCTTAGTTCTAAAATATCCTCTTTTATCTCATTTTGTTTTACCATCTCATCACTGAACTTTTATTTATTAAATTCACATTTTGATGAATTGTTTTACAGTTGTAAGAAATTCTATGCAATGAGTTATGTTGTCAGGGTACTTTTTTTTGTCTCTTTTAGAACATTTTTCTTGCTTTTATTTTGTTTGCTGTATGTTTGCCCAGTTGACATACCAGTTCTTTTGGTCTTGTTCATGCTTGATTTATTTGTCTTGGTATGATATGGGTGAGTTCTTATCTTTCATCCTCCTGTACCTGAGACCAACTACCACGTGAGTGGCGGTTATTTTTTTCCTTTCTTTTTTTTTCTTTTTACTGAAGTATAGTTGATACACAACGTTACATTAGTTTCATATGTACAATACAGTGATTTGACAACTCTATACTGTTAATGCTCACCTCAAGTGTAGCTACCATCTGTCACCATACAACACTATAATACCATTGGCTATATTCTCTATGTCGAACCTTTCACTCCTGTGACTTATTCATCCCATAATTAGAAACCAGTACCTCCTACTCTCCTTCACCTCTTTGTACTCACCCCCTACTTCCCTCCCCTGTGGCAACCACCAGTTTGTTCTATTTATGGGCCTGTTTCTGCTTTTATTTTAATTTTCATATTTAAAAAAAAGATTTTATTAAAGAATTTTTTTAATGTTTATTTTTGAGAGAGAGAGAGAGAGAGAGAGAGAGAGAGAGAGAGAGAGAAAGAGAGCACATGCGAGTTGGGGAGGGGCAGAGAGGGGGGACAGAGGATGTGAAGCGGGCTCTGAGCTGACAGCAGAGAGCCCGATGTGGGGCTTGAACTCATGAACCATGAGATCATGACCTGAGCTGAAGTTGGACACTTAACTGACTGAGCCGCCCAGGCGCCCCCAAAATATTTTATTTTGAAGTAATCTCTATACTCAATATGGGGCTCAAACTCACAATCTCCGGATCAAGAGTTGTATGCTCCAACAACTGAGCCAGCCAGGTGCCCCTATTTCTGATTTAAAAAAAAAAAAAATAAGTGAAATCATATATATGGTTATTTACCTTTCTCTGACTTATTTCACTTAGCATAATACCTTCTAGGTCTATCCTCATATTGCAAATGGCACGATCTCATTCTTTGTTATGGCTGAGTAATATTTCATTGTATATATTACCACATCTTCTTTATTCATTCATCCATCAATGTATTGATGGAGACAGGTTGCTTCCATATCTTGGCTACTGTAAATAATGCTGTAATAAACATACGAATGCACATATCTTTTCAAATTACTATTTTTGGTTTCTTTGGGTAAATACCCAGTAGTGCTGGTTATTTTATATTCTGTGTACTTTTCTATGGCTTCAGGGAATTATGGGAGCCAGAGGGATAGAAGGAGCAGAGGGAACAGAGCTAAGGTACTACAGAATCTTTGTTAAAACATTCTTCTTGGGGGGCCTGGGTGGTTCAGTTGATAAAGTGTCCAACTCTTGACTTCGACACAGGTCACGATCTCATGGTTCGTGAGTCTAAGCCCCATGTTGTGCTCTGTGCTGGTAGTGCAGAGTCTGCTTGGGATTCTGTCTCCTGCTCTCTTTCTCTGCCCCTCCTCTCCTTGTTCTTTATATCTGTCTCAAAATAAGTAAAAATAATCTTTAAAAAAACACATTTTTCTTTCCTGAGATTCTGTTAAAGATTCTTCTTTCAGTCCACATAATTAAGGATTATATTCCATTCCTAAAGAGGGATAGTCTCCAGCTTCATATTACTTCACTTATTCATTTTTACGCTTGATCTTTCATTTCTGTTAAAGAGTCAGCCTCATTGTTCATTTTCCCTGCTTCATCATTTACTTGCAAGTAGTTGTTCCTGCTACTTCTCGGTCAGAAGAAGATAAAAGTACTTAAAAAAGAAGATAAAATGTGTTTGGTTTGGTTCTTTCCAGCTTTGGAGCTTTTAGTGGGAATTTGCAGGATTTCATTAATACATCAGTATGGCTTCTGGGGAGGAGTGATAGGGTGGAGTTGGCACCCACCTTTATTCCTTTCTATTCTTCATCAGAATCTTGTTTCTTTCCTTGACCTTCAATTTTTAAACTTTATTATATTTAATTATTCTACTTTGTCGCTGTTGAAATTTCTGCCAGTTTTATTCCCCATAGCAGCCCTATTATTATTAAACACATTTTTATAGACAAGACAACAAAGGCTCTAATATAGAACTCTAATACATTGGGTTAACTGGGCTAGCTGAAGCTAGAATTTAATTTCATTTTCATTAAAATATATAGCTTGAAATATGTTTCCTACCTCTGTTGTCCTGGATAGCAAAATCAATGACATTTTTCTTTCCCAATTTACTCTTCTCACAATCATTCTGTCCAGGGTCCAAACATGTTTTTGTTTGTTTTGTTTTGTTTTTTAACAGCAAAAATGGGTTTAGTCAAGAATAACAGAGAATTACAACCTGGGACAAGCAGGCTATGGCAAAACTACAGACAAGTCCAACCCAGGCTCCAAACAGTTTTTAAACATTCCTATGTACTGGTATGAGGCAGTAAAGCTCTGAGTATGGTGGCTTCTGATGAAGAAGTCCATGCTGGGTAAGCACTCAATAAATGCTATTTAAAGAAAATGTGCCTGGTTTGCTTATTTGTTTTTTTTTAATTTTTTTTTTTTCAACGTTTATTTATTTTTGGGACAGAGAGAGACAGAGCATGAACGGGCGAGGGGCAGAGAGAGAGGGAGACACAGAATCGGAAACAGGCTCCAGGCTCTGAGCCATCAGCCCAGAGCCCGACGCGGGGCTCGAACTCACGGACCGCGAGATCGTGACCTGGCTGAAGTCGGACGCTTAACCGACTGCGCCACCCAGGCGCCCCTGGTTTGCTTATTTGTAGCCATTAGGATGGCTACTATCAAAAAACAGAAAATAACAAGTGTTGGTGAGGATGTAGAGAAATTGGAACCTTTGTGCAATTGTAAAATGGTACAGCCACTATGGAAAATAGTATGGAGGTTTCTCTAAAAATTAAAACTAGAACTGTCATATAATCTAGCAATCCCACTTCTGGGTGTATATCCAGAAGAATTCAAAGCAGGATGTCAAAGGGATATGTGCACACATGTTCACTGCAGCATTATTCACAATAGTCAAGAGGTGGAAGCAAACCAAATGCCCATGGACAAATGAATACATTTTAAAAATGTGGCATATACACACAATGGAATATTATATAGCCTTAAAAAAGAAGGAAATTCTGACACATGCTTACAACATGAAGGAACCCTGGGGATATTACACTAAGTGAAATAAGCCAGTTGACAAAACACAAGTACTATATAATTCCACTTATCTGAGGTATCTAAAGTAGTCAAGTTCATAGGAACAGAAAGTCAAATGGTGATTATCTGGAGCTGGGGGACAGGAAAAAGAGAAGAGCTGTTGTTTAATGGATATGGAACTTCAGATTTGCAAGATGAAAAAGTTTTAGAGATCTGTTTCATAACAATGTGAGTATGTTTAACATTACTAAACCGTATGCTTAAAAGTGGTTAAAATGTGTGTTTACCACAATTAAAAAAAAGAAAAATAAGGTCTATAACACTGTTAGAAAGACAGTCCTGTTCTCTGTTCTCCCCACAGCTGCTGTGCAGGATTTGACTCTACCTTGGCAAGAAAAAAACACAGGGAAAAGCTAAGCTTATGTGGGGAAGAAAAGCCTTCATCCTGTCTCATGGGAAAATAGTCACATACTTTTGTCAATTTCACACAGTATAATCTCGTTTTCATTCCCTCTTTCCCATCCACTGGGTGGTTTTATTTTGTTTTAAGACAAGGAGAATTGCCAGAAAGAAAAACCCAAGGGCTTACTTTTGCAGGATGGATCCCTTAATGACCAGCTCTTCATCCAAGTCTGCTTCATTAGCCATGAAGAGCAGCCTCTTTCCTGTGCTGTCCACTCCAATGAAGTCACGCTGCTCCACTGAATCATACAAAAGAAAGAAAATCAAACAAAGCCATTTGCCCCTGCCTGCATGACTAAGTCAGGGGGACAGGGCACCTGCTCACAATTCTCTTGGAACTAAATACAGGATTGTTATATATATATGTTTTAAATACTGTGTTATATCACAGTGTTTATCACAGTGTTTAAAACATGGGTAGTCAAAATATTTTTGTATTGTTCTAAAGGGTATTATTAGGTTAACTAGTGAAGTTTGAATAAGGTCTATAGATTAAAGTACTGTAGCAATGTTAGAGAGGTGGGGGGCAGGATACACACTGATTTAAAAGCAAAGGGAATCATGTCTGCAACTTATTCTCAAACAGCTCAGAAAAACAGTAATAGTGTATGTACTACATTGTGTATACATATCATACACTGAATATATATCATTAGAGGGAGAAAATGATAGAACAAATGTTAACATTTGGGGAATTTGGGTAAAGGATATATAAGTTCTCTGTACTAGTCTTGTAATCATTCTGTAAATGCGAAATTACCTCAAAAACAGAGTTAAGGAGTAAAGATATGTTAGTCTGACTGTGGTAATCATTTCACAATCATGTCTACATATATCAAAACACCACTGTACACTTTAAATACACGTAATTTTTCTTTGTCAAAAATAAATAAAAATTAATAATAAAAAGCGGACTATGTAGATAAACCATAAACTCACTACATGGCACAGAAAGTATAACAAGGAATTCTTTCTCTGCAAAGAATACCCTAGGTCTGTGCACTGTGGAAATGAGAAAAATATTATTTACAGACATGTATATTCAATCAACATTAACTGTATGCCTATTATGCATTAGATTTTATTCTGTATGAGACAGCATTCAAAGAAAATAAGGTGCATTTTTACTAGATGTGGAGGGTTCTTTGGTAGACAGTGATTTTACAGGCTGTCATATTATTGCTGTTTTCTGTGTTAGATTTCTTTCGGCCAACCAGATTATAAATTCTTCAAAGGCAAGCTTATGATTCCTTTATATCTCCTTTAACATCTAGTACAGTGTTAGGCACTTAATAAAATCTCCTACTAACATCTGAGAAGCTGAGGAGTACCTATAGCTTACAAAAGCATTTTCACATAGAGGCAGCATAGCATAATGATTAAGAAGAGAGCCTCTGAGGCCTGACTACCTGGGTATGAATCCCACTTACTAACTGTATGTCCTAAACAAGATACTAAACTTCTCTATTCTTCAGCTTCATCTGCAAAATGGGTATCATAATAGTGCCTACCTCACAGGCTTGTTATGAGCACTATATCAGTTAAGATTTGTAAAGTTCTTATAATAGTGCTATTAAATCAAACATTAAATAAAATGTTTTGTTAAAAAAATTAAACAAAATGCATGCTCTCATTTGATCCTCACAATAATAAAGCAATGATTTAATACCTTCTTGAAAGAAGAAAAAAGTTGAGCTCTAGAAAAACTTTTTCCTTTTTTTTTAAATTTTAAAAAAAATTTTATTTATTTTTGATGGAGAGAGACGGAGCACAAGTGAGGGAGGGGCAGAGAGAGAAGGAGACACAGAATCCAAAGCAGACTCCAGGTTCTGAGCTGTCAGCACAGAACCCGACATGGGGCTCAAACTCACAAACTGCGAGATCATGACCTGAGCCAAAGTTGGATGCTTAACTGACTGAGCCACCCAGGCGCCCCGAAAAATAGTATTTCTAAAGGTGAATTTGTCTGTCTCCTACTGACAGACAACAGCTACCAAATAACTGAACGTGATTCACTGTTGGCTGCAGTTGCCTATATACCTAGAACCAAATGTATTACAAGTGTATAATGTGTTTTAGCTCAGGTGCTTGAAAGCATTCATTCCTTGAGATGGTTTCTGGTCATCTTATCACATGCAGTGTCTGAATCTAAATAGGGAGAAACTATCATAAAAAAATCATATGCTGGGGGGTGCTTGGGTGGCTCAGTTGGTTAAGCGCCCAACTTCGGCTCAGGTCATGATCTCAGAGTTTGTGGGTTCAAGCCCCACATCAGGCTCTGTGCTAACAGCTCGGAGCCTGGAGCCTGCTTCAGATTCTGTGTCTCCCTCTCTCTCTCTGCCCCTCCCCTGCTCACACTGTCCCTCTCAGTCTCTCAAAAAATAAATGTTAAAAAAAATTAAAAAAAAAAAAATCTTACGTTGGGGTGCCTGGCTGGCTCAGTTGGAAGAGCATGTAACTCTTGATCTCAGGGTTGTAAATTTGAGCCCCATGTTGGGTGTAGAGATTACTTAAATAAATAAATAAACTAAAAAAAAAAAGTTATATGTTATTTTTCTCAATGACCAAGATTAGTGAACTCCAAAGAAGGAAGGGCAAATAGTGCCAATTTGAGGGTAAGTTTTACACGGAATTTCAATTGAAGCAAATTTTGCAGAGAATTTCAAATGCCACACAGCAGATATGACATATATCAGTTCATCCATTACATGGAAACTTGAGAATATAAAGGTTTGCAGCAGTCTGATTGTGAGCCAATATTTTAAAAAGAAACACAGAAATGTTATTTTTGGATATATTTGGAGTGCTTACTCTATCCAAGTCCTTCAGCCTACAAAACCTCAAATTATTGAATGTCTTGGGAGCAGTGATTTTCAAGTCCATGTTTCAGCTATGTTGCTCTTTACTCACATTCTTCACCCTCAGGGGCCCCTCCTTATATTTGCTTCCTTGAAGCTACCATAGTAACCAGGACCTCAGAATACACTACAAATTATAGGAACTTGTTTATGTTCTGCTTTAACAAAGTAAATTCTACTTTGGGAGCAGAGAAGATAACATCAAAACATCCATCCTGAGAAGGCTACAAAAATAAGATTAAGCAAGCAGATTAAGAAAGAAACTATGAATTACCATTAAAAAAATTCTGTCAACTAGTCATATTTTTTTTCTAGTTGATTTTTATTTATCTGACACTTCTGTCTCCTCTATTGTCATTTACTTATCCATTCATTCATTCAACTAATAAATAAACTTGTGCACCTTCCTTGTGATAGGCATTACATTTATAGTAGGGAATTCCAACTCATTTTTTTTTTAATTTTTTTTTTTCAACGTTTATTTATTTTTGGGACAGAGAGAGACAGAGCATGAACGGGGGAGGGGCAGAGAGAGAGGGAGACACAGAATCGGAAACAGGCTCCAGGCTCTGAGCCACCAGCCCAGAGCCCGACGCGGGGCTCGAACTCCCGGACCGCGAGATCGTGACCTGGCTGAAGTCGGACGCTTAACCGACTGCGCCACCCAGGTGCCCCCCAACTCATTTTATGAGGCTAGCATGATCCTGATACCAAGACCAGACAAAGACATTATGAGACAGAAAAATTACAGGCACATTCGTTATATAAATACAAGGATCTTAAATAAAATATTAGCAAATAAAAACTAAAAATGTATATGGTAGAGTTAAAAGGGTTACAGATTTGTTGTACTTCTTCAAGAGGTAAGGTCTAGAATGTACAATGGTATAGCCACCATGGAAAATTGTTTGGCGGTTCCTCAAAAAATTAAAAAAATAGAATTACCACACGATTCAGCAATTCCACTTCTGGGTAGACCACCCAAAAGAACTGAAAGTAGGGTCTCACAGAGATAGTGTGCATACCCTTGTTCGTAACAGCATTATTCACAATAGCAAAAATGTGAAAACAACCCAAATTTCCACTGATGGCGTAATAGATAAGCAAAATGTAATATACACATACAAGAGAATATTATTCAGCCTTAAAAATGAAGGAAATCCTCATGCTAAACACGGAGGAACCTCGAGGGCATTATACTTTATGAAATAAACCTGTGACAAAAGGACAAATACTGTATGATTCCACTTACATATGGTACTTAAAGTAGTTAAAATCATAGAGACAGAAAGGATATGGGGCACCTGGGTGGCTCAGTCGGTTGAATGTTTGACTTCGGCTCAGGTCATGATCTCACCGTTCACAAGTTTGAGCTCCGCAATGGACTCTCTGCTAATGTCAGCGTGGAGCCTGCTGCAGACCCTCTGTCCACCCCCGCCCCCTGTCCCTCTCCTGCTAGTGCTCTCTCTCTTAAAAATAAAAAATAAACATTAAAAATAAAAAGATGGGCACCTGGGTGGCTCAGTCGGTTAAGCATCTCACTTCGGCTCAGGTCATGACAGCTCAGAGCCTGGAGCCTGCTTCAGATTCTGTGTGTCTCTCTCTGCCTCCACCCCTACTCACACTCACTCTCTCTCTCAAAAATACATAAACATTAAAAAAAAAAAAGAAAGTATAATGGTGGTTTCCAGGGATTGTGGGGGGAGGGGAGGGGAATGGGGAGTTATTGTTTAATGGGTATAGAGTTTCAGTTTCACAAGATGAAAAAAGTTACACAGATGGTGGTGATGGTTGCACAACATTACACATGTATTTAATACCATTAAACCGTAGGGTCGCCTGGATGGCTGTTTGTAGAGCTTGCAACTCTTGATCTCAGAATCATGAGTTTGAGCCCCACATTGGGGGTAGAGATTACTTAAAAATAAATAAACTCTTTAAAAATACCACCAGACTGTACACTTAAAAAAAGATGGTAAATTTTATATGTATTTCACAATTAAAAAAAGTGAAGGAAAAAAAGTGCTCACAGGAGAAAAAAAGAGGTAAGATCTAGTTCTCCATCCTTTAATATCTAAGCTAGCCTAGCAACTAGCTTTAACAGAGTGCAATGGAATGACACAGTCTGAATTCCACGCTTAGCCTCAGGAGACCGTGTGTGTAGCTTCTTCTACTCTCTCCTCCTCTTTTAGAAGGAGATAGAGAGAGCACCTGAATGGGGGAGAGGGGGCAGAGGAAGAGAGAGAATCTGAAGTGGGCTCCGCGCTGAGTGTAGAGCCCGATGGGGTGTTTAATCCCACGATCCTGGGATCATGACCTGAGCCGAAGTCAAGAGTCAGATGCTCAACCAACTGAGCCAACCAGGTGTATCTTCTCTTACTCTTTTAGAACCTGCTGCTGTTATATAAACCAGCTTGGGCCTCCAGAATGGCAACAGACTGGATGAAAGAGAAACTCAATTATCACAGCTTAAGCCCTAGACATATTAGTGTACCCAACTGTGGTAGGCAGCCGCTAAGAATGTTAATTGCCTCTTGGTAATCACACAATTTCTGTATCCCCTCCCACTGAGAACAGCTGGCTGGCTAGCAATTTGCTTCTAACCAACAAAATGTGGCAAAAGTGATGAGATATTATTTCTGTGATTCAGTTACATAACTTTGCAATTTCTGTCTTGTTAGAAGATTCTCTCCTTGCTGGCTTTGGCAAAGCAAATTGTTATGTTGAAGAGGCCCAAGTGATAAAGAAATGAGGGCAGCCTCTGGCCAACAGCCAGCTAGAAACTGAGGCTCTCAGTCCAACAGTCCTTAGGGAACTGAAATTCTGCTGACAAACAAGAGAGCTTAGAAGCAAATTCTTTCCTAGCTGAGCCTTCAGATGAGACCTCAACCCTGAATGACAACTTGATTTCAGCTTTCTGAAAGACTCAGAATCAGAGGACCCAACTAAGCAAATGCCTGGACTCCTGACCCACTCTGTTGTTTCAAGATGTTAAGTTTATGGTAATTTGTTATATAGCAATAGATAACATACACTAGCAGCAACAGAAAACTGATACACTAGCTAATACCACTTGAACAGAGATGAGACAACTCAGTTATAATAGGCCAAACTACCAACCTAAAGAATCATGAGCAGATTACATACATCTTGCTACATTTTTTTTTGCAGTGTTTAACTTTACATTAAAAAAAAAAAAATTCAATTTATTTAAACTAAAACAAAACAAAACAAAACAAAAGCAGTTCACCCATTTCTACCATCTACCTCTGGAAAGCACCAATCTGTTCTCTGTATCTATGAGTTTAGTTAAAAAAAATTATTTTTTTAGATTCCACATATAGAAGAGATCATATGGTATCTGTATTTCTGTTTGATTTATTTCACTTCACATAATATCCTTGAGGTCCATCCATGTTGCTGCAAATGCCAAAATTTCATTCTTTTTATGGCTGAATAATATTCCATTGTGTATATATACTACAACTTCTTTTTTTTTGTTTTGTTTTTAATTTTTTTTTTTTAACGTTTATTTATTTTTGGGACAGAGAGAGACAGAGCATGAATGGGGGAGGGGCAGAGAGAGAGGGAGACACAGAATTGGAAACAGGCTCCAGGCTCCGAGCCATCAGCCCAGAGCCCGATGCGGGGCTCGAACTCACGGACCGCGAGATCGTGACCTGGCTGAAGTCGGACGCTTAACCGACTGCGCCACCCAGGCGCCCCTACAACTTCTTTATTCAATCATGTACTGAAGGACACTTAGGTTTGTTTCCATATCTTGGTTACTGTAAATAGTACTGCAAAGAACAAGGGGTGCATATATCTTTTTAAATTAGTGTTTTTATTTTCTCTGGAAAAATACTCAGGTAGACTTATTGGATCATATGGTAGTTCTATTTTTAATTTTTTGAGGAACCTCCATACTGTTTTCCAAAATGGCTGCATCAATTTACATTCCTACCAACAGTGCATGAGGGTTTCTTTTTCTACGTATCCTCACCAACACTTGTTATTTCTAGTCTTTTTGGTAATAGCCATTCTAACAGGTATGAGGTAGTAGCACATTGTGGTTTGTATTTCCCTGATGATTAATGATGTAAAGCATCTTTTAATGTACCTATTGGCCCTCTGCATGTCTTCTTTAGAAAAATGTCTATTCAGAGGCACCTGGGTGGCTCAGTCGTTTAAGCATCTGGCTCTTGATTTTGGCTTAGGTCATGATCTCATGGTTTGTGAGATCGAGCCCTGCATCAGGCTCCATGCTAAGTGCATGGAGCCTGCTTGGGATTCTTTCCCTCCCTCTCTCTCTGCCCCTCTCATACTCATGCTCTCTCTCTCAAAATAAATGAATAAACTTAAAAAGAAAAGGAAAATGTTTATTCAAATCTTCCGCCCATTTTTTAATTGGATTGTTTCTTTTTGCAATTAAGTTGTATGAGTTCTTAGCCCCTTATCAGATATATGGTTTGCATATATTTTCTCCAATTCAGTAGGTTGCCTTTTCATTTTATTGATGGTTTCCTTTACTGCATGGAAACTTTTTAGTTTGATATAGTTCCACTTGTTTATTTTTGCTTTTGTTGCTTTTGATTTTGGTGTCAGACTCAAAAATCAAGGAGACTTATCTCAAGAAGCTTACTGCCTATGTTTTCTTCTAGGAGCTGTATAGTTTCAGGTCTTACATTCAAGGCTTTAATTCATTCTGAGTTAATTTTTGTGTATGGTATAAGATAGTGATCCCATTTCATTCTTTTGCATGTGGCTGTACAATTTTCCTAGCACCATTTCTTGAAGAGCTTATCCTTTCCCCATGGTATACTGGCTCCTTAGTCATAAACTAATTGACCATATATGTGTAGGTTTAATTCTGTGCTCTTTATTCTGTTCCACTGATCTGTGTGTCTGTTTTTATGCCAACACAATACTGTTTTAAGTATTATAGCTTTAAAATATTTGAAATCAGGGAGCATGATGCCTCCAACTTTGTTTTTTCTCAAGATTGCTTTGGTTATTCGGGTTCTTTTACTGCTCCATACAAATTTTAGGATTTTTTTTTTTTGGTTCTGTTTCTGAGGAAGATGCTATTGGAATTTATTTTAAGTTTATTTATTTATTTTGAGAGAGGAGAGAGCATGCATGTGAGCTGGGGAGGGGCAGACAGAGAGGGAGAGAGAGATTCCCAAGCAGGTTCTGCACTGTCATCGTGGAGCCCAACGTGGGGCTTGAACTCATGAATTGTGACATCATGATCTGAGCCAAAACCAAGAGCTGGATACAATCGACTGAGCCACTCAGGTGCCCCAACACTACAATTTTGATAGGGATTACATTGAATAAATTGAATGAATACATGCTATCTTTTGTATAAAATTAGAATAAGTAAAATATATACATATATCTTTTAGGAATACAAAAAGCTGAGATATAACTATATGAAAAAGAAAGAAAAAAAAGAAAAATAATAAACACAGGATTCAGCAAGGGTACCTTAGATAGGGACAATAATGAGTTGGGGACATGTGGAGATCACATTGATAGAAGTTGTTTTAAATTTTTTTTTTTTTAACTTTTTTTTCAACATTTATTTATTTTTTTGGGGACAGAGAGAGACAGAGCATGAACGGAGAAGGGGCAGAGAGAGAGGGAGACACAGAATCGGAAACAGGCTCCAGGCTCTGAGCCATCAGCCCAGAGCCTGACGCGGGGCTTGAACTCCCGGACCGCGAGATCGTGACCTGGCTGAAGTCGGACACTTAACCGACTGCGCCACCCAGGCGCCCCGAAGTTGTTTTAAATTTTGAGTTTGGTGGTGTGTTAAAAAAAAGAGATTAGTTTCAGAAATTTTTCAGAATTGAAGACTTGAATATTCAGATCGAAAGGCCCGTTATCATCTAACACGGGATGATATTAGACCATACTGAGGATAATCAGTGTGAAATTTTATAATTTTGGAAACAAAAAGATTGTATAAGCTTCCCAAAAGGTTGGGGTGGGTGGGTGGGAAGGTTTCATGCAGAGAATGAAGAATCAGAATGGTGTTAGACTTAATAGAAAAGCTAGAAGACAGTGAAATAATACCTTCAACATTTTGAGGAAACATGATTTCTAAGAGAAGATTATACCCAGCCAAAATATCAAACAACTATGAGGCTAGAATAAAGACATGCAAAGGCTCAAAAATTTATTTTTTACAAACCTCATCTCAGGAGGCTACAAGAGGATATGTTCCACAAAAGAGTGAGTATAAACTAAGAAAAGAGGAAAAAATAAAATAAGGGGCGCCTGGGTGGCTCAGTCAGTTAAGTGTCTGACTTTGGCTCAGGCCATGATCTCACAGTTCGTGAGACTGAGCCCCACATTGGGCTCTCTGCTGTCAGCACAGAGCCCACTTCAGATCCTCTGTCTCTCTCCCCTTGTTCTCTCTCTCTCTCAAAATAAATAAATAAAAGAAATAAACTGGGAAAGAGGAAAATAATGACTTTCAAAATATGACAGTGAAGGGTGAACCTAAAATGGTAGTTTCACAGCAGAACAACTAATCCAGAAAAGCTCTAAGAGAGATATCTTCAAGAATCTGAAACTGAGAGAACACTGAATGTGTTGGAAAGTAATGAGAGGAATTCACACAACTGACGCTGATGTTGAATTAGTAATAAATACACAGAAAAATAAGCAAATGAAAAAACAAGACAATTTTTAGAAAAATAAAAGGAGGAAGGAGAAAATCATATACAAGGTTCAGCTGTGAATACCATTTAAACAGTTATAGTAAACATTAAATATTCAGTTAATAAATACTGCAAAAAATGTGGAGACTAGAAGTTTACATGTGTGTGGTGGGGGTAGAGGGTACGGTAAAACAGAACTATCGCTTTAAGTTCCATAGTAGGAAATAAGTAAATAATTCCTAAAACTAAAAATACGAAGACATAGCAAAAAAACCCCCAAAAAACAACAAACCACGTTATTTGGAGATGTGGAATTAAATGTGAAAAAAAGTTAGCTAAAAATGTTGAAAGTGGCTGCCTCTGAGTAAGGTGAGAATAGACAGGGCTAATGACTGCTATTTATTATAATATAACTTGGATAATTCCATCAGTCTTTAAATTATGAGCATATAAAACTTTGATAAAAACAAAAACTAAATTCAAAAAAGAAAGAAAAAGAAAGTCCAGGCTATGGAGTCAGAAAGCATGGGTTCAAGTTCTGATTCTACCACTTACCACTGATGTGATTGATATTAAGCAACTATCCACAAAATGCTGGTAGGCCATTCATGGATATAAAACTTGGTAAATAACAAAACTACCTAGCCCTGTTCAATGGATTTTATTTTATTTCATTGTTTCAAGTTTTTATTTAAATTCCAGTTAGTGAAGATACAGTGTAATATTAGTTTCAGCAATTCACTAGATTTTAGTTTGAGAGCAAATCTTATCTTTGTTTCCCATATGAGGCTTAGCATAAACTTTACATATAATATGTTCTAAATTCAATGACTATATCAAAACTTAATGCATTTATAAGTCAGGGATCTCATTCCAAGTAGCCTGTCTGCATATTAGTAAGTTGTTCCTCCTTCTTTTCAAATACCATGTTTTTAAATATATTTCCCTGTAACTGGGGCATTAAATTGCACCCTGTATTTTATATATGCTCCTATTATTGTACACTGTGACTTATAAATTCTAGCATATTTGAACCTACTTCTGCATGCTGTTTCTTCAATCACAACAATTTCGATTTTCAATATGTTGGGATTTCAAGTCAGTTCTGTTAAATATAATTAGAAAGAGTGGGGGAGTTGGGGATTGAGAAGAGAAAAGAGATAAAGCAGAAACCCAAGCAGAGAGTTTTCTAACAGTTCAGCTTTGAGAAATAAAGAAAGCTGAAGCAAAAAAACAAACAAAACAAAAAAAACCCAAAAAACAAACAGGCTCAGAAGGCCTGCCAACATTTGTTAGTGCAGAGGGAGCTAAGCTGATTGAGAGGTGACAGCCAAGTGACAGCTTTCATTTGTGTGATTCTCAAGCACACTGATATTTATCGAATCTAGCCTGGACCAAGGCTATATAACTCTGAGAAGTGGGGAGGAGTTTAAGAAATACTACAGGGGCGCCTGGGTGGCGCAGTGGGTTGAGCGTCCGACTTCAGCCAGGTCACGATCTCGCGGTCCGTGAGTTCGAGCCCCGCGTCGGGCTCTGGGCTGATGGCTCGGAGCCTGGAGCCTGTTTCCGATTCTGTGTCTCCCTCTCTCTCTGCCCCTCCCCCGTTCATGCTCTGTCTCTCCCTGTCCCAAAAATAAATAAACGTTGAAAAAAAAAATTAAAAAAAAAAAAATAAGAAATACTACAGTGAACTGGATGGACTAAATAAAAGTTGAATCTAATTTCTCTTACTGGGTGGGGGACAATAAGAATTGCCTTTACAGGTAGGCTCCTCAACCATTCGATAACATCTATTGACTGCTATGGGCCAAAACTAGGCCAAGTGCTGGGGACAAAATGAACAAAATAGAATATAATGATCCCAGCTCTTACAGAGCTTACAGTTGAGTAGAGGAGAGAGTAAATAAGACAGCAGGGCTACCATATTTAGACAAACAAAGGAGTATGATTTCAAATTAGAGGGTCAAGAAAGGCCCCTCTCAGAAAAGAACTTGAAGGCTAAGCTAAATTTAGAGTACGTGTGTTGTGGGGAGAGGGGATGGTGAGGATTTTGGGCAGAGAACAACATGTGTAAAGACCTGGAGTAAGGAAAAAAAAAAGTCCCAAAAATCCAAACATGAATTTGATCTTGCCCTCCTCAGAATCTACCATCTACAAATCTTCTGGGAAAGAAATGGCAAGAGGGGGAAAGATAGTTGCTGAAACATCTAGCCATTAGTCATTTTCTTGTTAAGTTGGTAAGAACACCATTTGGGAAACTTGGACCTACCGGATCCACTCTATTAAACAATATCTGGGAAAAAGGGGACTGTGGCCTATTCTGGCACATAATAACAGCTAAGAGGCAGACCAAATATACAATTTGAGAATATTAGGGTTCTTAAAAAAAAAATTCTTGTCATTGAAATACATAGCATTCCACAGGAGGAATTTATTTTTTGTATTATTATTTTTAGTGTTTATTTATTTTTGGAAGAACATGAGAGTGTGTGTGAGCACGAGTGGGGGAGGGGCAGAGAGAGAAGGGACAGAGGATCCAAAGTGGGCTCTGTGCTGACAGCAGAGAGCCCATGTGGGGCTTGAACCCACAAACCATGAGAACATGACCCAAGCCAAAGTCGAATGCGTAATTGACTGAGCCAGCCAGGGGCCCTTCCACAGGAGGAATTTAAAACTCAGTTATTTAGGTGAAACTCAGCTTTCAAATATAATAAAATACAAATACAGAGAAATTAAAAATTTCATATTAAGAATAGAAAATCTTTCTATAACACAAATCTGATCAGAATTTCTCGTTTAAAATTCCTCAACAAATGGGGCGCCTGGGTGGCGCAGTCGGTTAAGCGTCCGACTTCAGCCAGGTCACGATCTCGCGGCCCGTGAGTTCGAGCCCTGCGTCAGGCTCTGGGCTGATGGCTCAGAGCCTGGAGCCTGTTTCTGATTCTGTGTCTCCCTCTCTCTCTGCCCCTCCCCCATTCATGCTCTGTCTCTCTCTGTCCCAAAAATAAATAAAAACGTTGAAAAAAAAATTTAAAATTCCTCAACAACTTGTGCTCACTTCAGCAGCACATACAATAAAATTCCTCAACAACTCCCCACTGTTTTTTTTTCTAAGATGTTCTTTTTTTTTAATGTTAATTTGTTTATTAGTTTATTTATTTATTTTGAGAGAGAGAGAGAGCATGTGCAGAGAGGGGCAGAGAGAGAGAGAGGGAGAAACAGAATCCCAAGCAGGCTCTGCACTGTCAGCGTAGAGCCTGAGGTGGGGCTGCAACCCATGAACCATGGGATCATGACCTGAACTGAAATCAAGAGTTGGACATTCAACAGACTGAGCCCGACATGGGGCTTAAACTCATGAACTGGGAGATCATGAACTGAGCCAAAGTCGCATGCTCAACCAACTGAACCACCCAGGTACCCCAACTCCCCACTGTTTTGAGGATAAAGTCCAAACTCTAGTCTGATCTCTGTATCCTCTCCAGTCCTATTCCCTGCTTCCCTGTCTTCTGTAATTACACTTCAGCTAAAAAGCAGGTTACCAGTGTACATCATATGTTCTCAAAGAGAGGAGTCAGCTTAAATAAACTTTCAATGGCCAAGGTGTGACAATTTAAGCATCAAAATTGTTTTTTTTTTAATTTTTTTCTTATTACATTTCTTTATTTTTGAGAGGCAGAGAGAGACAGAGTATGAGTGGGGGAGAGGCAGAGAGAGAGGGAGACACAGAATCTGAAGCAGGCTCCAGGCTCTGAGCTGTCAGCACAGAGCCCGACATGGGGCTCGAACTCATCAACCATGAGATTATGACCTGAGCCGAAGTCGGATGCTTAACTGACTGAGCCACCCAGGTGCCCCTAAAATTATTCTATTTTTTATTTGAGAGGGAGAGGGAGAGGGAGAGGGAGAGGGAGAGGGAGAGGGAGGGAGGGAGGGAGGGAGAGAGAGAGGATGAAAGTGGGGGAGAAGGGGAGAGGGAGAGACAGTCTTAAGCAGGTTCCATGCTCAGTGCAGTGCCTGACATGGGGCTCAATCCCATGACCCTGGGATCATGACCTGAGCCAAAATCAAGAGTTGGATGCTCAACCGAGTCATCCAGGTATCCCTAGTTTAACTATTTTTTAATATTTGATCTTAGATTTTTTGTTTCTTAGATATATGCATTCAATTATTTGAGCCTTAAACACAATGCAAATAATTCTGAGTGCTCCTCTCTGCACACAAATCCTCTGGACTTTACAGAATCTAATCAATAGTTCTAAGCCTCTTCAAGTCAGGAACTGTCTTTTCTGACTTTATGTCATCAACCCCTAGCACAGTGCCTGCAGTGCAATCAGCTCTCAATAAATGAATCAATTTTTCTCTTTTTCTTTCTTTCTTTCTTTTCTTTCTTTTTTCTTTTCTTTCTTTCTTTCCTTCTTTCCTTTCCTTTCTTTTCCTTCCTCCCTTCCTTCCTTCCTTCTCTCCTTCCTTCCTTCCCTCCAACATGGGGCTTGAACACATAACCCTGAGATCAAGAGTCACATGCTCTACCAACAGAGCTTGTCAGATGCCCCAAATTGAACACATCCTTTATTTTCAATAAATGTTTCTTAAGTGAAAACATGAATGACAATAATAATTATAAAAACCTAACATACAAATAAACTAAACTCCAGTCTCCTTACCTGTTTTTTTTTTCCCCTTTTGACCTGGAACTTGTTCTAAGCCATCTTGGCCTTTTCTCATTAACATCGCAAGGGATGCATCATGAGCTCTGAACAGGTCTACAACTTCGTGTAAGGCAACATCTGTTATGAGATCACAGCTCAGGACTAGAACATCTGTCTGTCAAATGGAGAAGGGGAAAGTCAATATCACAAAAGGCAATGGATCACAAAAATCATCACAGGACAAACTTACAATGGCTTAGAAGCACACACAAACTGGACACTTGTTTTCAAGCTTTT
Source organism: Herpailurus yagouaroundi (assembly GCF_014898765.1). NCBI lineage: Eukaryota > Metazoa > Chordata > Mammalia > Carnivora > Felidae > Herpailurus > Herpailurus yagouaroundi. Next base: position 35,543,227 of record NW_024412388.1, read on the forward strand.
TTTATAGCAGCAGAATAAGTAACATAAATAGGCTGTTCTAACTGAATATCTGCCTCTCCTTGGGTGAGCCTTATTGCTGCTGAATCTGAGGGACCACTGGAATCCTGGCCTCTAAGGAACAGAGTCTGAAAACCACCACATTGTCTATTTCCATGAATGTGTACTTAATGATCATAAATTTATATATCCCTTTACAGTTTGAAAAACATTTTCACATAGTCTGATGATTCCATATGGTTATGAAATACTATGAAACAGTCACTTTGCTATAGTACTAGAAAATAAAAGGGTGAATATAACATAAGTCCCATCTCTCAAGGAAACCAATGTAATTAGTAAATAATTACAATACAACCTCAGGTATGTATAAAAGCACTCATTTAATTCTTATAATAACACCATGGTGTGGGATTATTAGTAATATTGTTAGTTCTCATTTTTATGGATAAGAAATATGAGAACTAACTACCACAGTGTCTGGCACATAATAGGCATTTAGTAATTATTTGATGAATGAATGAATAAATCAATGAAGTAAAAAAAAGATTTTCTCATGTGGTGGGTATTCTGATTGCAAGTCTGGTAATTCAGATTAATTACAATAATAACAAATAATAGTAATTAACGTTTACTGAGTGTGTACTATTGGCCAGGAATCATGGTAACTTTGCATGCATTCCCAATCTTTAGAACACTATGCAGTAAGCACTATTAGCATTTGTACTTTACAAAGAAACAGGTTTACAGTAGTTAGGTAACTAAGATCTAACAACTTGTAATGACTATTCATATAAATAAATAATCTGTACTAGTGAATAGTGTTTGAAGAAACATAGCTTTGGTAGTTTGAAAACCAATTTAAGGGAGTTTCTAGTCCACAGTATTAGGCACCCAAAACACCTAAACTTAGATACTTATAAATTTTGGTCTGTCTAGTACCCAACACTATGGGTACTAGATATCAACTGGAGTATCATATTTTAGGAGTATACTTGATAAACTAAAAAAGCATCAATAAGAAGATGATCAAGGTGGTGAAAGAGCTAGAAACATAATAGTGAAAGAAGAGAAGCTGTTTAATAGGGAAAAGACTGTAGGGGAGACAGTGGGCAGGACAAGGATTATGGGGTGGGATTAAGAAAGAAAGAGATAAAAGCATTCTTTATTAAAAACTTTATTTCCTAATGTTTATTTAGTTTTGAGAGAGAGAGAGAGTGGGGGAGGGGCAGAGAGAGAGAGGGAGACACAGAATCCAAAGCAGGCTCCAGGCTCCAAGCTGTCAGCATGAGCCTGATGCAGGGCTTGAACCCACGAACCGTGAGATCATGACCTGAGCTGAAGCCTGACACTTAACCAACTGAGCCACCCAGGTGCCCCTAAAAGCATTCTTTAAATACCTGGCAGTCTTTTCTCCTTTTTTTTTTCTTCTTAATGTTTATTTTTGAGAGAGATAGTGCAAGCAGGGAAGGGGCAGAGACAGAGGGAGACACAGAATCTGAAGCAGGCTCCAGGCTCTGAGAGGTCAGCACAGAGCCTGACAGAGGCCTCGAATCCATGAACTGTGAGATCATGACTTGAGCTGAAGTCTGATGCTTAACCGACTGAGCCACCCAGGCACCCCAATACCTGGCAGTCTTAAGGAAGAACCAAATTTTACCTGAATAGCCCAAGAGCAAAACTAAGAACAAAGAGGAAACACAGGAAGAAAAGTATTTTTAGTTTCCATATTAACTTATATCTGTCAATCAGAGCTAGTCAAAAAGAGTAATTTTGTAAGGCAATGAATTTCCCATCATTAGAAGTGCTCAAGCAGAAACTGGATTATCACTTGCAACAATTCACTTACCTAACGTTTATTTTTTTATTATTTCTTAATATTTATTTATTTTTGAGAGAGAGAGACAAAGTGTGAACAGGGGAGGGGTAGAAAGAGAGAGACACAGAATCTGAAGCAGGCTCCAAGCTCTGAGCTGTCAGCACAGAGTCCGATGCGGGGGCCCGAACCCACGAACCATGAGATCATGACCTGAGCCAAAGTCGGACACTCAACCGACTGAGCCACCCAGGCGCCCCACTTACCTAACATTTATTGAGCACTTACTCTATGCTCACCCAGGCCCTACTCTGAAAGAGTGCACTAGGAAGTGTTAAAGTGAGTGGCTAAGAAAGGCTACTTAATATATTTTTAACAAATTGCTACCTATACATTCTGCTACTACACTTTATCATAAATGCAGAAAACAGAAGTCCCAAAACAATCAATGGAAAAATGAATTCCTTAAATTGCAATTTAAATTAACTACACAAATGTTTCTCAATAGCACACCTGCAGTTTCTGAGGGGGGCCTGAAGTAAAGCCTGATTCCTACTGCCCTTTCTGAGTCAACCAGGGAAAATCCTCTTTTATTAATTTTATTTTCTTAGATAGGCTTCTGTACAAGCTTTGGCTTGGAAGACAGGTTTTACTATTTTAAAAAGTCTGAAAAACACTGAACTAAATTATTCCTGGTTTAAGAATAAATAAAATGATGGGGCGCCTGGGTGGCGCAGTCGGTTAAGCGTCCGACTTCAGCCAGGTCACGATCTTGCGGTTCGTGAGTTCGAGCCCCGCGTCAGGCTCTGGGCTGATGGCTCGGAGACTGGAGCCTGTTTCTGATTCTGTGTCTCCCTCTCTCTCTGCCCCTCCCCCGTTCATGCTCTGTCTCTCTCTGTTCCAAAAATAAATAAATGTTGAAAAAAAAATTAAAAAAAAAAAAAAAGAATAAATAAAATGAGTATCTACATGGACATTCTTGTACGTGGTTCCTGCTCTTCTAAGATTTTAATTTAAAATCAAGATTCCTGCTTTGGGTGGGAAAAATGGATGATTTCAACTCACATTCTACTACAGTAAAAAGTCACGTTTCCTCAGAAATTGAGGCTCAGGAGGAAGCAAAACATAAGAGACTCTTAAAAACTGAGAACAAACTGAGGGTTGATGGGGGTGGGGTGGGAGGGAGGGAGGGGTTGGTGATGGGTATTGAGGAGGGCACCTGTTGGGATGAGCACTGGGTGTTATATGGAAACTAATTTGACAATAAATCCCATATTAAAAAAAAAAAAAGAAATTGAGGCTCAACTATAAGAATGCCTTGGCTTGGTTCTTTTAATTTTTTTTTTTTTTTTTACATTTGTTTATTTTTGAGAGACAGAGCACAAGTCGGGGAGGGTCAGAGAGAGAAGGAGACAGAATCTGAAGCAGGCTCCAGGCTCCGAGCCATCAGCAAAGAGCCCAATTTGGGGCTCAAACTCACAAACTGAGATCAAGACCTGAGCCGAAGTCAGACACTTAACTGACTGAGGCCTTGGCTTACTTCTTGAAATACAAGAACCATCATTTCTTTTTCTACACATATAACTTATTATTTATAGCCTAAACAATTCCTTTTGAGAGCCTCTTCAAGTTAAGAAGTTCAAATTTGGATTTTTTCTACTCTTTTGCTTAAAGCTATCTTAGTTCCTTCTGGATTTTAACAGAGCTAAAAAAAAAAAATTTTTTTTTTAGGAAAAAAAATTCCTAACGTCACCATCTAGGAACCACCAAATATTAGCAAATCAGCCTATGTATATGAAAGCTCAGGAAGAGATAGCATACAGAACCCTACTTCTTGTAACAATGCATAGGAAGGCAGGGAACATGGGCTATTATTAAAGACATATCAGGACAGCAGTACAGAAGTCCCATTTCATTATAATGAAAATGACAGTTTACTGAGAAAAGAGAACTTCTTTCTCTAATAAGATGGCTGATTTTTGCAAGCTGACTGTTCTACAATAAATTTAATTATCAAGTGTACTCCAAAGTGAAGAAAATGATCCCAATGCAAATGCCTCTGAAGTGGTGACAATGTCATCTTGGAAAATAAGTGCGGTTATCATTGAGTATTTGCCAAAAATAAATCTGTCAGGGGGCGCCTGGGTGGCGCAGTCGGTTAAGCGTCCGACTTCAGCCAGGTCACGATCTTGCGGTCCGTGAGTTCGAGCCCCGCGTCAGGCTCTGGGCTGATGGCTCGGAGCCTGGAGCCTGTTTCCGATTCTGTGTCTCCCTCTCTCTCTGCCCCTCCCCCGTTCATGCTCTGTCTCTCTCTGTCCCAAAAATAAATAAAAAATGTTGAAAAAAAAATTAAAAAAAAAAAATAAATCTGTCAGTGTAGTGAATGCCAAACAAGTCCTGGGTAAATGTGAACAGTCTACCGCTTCGTTTTTCTCTTTGCTTTTAGATGACTTTTTGCTAAGCTGAATGCAAAATCCCCAAGGAGCACAAGAAACAGACCCCTCCCCCCACTGTTTGGTTGCCATCTGCTCTCAGTGTGAAAAGAGAGGTGTCAGTCAGAAAGGGCAGGGCTTGGGATACAGATGGAGGTGCTACTCCATCAGGCCCTCTCCTGCCTCTGTCCCCAGAAAACGCTCCATCTAAAACTCACTCAAACCAAACACATTCCCATCCTCTTTGCAACTCCACCACTTCCAAAGGGAAGTCTTTGCTCTTTGATCAATGTACGTTGTTTCCAAAGCTGGAAATCCTGGAAAAAGAAACAAAAGTCTAAAAGGAAAACAATCATCCTTGTATCTTCATACTACCACCTATTTCTCTTTACATTTTTATAAAAGCTATAATAGAAAATAAATAACTGTTGTTTGATTTTTATTCTAAAAATGTAAAGCCCATTCTAGAAATGCAAATATTCTTCTACTAACTGGAACCCAGAGAGAAAAAGCAGAGAAACTGTTAACAGCCAGAGGCATTTCTGATCACGTGTGACCACAAGCCATGAATAAACATAGACTGTTTGGACTGTGAAGGAACTGTATATCTGAAATGCAATTAACTTGAAAAGTTCCCTGGACACACCAATCCTCCGCTGCTTCGTGTTTCAGGTAACCAGTTCTTTTCTAACGCCAACAGTAAGCCTCTTCTTTTGCAGAGACCAAATGGAATCTCCTCAGACCTCCCTACTCACTGTTCTAATAGTCCTCAGTATCCCTTTATCCCAAGTCTGTTCCTTTAGAAGGGTTAGGGCAATGTCAAGCGCAAAAAGCACGGCTCTAAAGGATCGCAAATGTGTCCAGTTTTGACAAACTGTATGGAAACATACAAGGTCTTTAAGGGAAGGTGAAAACAGCATGTTAGTGTTTGGGGAGAGCTCAAGACCTCCAGGAATTCAAAATTCCAACTGCTGCCAGTTAGTTTTGGCTAAAGCAAACAAATTAAGCTCAGAAAACCCAATTACAAAGCCATGGCAAGGCCCAGAAATCTCTCATTACAAGAACATTTTCAATCAAGCCAAAACCACTGAGTAAAACTAGAAGAAAAAAACAAAAGTTAAATCAGAAAACCGTATGTATGTGTGTGAGGTGGTAGCGGTATGGTGGAAGGTGGTAAGAGCTACTGGGAATAGCCTTTCTTCTTTTCCTGGCAGCTGCTCCATGACAGATTGTTATAAATAACACAATCTGGCAAACAATTTCCTATGGCATGGAGAGAGAAAAACACTTATTCCACTGGAAGAAAACCCGTAAAGGCAAGGTAACCTCGCTTTTACCCACCCAGCACTTCCACAAACAATGGCTATGATCCAAATCACCACCCTGTACTCCACCCCTGCCCATATGGAACTAATGAATTCAGCTACTTGGTGCTACTATGAATGGTTACAATTTACATTTCCTATGTGGTCCAATCCCAATCCAACCGTCAAGAGTAGTTTGGTGTTTTAATAAACACCAATGTCTAACTGCAATGGAGACCTCACCATGCTTGATTTCCATTGAAAATGTTTGGAAAACACTCCCAGTCTGCAGTTCCCAAAGTGCAAGGCAAAGGGCCAACTGCCATTTTGTTTTTAATGAGTCTGGGGCATTAGGTGCAGAGGAAGTAATGACCAACTCAGTCTGTAAGAAATGTGATAATCCTTAGGCTTAGAGCTAAACATCCTTCCTGTGTTCCTTAGCTTAATCATAATGTCACCACCACCAGGATCTGAAGTGAGAAATCTGGCCATAATCTAGGAATGAATTCCTCTCTCTTTCCTGCCCAGTCCCCTACCCCAACATGTTACTGGTCACCAAGTCCTTTTCTTTTATCTCCACTGCACTACCTTAGTTTAGGTCTCAAAGTATTCTTCCAGTCTCTTAGCTGGTCTCTCTCATTCCAGTTTTCCCCTATTCTAATCCACACTTCAATTTCCACTACTTATTTCATTTCCCTGCTTAAAGACAGCCTAAAATAATGTTCTCCAAACATAAAAAAAAAAAAAAAGTTGAACATTTATTCAACTATTCCCACTTACTTTAAAGAAGAATTTTTATTCATTTATTTTATTATTCTTATTTTTTTAAATGTTTATTTATTTTTGAGACAGAGACAGAGCGTGAGCAGGGAAGGGGCAGAAAGAGAGAGGGAGACGCAGAATCCGAAGCAGGCTCTAGGCTCTGAGATGTCAGCATAGAGCCCGATGCGGGGCTCGAACTCATGAATTGTGAGATCATGACCTGAGCCAAAGTCGGACGCTCAACTGACTGAGCTACCCAGCCGCCCAAAAAAGAATTTTTTTTTAATGTTTTTGAGAGAGAAAGACAGACAGAGCGTGAGTGGGGGAGGGGCGGCAAAAGAGGGAGACACAGAATCTGAAGCAGGCTCCAGGCTCTAAGCTGTCAGCACAGAGCCTGACACAGGGCTTGAACCCATGAACCGTGAGATCATGACCTGAGCCGAAGCCTGACACTTAACCAACTGAACCACTCAGGTGCCCCTATTCCCACTTACTTTTAAAATTTATTTAAAAATACACGAATCACCGTAAGTGATATAATATGCTCTTCAGACAACATATACAAAAATTGATATTTTCTTAAGTGAAGAGATAAAATTAAAAGAACTAGAGATTCTATTCTAATATCTTCCTCTGGTACTCCATCCTACACACCCCCGGCTTTGAGATCACCCCATTTAGAATATCACTGCTTTGTAAGATTGAGTTTAAATTCCTTAGTATGACACTAAAGGTCTTTCAAATATGACTCCACCTACCTAATTCAGCCTTCTCTGCCACAATTCCCCTACCACATAGCTAATGTTAACTTGCTGGAGTAAACTGCCAAAAATGCATTCCCCATTCTCTTTTCCCATCCCACCACACATTCATCCATCAAGTTGCAGGTCCTGTCACAATTATTATAAAAGACAGTACCCAATATATTATCTCAGCTAGAAATGAAGTCTTTTCTCTTCCATTACAGACCTTAAATAACTAAATTGGATTAAACGGGTTTTTTTCCCATCTAGACTTTTTTTTTTTAATTAAAAAAATTTTTTTAAATGTTTATTTATTTTTGAGAGAGAGAGAGACAGACAGACAGACAGAGTGTGAGCAGGGGAGGGGCAGAGAGAGAGAGGGAGACATAGAATCCAAAGCAGGCTCCAGGCTCTGAGCTGTCAGCACAGAGCCAGAAGCTCCAACACATGAACCATGAGGTCATAACCTGAGCCGAAGTCAGATGCTTAACCGATTGAGCCGCCCAGGTGCCCCTATTTTTTTTGTTTTAAATTTTTAAAATGTTGAAAGAGAGATAGAGAGAGACAGAGTGCGAGCAGGGGAGGGGCAGAGAGAGAGGGAGACACAGAATCTGAAGCAGGCTCCAGGCTCTGAGCTGTCAGCACAGAGCCCAATGCAGGACTCGAACTCATGAGACATGAGATCATGAACTGAGCTGAAGTTGGATGCTTAACTGACTGAGCCACCTAGGTGCCCCTGGAGTCCTTCATTCTTGAATGACTGCACCCATATTGAATTATCTATGGATTTTAGCTTCAACTTAAAAAAAAAAAATTTAATGTTTATTTATTCCTGAGAGAGAGACAGAATCTGAAGTAGGCTCCATGCTCTGAGCTGTCAGCACAGAACCCCAACGCCGGGCTTGAACCCACGAACTGCCAGATCATGATCTGAGCCAAAGTCAGACACTTAACCGACTGAGCCACCCAGGTGCCCCTAGACTTTGAGTTTCATAAGGAGCTCTTTTATCTTTGTGTCACCAGAGTTTAACCTAGTGCTGGGGAACAAGCATCTGTAAATGTTATTAGCACTCTTCCTGTTACCTCCTTCTCCTTGTTAAACTGACTCAAAGAAGAAAACATCCAATTTTAGGTGTTTAGAAACAGCATACTTTCTGACAAAGCTGAGAGCCCCCTTTGTAAGAGACTGTGACCGTTCACAGGACAGGGGCCAAAATGGTAACTTGGCAGCCCCCTAAAGCAACAAGGTAGGAAATAAACCTTTATTTCCTAAATAAGGAAAAAAGGAAAAAAGGAAAAAAACAAAAAGGAAAAAAACAGAAATGTCTGAAAACTTACCAGATGCAGCTGTCCTGGAGGGTATGGCTGGAGGGGATATGCTAGATTTATAATTTTAAAATGGAGACTCAACATTACCTTCCTAAAGAAGTTCTCCTCTTTAGGTTACAAACAAATAGAAGAATTTTACTCATCTTTCCTGTGTGAAGCTAAGAAGTAACTGAGAATCTGTTAATTTCTGACATTATTAAATGAGTTAAATGCTAATCACTTCTCTTCCAGAATTTTTTTTGAGGCAAAATATTTATTTATTGTCACTCAGTTTGTAACATTTAAGACATAGAGGTTGTTTATGAAATGCAGAAATTGTTGGTATCTGCATTTTAAGTATCTGCAATTTAATCTTAATCGCCAAACGCATGGACATTACATGGCTTTTTTGTTCTCTCAAATCAAACCTTCACTTTGAAAGAATTTGTTACTCTGAATTTATTTTAAATAATTCAATTCTTTTTCTTCAGTTAGACACAAATAGTCCACAGAATAAAAATATAATTGCCCCATTTCAAGACTATGAAACATGCTCTTAACAATTACATTACATTTTTTCTAAGGGCTCCTGGGTGGCTCAGTTGGTTAAGTCTCTGACTTTGGCTCAGGTCCATAATCTCGCAGTTTGAGCCCGTCAGGCTCTGTGCTGACAGCTCAGAGCCTGGAGTCTGCTTTGGATTCTGTGTCTCCCTTTCTCTCTGTCCCTCTCCTGCTCATGCTCTGTCTCTCTCTGTCTCTCATAAATAAAAAATGTTAAAAAAAAAAATTGAAAACAAAACAATTACATTACATATTTTCTACCTGTAACTCGAATTTTAATTTTGTCCTGAAATATAAAATATGTAGAAATATTGTCCGGTTTACTTGGAAGCCAGAAAGCTTGGGAGAGGGTCACAGAGGGTAGTTAGGGACTGTGATAAAGGGAAGTTTATCATAATATGAGAAAAAGACAACTAACATTTAAAAAAAAAAAAAGAAACTAAAACCATTCTCAAAAAGCAACTCTTAACATTAGGCAGGTTTTCTTTTCTTATTAATTTCACATGTGACTTTGAATGGGCCACTTCCTCTATGGGTCTCAGTTTCTTGATCTATTAGATGAGAGGGCTGTACCATCTTTGAAGTCCCTTATGGCATAAAATTGTATGATTACAAGGGTCAAGCTATTCTTTTTTTTTTTTAGAAGAGAATAATTACTATCCATATGCCTTTAAAAAAATTTTTTTAAAGTTTTATTCATTTCTTTTGAGAGAGAAACAGAGCATGAGCAGGGGAGGGGCAGAGAGAGAGAGGGAGAGAAAGAATCCGAAGCTCTGTCAGCGCAGAGCCCGATGTGGGGCTCGAACTCAAGAACTGTGAGATCACTACCAGAGCCAAAATCAAGAGTTGGACGCTTAACCGACTGAGCCATCCAGGTGCCCCCACATGCCTTTTTGGTTTTCTTAATGTTTATTTATTTATTTTGAGAGAGAGAGTGTAGACAGGGTAGGGGGAGAAAGAGAGAAAGAGAGAGAAAGAGAGAGAAAGAGAGGGAGGGAGGGGGAGAATCCCAAGCAGGCTCCACACTGTTAGTGCGGAGACTGATGCAGGGTTCGAACTCACAAACAGTGAGATCATGACCTGAGCTGAAATCAAGAGTCAGATAGATGCTCAACCGACTAAAACACCCAGGTGCCCTGAGAATATATTTCTTTATAAATATTTTTTCTTTTTTTAAAAATATTTATTTATTTTTGAGAGAGAGAAATAGAGCACGAGCAAGGGAGAGGCAGAGAGAGAGAGGGAGACACAGAATCCAAAGCAGGCTCCAGGCTCTGAGCTGTCAAAACAAAGCCTGACGTGGGGCTTGAACTCACAAACTGCAAGATCATGGCCTGAGCTGAAGTTGGACGCTTAACTGACTGAGCCACCTAGGTGCCCCCTTTATAAATATTTTTTTTCTTTACTTTTTTTTAATGTCTACTTATTTTGAGAAAGAGGGAGACAGAGAATGAGTGGGGGAGGGGCAGAGAGAGAGGGAGACCTAGAATCCGAAGCAGGCTCTAGGCTCTGAGCTGTCAGCAGAGAGTAAGACACGGGGCTTGAAATCACAAACCGTGAGATCATGACCTGAGCTGAAGAGAGATGCTTAACTGACCGAGCCACCCAGCTGCCCCTGTAAATATTTTCTAATTCTAAGTTTCTAAATTTTAACAGCATCAAAGAAACTGCTCAGAACATTTTCTCTGTTCTTCACACTGTCTTCCAATCAAAGAGTCCAGAAGGTGAAGAAGGTGAACTCTTCACTCAATCATGTTCAGGCCATTTCTCTCACTCCATGACCTATACTCATTTGAAATGCATGACAACAGATGAAATTATCTACTCCTCCTTGTTGCAGTCAGCTACGGAACTCCCTGTCACCCTTTCTCCTTAGTTATTATAGAAGTTTTAAGATAGTAAATTGAAGGCATACAACTGTATTCGCCCTTCTCAAAACATCACTGAAATAACAAAGGATTTTTAAAATGGTCCTAAACCCACAAACGTAAGAAGAATGGAAAAGGAGACAACATTAAAAAAATGACCATGTTGGGGCACCTGGGTGGCTCAGTCGGTTAAGCATCCAACTTCGGCTCAGGTCATGATCTCACGGTTTGTGACTTCAAGCCCCACGTTGGGCTCTGTGCTGACAGCTCGGAGCCTGGAGCCTGCTTCGGATTCTGTGTCTCCTTCTCTCTCTGCCCCTCCCCCACTTGCGCTCTGTCTCTCTCTAGCAAAAATAAATAAATGTAAAAAAAAAAAAATTAAAAAAAAATGACCATGTTAATCATAGGAAAACTGAGAACAAACTCAACTTACACCAGATTCTCCAAAAGGCTGAGGAACTGATATGGATAAAAAGCAGGGGAGAGAGGAATTAAAATAAAGAATGCTGGTTGAAAGATCTCTCTTTTCCACTCAGTGCAATCCAGCTACTGCACATGTGTCACACTGGCAGAGGGCTGAAGAGAGTAAAACAGAAGATATCTAGACTGGGAAAGCACAATCACAATTGGGATAGGAAGACAGGATGCATCTTACTGAAAAAAGGGGACTTAAAAAAGAATGCATACAGGGGTGCCTGGATGGCTCGGTTGGTCAAGCATCTGATTTCGGCTCAGGTCATGATTTCATGGTTCATGAGTTTGAGCCCCGCATCAGGCCCTGTGCTGACAGCTCAGAGCCTGGAGCCTGCTTCGGATTCTGTGTCTCCCTCTCTCTCTGCCCCTCCCCTGCTCACACTCTGTCTCTCTCTCTCTCAAAAATAAACATTAAAAAAAAAAAAATGCATACAGGATTCTGAGACATCCTCCCTAGCCCTGACCCCAACTCATTTCCTGGAATGCCAGCAGCCAGGTCTTTACTTTTCAGGCAGGATAACAGTTTTCTTCAGGGAATCTGAGTAATCCAAGAGAAAAAACCCTAAAAATAGATATAAGAGATCCACCAAAAAAAGAGCCCAACCCTATCACAATATCACCCTATAAAGTGAAGCTCACAGTTGACATGCCCCATCCATATATAAAACTTGAGGAAAAAAGATAGACGTATTGAAAATATGAAAGAAAAGATAAGAAAATTAGCCAGTCTAAGAAATTCATGAACAGAATCAGTTAATAATGAAAAATAAATAAACGTAAAAAAACCCAGCTGTCTTACCATCTCCCATTTTCTTTTTTGTTTATTTTTAAAGTAATCTCTACACCCAATGTGGGGCTGGAACTCACAATCCCACATTCAAGAGTCACATGTTCCATTGACTGAGCCAGCCAGGTGCCCTAACATATCCCATTTCTTAATCCCTCACCTCTTCTGTCTAATCTGGTTTTTGTCCCTACTATTCCAGCAAGAGTTTAAGTCATCAATGAATCCATGTTGCCAAATCCAATGATAAATTCTTGGTTCTCATCTTACTCAACTTTCCATAGCAATATCTGGCACAACTGATCACTCTCTCTTTGATTCACTTTCCTCACACAGCTTCCATGATACCTTAATTTCCTGATCTTTCTTTTTACTTCAGTGGCTGTACCTTCCTAATCACCTTTGTTTCCTCCTCCTCTGGTTCTTGGTCTCTAAATACCAGGCTCAGCCTTTAGCCCTCTTCTCTTCTTTTGCTACACACACTCCCCAGATGATTTCACTTTGTTGATGATCCCCAGATTCATATGTCCAGCCCTGACCTCTCCTTTGAGATTCTGAATTATAAAACTGCCTACTTGATATCTCTACGTGGACATCTAATACCCAGTGTTACAAACTAACATCCAAAAATTATCTTAAAAAAATTTTTTTTTTATTTATTGAGAGCGTGCGTGTGTGAGACAGAGAGCATGAACAGGGGAGGGGCAAAGAGAAAGGAGGGAGAAAATCCCACACTCTCAGCGCAGAGCCAACACAGGGCTCAAACCCATGAACTGTGACATCATGACTCGAGCTGAAGTCAAGAGTGGACACTTAACCGACTGAGCCACCCAAGTGCCCAACATCCAAAAATTATCTTGACTGCCAACTTGTTTTTCCTCCAGTCTCCCACACTACTATCACTATCACTCCAGTTGTTCAAGTAAAAAATCCAGAAGCTATTGTCTGATTTCTCTCTTTTCTTCATTCTATATATCCAATCCATAAAAAGTCCTGTTAACTCTACCTTCAAAATATGTCTTGAATGAGGGTGCCTGGGTGGCTCAGTCGGTTAAGCATCCAACTTCAGCTCAGGTCATGATCTCATGATTCGTGAGTTCAAGCCCCGCGTCAGGCTCTATGCTGACAGCTGGGAGCCTGGAGCTGCTTCGAATTCTGTTTCTCCCTCTCTCTGCCCCTCCCTTGTTCATGCTCTGTCTCTCTCTCAAAAATAAATAAACATTAAAAAAATAATTAAAAAATGTCTTAAATGCAACTACTTCTACCACTACTGTTCTCATCTTAGCATTATCTTCCATCTGGACTATTGCAACTATCTCCTAACTGATCTGCCCGATTCATTCCTGTTGCATTATAGTTTTACTTTCCATACAGCAGCTGTAGAGATCTTTTAAAAGCATAAATCAGATGATGTCACTCAAAACCCACCAAAGGTGTCCCAACATAGAACAAAATATAAACTTTAAATTCTTACTATGATCTAGAAGATCCTTTATGATCTGGTCCTCACATAACTCTCAGGCCTTCCATACTACCATTCTACCACTTAATTACTGTGCTCTAGTCATATTGGTCTTCTTACTGCTTCTGAAACGGGTTAAGTTCATTCCTAACTCAGGGCATGTGCACTTGCTATTCTCTCTGCAAGGAAAGATCTTCCTTAAGGCTTACTACCCATATCATTAGGGTTTCTTCTCAAATGTTATCTCCTGTCTGAAAGAGTTCTCTCTTTCCACTGCCACTCTTTATCCCCTTATCCTGCTTAATTTTTCTTCTTAGCATTTTTATCACCAGAAATTATTTGTTTTCTTATTATATATTTCTCCTTATAGAATAGCTCTATGAGGACAGGGATCTTGTTTATCTGGTTTACCACTGTATTTCCAGCATCCAGAATAGTGCTTGGTATATAGCATGTGTTCAATACATATTTGTGAATAAATGAAAAATATGACTATTTTATAGATGAATTAAATGCAAGCTTAGAAGGGATAGTAACCTCATTGAAGAGCATATGCTAATAAATGGTGGCACTAGAATTAGAATCCAGATCTACCTGTATTTGTGAAAGCCTATGTTCTTTTTACTATGTCACTATATTTCTTTGATAAGACAAGATAAGACAAAACAAGACAAGACAATTCCTCCCTCTGGAATAACCTACTTGGGGTAGAGGACCAGCCATGTCAGCAAACTTAAGGCTTGATGGAAATTTACAGATGCAAATAAAATGAACACCAGTCAATGCAATGATCCTTCTGATCTGCAATCACTAAAACTCATCTTTAGGCTCATATAAACATCTATGTCTATATCAAAGGAGTAAGGAACATGTTCCAAATGTTTACATAGAGCTTGCCTCCATCTGTCATTCATTCAATAAATACATATTGAGCATCCTCTCTGTGACAGGCCCAGAAACAGTTCTTGTCCCATAGTCTAGTGCAGGGAGATGACAATATGACAGGTAATTTTAATTCTCTGTGCAAGTACAGAAAAATGAAACATAATCCAGTATTAGAAAGCCAACAAAGGCTTGTTGAAGCAGACAATGCTTAAATTAAGAGCTGAAATCTGTGCTGACAGCTCAGAGCCTGGAGCCTACTTCGGATTCTGTGTCTCCTTCTCTCTCTGCCCCTCCCCTGTTCATGCTCTGTCTCTCTCTGTCTCAAAAATAAATTTAAAAACATTAAAAAAAAAAAAAAAAGAGCTGAAAAAAGGATGGGTAGCTATAGGCTACTTCAAATGAACTCCTGGTCATGAGAACAGAATGCTTACTGACTTCCCACAAATGGTACTAGCCCATTCCACCAGTCAGGCTATAGTCTTAGTTACCTTATGATTCAGAGCAGGATAGGTGGTCCTACCAAGAGTTGTAAGCCATATGGCTCCTTACCACCCAAAGATAAAGAAAGTATGTAATGATAGCCTGGGTGTTCTATCCTAATTCCTAGCTATCATGTTTCTGTCCTTAGTTCATTCCATGAAGCTTGTGAATATATATACTAGGTTAGTACAGTCAAGAGAAAATCTCCACTGAGATTTCCTAGGGAGAGAAAAAAAAGGTTTAAAATGTCCTTGTTTAACTTACTTCCACCATAGCTCCTAGGCTTTTCATTATTCCACCAGTGGGCTCAAAGAAGGCATCACTGGGGATATCCTGAGGCCTTCCTATGCAACCTCAGCCCACCAAAGCAGTCAAGAAGGAAAGTTGCCACTTAAAGACTTCAAGCAAGTTGGGACCAAGTTCTCAGATTTTCCCTTAACCAAACTGTACTCATTCTTTTCAAGCAGATAGAAATCTGCCAAAAACAAATCCTTGGGCAAAATGAAAGGTTCCAGAAAAGAATGACAGAGATTTGTAATTCGATAAAGACATCAAACACTCAACTGAAAACAACTTGTACTTAGTTTTTGAACATCTAAAAATAGCACATATGCTCAATCTTTCTAATAAGCTGTCCCTAGGATGGGGATTTCATTGGCATAGTTTGTTCTTTGTTGTAACATGTCAGCTGTTTCATAAGACATGTAACAATAGTCCTTTTTCTACATCAAAGAATTTACATAACTAAACCTCTAACTAGTGTGTTGGTATCATTATCCTTATTTTCTGGGTTGTGAAACTGAGGCAGAGGGCAAATGAGGCTTGCCTGAGGCTAAAGAAAGATTCTTGTCTAGATTAAATAGAAAATTATCAACTCTGCAATCTCTAAATTAAGAGAAGCCATGAGACCTGCAATATAAGGTTAAGTGTTTTAAACACAGGCTATAGAACTCTATTACAGATGTAGTTTGCTGAGGTCTCCTAAAGATACCTCACTAACCTGTTCTCAAAACACTTACCTAATAATTTATTCTGAAGCCAAGGGTCTAGAGTTAGAGTAGATTATAAGGACTGCTGATGCTTGTCTCTTGGAGGCAATAGGAGTGAAAAAAGCATGGACATTTGAGATGCACAAACGTACAGTATCTCAAAACCCAGGGCTGGGTTCTAGTCTGGCTCAGCACCTAACCAGATGTGGGATCTGGGGGAGACTATTTAAGCTCTCTGAGTATCAGTTTTCTCAACTGCAAAATAGAATACCAACTACCTTTCAAGGTGGGTATGGGGATTAGATATCCGTAGAAATCTACCTTTCAAGATGGCTGTGGGGATTAGAAATCCAGAGTATACCTGAAAGATCTCCCTTGCGATCTTCAGAGCAAACATTCTGGGTAACTCCAAAGAAAATAAAATTTACGCCCTCATAATCAGCTAATAAATTAACTCCCTACTTTAGGGTCGTCTCTAAGAACAGAAACTAAAGTTCTGAAGTAAATTAATTTTTCAAATGTACTCATTTATAAAGCTTTAGCAAATTTAAGTAGCCTCAAAAGGGTTTAACTGGTTACAGACATCTTGTGTGAATAATCAGCTGTTACTGCAAAGCAGGTCTCTGCTGCTTCTCCATTTCACTTTTCATCTGCCCTTCTATTCTCCTCCCTTCCAAGTTGTCCAATTTCTAAAAAAAAGATCAAATTAAACCTTAAATGTATATACTTCAGGA
Organism: Herpailurus yagouaroundi; assembly: GCF_014898765.1. Classification (NCBI taxonomy): domain Eukaryota; kingdom Metazoa; phylum Chordata; class Mammalia; order Carnivora; family Felidae; genus Herpailurus; species Herpailurus yagouaroundi. Next base: position 35,559,826 of record NW_024412388.1, read on the forward strand.
TGCCACACAGAAAGAAAAAAAGACTACCACTTAGGTTATTTAATTTATATGTTATCTTTTTTAGTATATTTCAAAGATATGTAGACCTAGGTAAAGTTTTAAAGGTGTATGTTTACACTGAGTGAGGCCATCAGATCATACAACATGAAACTAAAATATTCCCTCATAATCTCAGCTTTGTAATACTCCTTCAACTGTTAAAGTAGAGGATCTACCAACATTTTTATGCTTTTCTTGGAGTTATTCTATCCCCTTCACACTAAGAATATCTATCCCTATGTATCACCCCACTAGCACAAATTCCTACTTTTCTTACAAAACTCAATTAAAAAGTGACATTCAAGAAGTGGTCTTTCTTCAATAAGTAGATCCAAGCAGTGTTGGTTGATAGTCTTACAGAGGGCACATAGTACTCTTCTAACTCTTCTTTACTATGTCCCTAATCCACTCCACTAATGCACTCAAATAACAATTCAATACCCACTGAGGCATGTGCCACTTGACCATACCTAGCAGACATCATCCTATTAATCCCTGATTACTTAATGCATTTACTGAGACTAAAGTACTTAATGCATAGTCTTTCTTTCCACCTCAGAAGTAGCTGGAGGATTAAATGAAATAATGCACATTAAGTGTTTAGCATGGAGGCTTCTGGTATTAGAAAACTGTGGGCTAAGAACCCCAAAATTGTGTTACAAACACCTAAAAATTTTGGAGAAGACTCAACAAAAAATTATTCCAGGTGTATTCAAACTTACAAGAAAGAAAGGGAAAATACCAAGTGCGAGAACTGAAGAAGGAAGTGAAAACTGAGCAGGAACCCTGGCTGCCTTAACTAGGGTTTTTATTTATTTATTTTTTTTTATTTTTTATTTTTTTTTAAATTTTTTCAATGTTTATTTATTTTTGAGACAGAGAGAGACAGAGCATGAACGGAGGAGGGTCAGAGAGAGGGAGACACAGAATCCGAAACAGGCTCCAGGCTCTGAGCTGTCAGCACAGAGCCCGACGCGGGGCTTGAACTCAGGGACCGTGAGATCGTGACCTGAGCCGAAGTCGGCCGCTTAACCAACTGAGCCACCCAGGCGCCCCTTAACTAGGGTTTTTAAGGGCAACATTGGGCCAAAAGATGTGGCTGGACGCTGGTATGAAGTAGGGAGTTTGAATTGAGACCCTGCATAAATGGAAACTCAGTGGAAGGGTAAACTTTGAGGGGGGGGGGGGGCGGCGGAATCTACCTACAGCATAGAGAGTTATCAAGGAAACCTGTCTGTCTCTGCTTGGGCTTGGGACAAAAAAATTCTGAAGATCTATTATCTCTAACCTAGAAATCTATACAAAAGTAAGGTATCATTCAAGAGTAAGGAATGGAATAAAACATTTTCAAACATTCAAATTCTCAAAATATTTACCTTCCATGCTCTCTCTTTAAGAAGCCAATAAAGGTTGGGTTCCTTTGAAATGAGGGAGTAAACCAAAGAGGAAACATGGGACCTAGGAACCAGGGTATCCAGCCCAGGAGAGAGAAGGGAATTCCTAGAATGATGGTGAAAAGTCCCAGGATGACAGCTCTGCAGCAGGCCTAGAGAGCAAACAGTAGAGATTTGAAGAGAGAATGGATGGCTCCTAAGAGGGTTGTCTCAAAGGAAACAAAAACAAAAACAAAACAAAAAATTGGTATGTTTAAATATACTGATACATTTATGTTCCTTTTAGAAGTCTGAGGATGAAAAAAAAAAAAAGTCTGAGGATGAATTAATGATGGAAACACAGAAAACCAAGCAACTTTGAAAGTGTGGCAATTGATAACTCTAAGAAAACAAAACATTGCATATAGAAGAAGTAAAAACTTGTAAGGGATGACAGAACCATTTATTTTGTTCCAGGCAGTAGTTATACAACAATAACACATTTGTCAAAACTCAGTACACTGAAAAGGGTGAATTTTTTACTCTCTATAATTTATACCTCAATAAATCTGATTTAGAAAAATTATAGAACTGTACATTTAAAATGGGCATATTTATATCATATATAAATCATAATAAAATTGATTTTTAAAAAAGGAAGTATAATACTAGTATTGTACTAGTATTGTACTAGTATTGTACTGCATGGTTAAGCTCTAAATAAGCCCTCATGATTGATTTAATAAAAATTGATTGATTTAATAAAAAATTATGACATACCTGTATTTGGGAGATTAAGAAAGGGGAAGTTTGTATATGTATACACGGAAGGGCAGATGGGCTGGTAAGTGAACCAAATCCTTATCTTTCACAGTAGAAATTCAATCGATCATCTAGAACTAAAACTAAAAAAATAGTAGTATAAATATGTTACTTAAAAATACTGAGGACATTACCAGAAGGAAAAAGAGCTGAAAGTAGTTGCTTCTGCAGAGCAAAATCATGAATGAGCATTTTTGCTGAAAAAAGAAATGAATGAGGCAACATTCTAGAAAAAAAAAATCATGAATGAGGAAGGATAGTGCAGGAGACCTTTATCCTTCACTCAAAGTTTTACAGAACTATTTGATTAAGTTGTATACATTATGTACATCTACAAAGTACATACTAAAGAGAAAACGTGAAAACACAATTTAGGAATAAATTTGACAAAAGATAAGTAAGATTTTTATGATGAAAATTATAAAACTTTACTGAGATATATTTTAAAAGCCTGAAATAAGTGGAGAGATTCTAAGTGAATTTGAGCCTAAACTATGAAAAGCAAAACTAAAAATTTAAGCAAAGTATCTTTAAGACCTCAGAAGGGAAGCCACCTGGGTGGCTCAGTGGTTAAGCGTCTGACTTTTGATCATATGGTTTTTGAGTTCAAGCCCCGCGCTGGGTTCTGCGCTGTTGGCATGAAGCCTGCTTGGTATTCTGTTTCATCTCTCTGTCCCTCACCTGCTTGAGCTCTCTCTCTCTCAAAAATAAGTAAATAAATGAACTTTATATATACATATAAAAAGCTCATAAAGGGAAGAATTTCTAAATTGTGACAGAAATCACAAACCATAAAGGAAAAGAATGAAAAATCAATTACGTTAAAATTTAAAATCTTCTATTTCTCCTAGATCTCAGACTGCAGTATATAAACATCATTCTCTACAAAAAGAAACCAGGGCTTTTTTTTTTTTTTTAAACCTCTTTGTTGAGGTATGATTGACATGTAAAAAGCTGTACATAAGAAAATCAGGACTTTTTTAAATGTCTGATTTCAGAGCTGGATACAATGCAATAAGAAGTACACATATGGGGGCGCCTGGGTGGCGCAGTCGGTTAAGCGTCCGACTTCAGCCAGGTCACGATCTCGCGGTCCGGGAGTTCGAGCCCCGCGTCAGGCTCTGGGCTGATGGCTCAGAGCCTGGAGCCTGTTTCCGATTCTGTGTCTCCCTCTCTCTCTGCCCCTCCCCCGTTCATGCTCTGTCTCTCTCTGTCCCAAAAATAAATAAAAGTTGAAAAAAAAAAAAAAAAGTACACATATGAAACATTATTACAAAAAAAGTTGAAATTGAATCTAGCTAACATTTAGATCCAAATTACAATTTATAAGAAAATACTGGGAAAGAAAAACAAGTTAAGTGACATCAGTAGAGAGCAACCAGACACACGACAGATGTCAGAGATTCTACATGACAAATAACCTGTTTTCTTTGATAAGTCAGTGGCATAAAGCTTAACCAACTGAGCCACGCAGGCGCTCCAGACTGGGGGAAAACTTGTAACCATATAACTAAAGGATTAGTATACAGAATATACAGAGTATATGTATAAGTAAGAAAAAGATGGGATGCCTGGGAGGCTCAGTTGGTTGAGCATCCGACTCTTGATTTTGGCTCAGGTCATTGGTGGGTTTGAGCCCAGCATGGGCCTCTATGCTGACAGCACAGAGTCTGTTTGGGATTCTATCTCCCTCTCTCTCTACCTCTTCCCTGTTTGTGCTCTCTCTCTCAAAAATAAATAAATAGACATTTAAGAAAGAAAAGAAAGAAAGAAAGAAAGAGAGGGAGGTATAACCCAAACACAAAATGGGCAAAGGATATGAGAAATTCAACGAAAAGGAAAACGACCAATATACCTAGCAAAAAAAAAATCTCCCCCAAAGCCTCAATTTCACAAATAATCAAGGAAACGCAAATTAAACCAAGAATGAGGTACCATTTCACACCCATCATATTAATGAAAATTTAAGTTTGAGAATACCAATTGTTAATAAGGACAGGCAGAAATCAGAACTCTAATTCATACTACCGGTGGGAATGTAGACTAATATGACTGCATTCATATTTGCCAGTATCTAGTAAAGCTGGAAATGCACATACCTTATGATCCGCACATCACTCCTAGGTGTCTATCTTCAAAACAAGAGCACAAAGAAACTGGTGCAAGGATGGACGTTGTAGTACTATACATGATGCAAGAAAAGAAAGCAAACTAACTGTCCCAAGAAGAGGAATGGATAAAAACTCTTAACAAGGACTCAGTTCCAATTTGGAGAGACTGCCTCTGCAAGGAAAGTTTTTGCTAAGCTCATGCCAGAAAGAAGAGAAGGAAGGCCTTTGTCCATCAAGTCCTTAGCCAAATCTTATTCTGCCTAGCCTCAATTTTTCCCTCTCCAGTAGATACAAATATTGACCTTCCCCATAACCCCGATCAATCCAAACATGTCTTCTCCTCTATACCTAGACACCTGAGCAGTGGTAAAAGACAGAAAAACAAGAAAAAAAAATTACCACGACTGTACTAATTGTGGTAATTATAATTTATATTCTTCAACCCCAGCTATACTCCTGATGCTGCTCAGGTCTCCTTCTCAGTGTCCATAGTCAGCTCTCTCCCATTTTCCAGTGACAATTCTAAAGCTTCACTACTCACAGGTCCCAATCCCATCACGTTTCTCTCTCCACATTCTCAACAGACAAATGCACCTCCTACTTCATCAAGAATACAGAGGCCTCAGGAGTGAATTTTTTTAATTCCTATCTCTCCTTCTTGATCTGCTTTTGAGTTTCCCTTTCTTCCTATCTTCTCATTTCAGTGGAAGATATAGTCTTCCTCTTGCCCAAAGCTGCTCCTTCATTCCTTCTTGTCTCCGTGGGGACCTCATTCATCATTTATCTTTCTTCTATACCTCTCCACTGGCCCTTTTGCTCTCTTATAAAAATGTTCAAGCTGCTTCCATCTTAAAAATACACTTGGGGAGGGGTGCCTGGGTGGCTCAGTCAGTTAAGCGTCCGACTTCGGCTCAGGTCATGATCTCGCGGTCTGTGGGTTCGAGCCCCGCGTCGGGCTCTGTGCTGACAGCTCGGAGCTTGGAGCCTGTTTCAGATTCTGTGTCTCCCTCTTTCTCTGACCCTCCCCTGTTCATGTTCTCTCTGTCTCAAAAATAAATGTTAAAAAAATTTTTTTTGAAAAAAAAAAAAAATACACTTGGGGAGCCTGGGTGGCTCAGTCAGTTAAGCATCTGACTTTGGCTCAGGTCATGATCTCACATGTTCAGGAGTCTGAGCCCCATGTTAGGCTCTAGACTGACAGTGCAGAACCTGCTTGGGATACTCTCTCTCCCTCTCTCTCTCTGCCCCTGCCCAACTGGTGCTGTCTCCGTCTCTCTCGAAATAAGTAAATGAACTTTAAAAAAATAAAATGAAGGGAAATAAAATCTTTAATGGGGTGCCTGGGTGGCTTAGTCGGTTAAGCATCTGACTTTGGCTCAGGTCATGATCTCATGGTTCATGAGTGTGAGCCCTGCATTGAACTCTGCACTCTCAGTGCAGAGCCTGCTTGGGATACTCTCTCTCTCCCTCTCTTTCTGCCCCTCCCCAGCTTGCTCTCTCTCTCAAAAAATAAATAAATAAACATAAATACATAAATAAAATCTTTAAAAAATTAGATAAATAAAAACGCTTTTGGAAATCCAGACAAAAAGACCAACTCACTCATAAGGGAAAGAAAGATTTTTCACCTGTACTTTTTTGAACAGCAACATTATATAACATAATCCATGAGAGAATTTAAGATATTTAAGAAAAAAATGTGAGTCAAGGATTTCATATCCATATAAATTAGCTTTGAAATATAAAGGCTGCAGATAATCTGCTAAGCATTGATATCATGAAGACTTCTTAAGGAATCTACTAGAAATAAGCTTCAGATAGCCAAATGCCTGGAGAGACAAGGACTACGGCCTGGTGGCAGTGATCATTAACTGCTACCACATCACAAAAAGACAATCTGGGCTGCATGGATAGCTTAGTAGGTAGACCATGCAACTTGATCTCAAGGTTGTGAATTTGAGCCCCATGTTAGGTGTGGAGCCTACTTAAAAGAGAGAGAGAGAGAGAAAGAGAGAGAGAGAATCAGCAAATATGTGCCTCCAGATAGAAGAACACACCACCACCTATGAAAGTCTTGCCCCAAAATTCAAAACCTGAGTTTAATGGAGCCTCTAGGTCCAACTACCAATACCAACACCAATATATATAGAGAGATACTTATTAAACAACACCACATGGTTGCAATCAACAAAATGCAGACTGTGGGAGGGAAAATATACAAGAAAAAGATCCAACTTCTCCAGCAAATAAATTAATGGGAAAAAAGAGATAGAGGTAAAATTTATATATTAAAAGAGACATTTCAACCAATTGTAATGTACAGGCCTTATTTGCCTCCTGATTTAAATAAACACACTAAAAAATATTTTAAAGTTATATTTATAAGGCAACTAGAACTCATACACTGATTGGATATTTGACGATACTAAAGAATTATCAGTTTGTTTTTTTAGGCATTATAATGACATTATAGTTTTATTCTTATTTTACTTTATTTTTAAATGTTTATTTTTGAGAGAGAGAAAGCATGCAAGCTGGAGAGGGGCAGAGAAAAAGGGGGACAGAGAATCTGAAGAGGGTTCTGCGCTGGCAGCAGAGAGCCCGATGCAGGGCTCGAACTCATGAACCATGAGATCATGACTTGAGTCAAAGTTGGACACTTAGCTGACTGAGCCACTCAGGCTCCCCAGTTTTTTCATTTTTTAAAGAGCTCTCAAAAAATGATCTCATCTTAGTAGTATATTCTGAAATGCTTAGAGATGAAATAATATGATGTCTGAGATTTGTTTTAAAAGAACATGAGAGGGAGCAAGATAGGTGGGGATATAGATGAAATGAGATTTGCCATGGGAACTATTGACAATGTAACCATGTAATAGATACATTGGCAATGTTCTATTTTTGTACATATTTGAAGTTTTCCCTAATAAATATTTTTTTTAAACTATGGTCCAAAATTGGTATTTAATAAATTAAGCAATTATAATCATTAGTATTAGTTGACTCTCAATAAACATTTGCTAACTGAATGAGTTCAGACATAGATAAGACTGAATCATCCATCAACAAATATGAAACATTATTGTGAAGAAGATTTAAAATCTAAGAATTTTCAGGGGGTGCCTGGGTGGCTCAGTTGGTTAGGCGATCAACTTCAGCTCAGGTCATGATCTCACAGTTTGTGAGCTCGAGCCCCGCGTTGGGCTCTGTGCTGACAGCTCAGAGCCTGAAGCCTGCTTTGGATTCTGTTGTCTCCCCCTCTCTCTACCCCTCCCCTGCTCATGCTCTGGGTCTCTCTGTCTCTTAATAATAAATAAACATTAAAAAAAATTTTTTTTTAAATCTATGAATTTTCATGTCATCAACACCAACTATAAGAATGGAGCTCCCTCACCCACGGCGTGGGAGAATGAATGAACCAATAATCTCTCTTGGTAAGTCAGAGAAAGAGGGTGGGCAGATGAAATAAAAAGCGAGAAGCCAGTAAGTCAGCAAAAATTGTGGCATAAGATAAGGCAAAATGAGGTAGAAAACAGTGCCAGAAGAATAAAGCCAAATGAAATATATGTCTGTTAGTTGAAAAAACACATAGCAAATATGATGTTCAGCTTCAATATCTAATATGCAGACGTGATGGAAGTTTCCACATATAAAATATATTTAGCAAATGCAATGTAAATGAAAAAAATTATAAATTAAATTTAAACAAAAAAGTCAGATAAAGCTAACATACTATTGTGGTCTGAGAAAAGCCATGTGGGATAACCTCACAGTAGTATTTGGGGAACTCAATCTGGAGGAAATAGGTAAAGATAAAAGAACTAAAAGCTAATAAACTCCCAAATCTCAAAGGGAATATTATCTTACCTAAAATCTTACTTAAAACAGACCAAGAGTCCTCAAATGTTTAGGAAGCTGCTTTGTGGGCACAGGGTAAGAGAAATACATTGGTTCAATAGGGCAATGCTTTTAAACCATGGCACAGCCTGGGGGTACAACTTCCTATTTTAGAGAGGTACTTGCCATCTCTTAGTGAACACCAACAAACTGCCTTCTCAGACTATTTCACTTTCTTCAACTGTTTATATGTATTTCTATTGCCTTTCCTACAAGATCGTGTTGATCCCAACCAGGCAGTTCTAAATTTTGGCTTAGCTCAGGTCTTACTTTGATCTTAATGGCTATTTAGTAGTCTACTATGTTTCTCCATAGGTTAGCTTTGCTGCCTCTGCTCTAGGTTGGAATGCAAGTTGATGTGAAGTCAGGATTTCAGGAGCCATTGGTAAAGGAGAAACCAAGTAGAGATAGCAAAGACAACAGAGACTTGCTAGCCAAAGTCACAGCTTGAGAAGAAGGCACAGAGGTAGGATTATATGTAAAAGGTGTCATGTAAGTGATGTAGAAACAAAGGGATAAAGGAAGAAAAGAAATGAGATTGTGCAGAGTGAATTAATGAGGACTCTTATGTTACGTTAAAGGGGAGCCCTAAAATAAGGATCAAATGATCAAAACCATAGGAAGGAGCAGTAACTTGAGAGTAAAGTATTCTATCAGCAGTTACTATACTCGCCTCCACATGCACTCTTCTATTTATAGTTGGCATTACCACTTCTCAAGCCTCTAAGAGTTATACAGGTCTCACATGAGACTTCTAGGATCTCCAGTTCCAGGTAAGGGTAAAAATATTCCTAAGATTTAGACTTAGGGAGCAAAGAGAGATTGTACTTCCATCCTAAACTTTTAAACAGTAGCTGAAAGAGCCCCTGGCTAGTCCACTAAACACTCTAAGATTCTTGGTAAACTTGGCATCTGTTTCTGCGAAAGAACAGAATTATCATTTCATTTTCCTAGTGAAATTCCCCATATTCTCCCTAAGGAAAGAAGCAGCTGCACTCCAGAAAGTAACACACCCAATATAATGGAATTGGAAAACTCCACTCCAGTCAGAAACACCAAAACCTACTTGGATGGAAGCATAGAAAAACAGAAAGAGAGGCCACAAGTGAATGGAAAATGCCTATTACATATTGCACTGGAGATCCTGGCTAGGGCAATAAGACAGTTCAAAAAAAAAAAAAAAAAAGCATAAAGATGAAAAAAGAAGAGGTAATACTGTTTTTATTTACAATCAACATGATGATGTATATAGAAAATCCTAAAGAATCTACAATTTAACAAAGTCAATATAGAAAACATGATTTTATGTCTATATACAAGCAATAAACAATTGATAATAGAGTAAAAAGCACCATTTATAATAACATCATTAAGGGTCGCCTGGGTGGCTCAGTTGGTTAAGCGTCCAACTTCGGCTCAGGTCATTATGTCACAGTTTGTGGGTTTGAGCCCCACGTTGGGCTTGCTGCTATCAGCACAGAGCCCATTTTGGATCCTCTGTCTCCGTCTCTCTCCATCCCTTCCCTTCTCACTCACGTGTGTGCTCTCTCTCAAATAAATAAACATTAAAAAAAAATCATTAAAAACATTTACCTAGGAAAAAATTTACCAAGAGATGTTCAAAGCTTCTACACTGAAAATTATAAAACACTATTGAGAGGAATTAAAGGAAATCTAAATAAATAGATGTTCAAGATTAGAAGAATCAATATTAAAATATCAATTCTCCCCAAACTGATCTATAGATTCAGTTCAATTCGTACTATAAATCTAAAATAATGAAGACAGGGGTGCCTGGGTAGCTCAGTCGGTTGAGCAGCTGACTTCTGCTCGGGTCATGATCTTGTGGTTCCTGAGTTTGAGCCCCACGTGGGGCTTTGGGCTGACAGCTCAGAGCCTGGAGCCTGCTTCAGATTCTGTGTCTTCCTCTCTCTCTCTGCCCCTCCCCCACTCACCCTCTGTTTGTCTGTCTCTCTCTCTCAAAAATAAACATAAAAAAAATAATGAAGACATTATTCAATGTGGTATTGAAGTAAAGACAATGAAACAAAATAGAGAAAACAGAAATTGGCCACATACAGTCAGTTGATTTTCAGTGAAGGCACCAGTGCAATTCCATGGGGAAAGTAAATCTTTTTAACAAATGGTGCTGGAACAAATATCCATATAGAAAAAAAGTGAACCTTTATCCTTATATCACACCACATACAAAATCAAATCAAGATGCAGTAGATATCCAACCATAAAAGCTAAACTTTTTAGAAGTAAACATAAGAGAATATCTTCACAAGCTTGGGATAGGCAAAGATTTCTTAGAAAGGGCACAAAAACTGTATTAACCACAAAAGAAAAAAAATCAGTAATCTGAATTTCAGCAACATTGAAAACTTATGGTCATGAAGAGACACCATTAAGAAAGAAAAAAGGCAGGGGTGGCTGGGTGGCTCAGTCGGTTAGGTATCTGACTTTTGATTTCGGCTCAGGTCATGATCTCATGATTTGCGAGATTAAGCCCTGCCTGGGGCTCTTTGCTGGCAGTGTGGAGCCTGCCTGGGATTCTCTCTCTCCCACTCTCTCTCTGCCCCTCCCCTGCTCATGTGCGCACACTCTCTCTCTCTCAAAATAAATACTTAAAAATAAATAAAGTAAAAAGGCAAGCCAGACTGGCAGTAGATATTCACAACACATATCTGACAAAAGACTTACATCTAGAATATGTAATTCTAGATGTAAAATACAATTTCTGTAATCAATAATTAAAAGGTAAACAACTCAATTTAAAAACAGGCAAATGTTTTGGCACCTGGGTGGCGCAGTCGGTTAAGCGTCCGACTTCAGCCAGGTCACGATCTCGCGGTCCGGAAGTTCGAGCCCCGCGTCAGGCTCTGGGCTGATGGCTCAAAGCCTGGAGCCTGTTTCCGATTCTGTGTCTCCCTCTCTCTCTGCCCCTCCCCCGTTCATGCTCTGTCTCTCTCTGTCCCAAAAATAAATAAAAAAAAAAAGTTGAAAAAAAAATTAAAAAAACTAAAAAACAAAAAAACAGGCAAATGCTTAAAATGGTGGTTAGTGGGGTGCCTGGATGGCTTAGTCAGTTAAGCATCCAACTCTTGATTTTGGCTCAGGTCATGATCTCATGGTTTTGTGGGTTCTAGCCCCAAGTTGGGTTCTGTGCTGCCAGCAGAAAGCCTGCTTGGGATTCTCTGGCTCTCCCTCTCTCTTTGCCGCTCCCCCACACATTCTCTCTCTCCTTCTCTCTCCCCACCCAAAATAAATAAAAATGAACTTTTTAAAAAAAATTAAAGAAGAAAAGGTGATTAGCATCATTACAATCAGAGAAATTCAAATTAAAACCACAATGAGTGGGGCGCCTGGGTGGCTCAGTAGGTTGGGCATCCGACTTCAGCTCTGGTCATGTTCTCACAGTTTGTAGTTGGAGCCCCGCATTGGGCTCTGTGCTGACAGCTCAGAGCCTGGAGCCTGCTTCGGATTCTGTGTCTCCCTGTCTCTGGCCCTCCCCTGCTCACACTGTGTCTCACTCTCTCTCTCTCAAAAATAAACATTAAAAAAAATTTTTTTAAAACCACCATGAGTAACTACTCCATAGATAGCGACTAGAATGGATAAAATGTAAAAGACGATACCAAGTGTCAATGAAGATGTGCAGCAAATGCAACCCTTACACATTGTTGATGGAAGTATAAAATGGTATAACCACTTGGAAAATTATTTGGTAGTTTCTAGTAAAGTAAACCCTACAACCTAGAATATTTTCACAAAAGACTTGCAGAACAATGTTCCTAACAGCTTTATTCATGACATCCCCAAATTAGAAACAACCCAAATGGCCATCAACAGGTAAATAAGTAAATAGTGGTATACTTATTCAATGGAACACACACACATACACACACACACACACACACACACACACACACGTAATACTTGCAATAAGAGTCTGAAAAATATTACATTAAACTAAAGAAACCAGACTAAAATGGTATGATTCCATTTATACCTAGTTCATGAACAAAGTTAACATGTGAGTTAACTCAAGGGGGGCAGGGGGCTGGAAGGTTGAGGGTAGCTTACTAAAAAGAAGTAAAAAGGAACTTTTAGAGGTAATGGAAATGTTCTAGATTTGGGTAATGGTAATCAGGGTGTATATATCTGTCAAAATTTATTGAACTGTATACTTACTATCTGTGTATTTTACTGTATGTAAATTATTTCCCAATAAAGGTGGGATGGCGGGAAAGGCCAAGTACATTTCTACATTAATTTTTTGTTCTTTAGTGCATAGGTAGGTTGAAACTATTAATCTGTTTGTAGTCATGAGAAATGCCCAGAGAGTCTGCTCCCCAATTCAAACAAGATGCCAACATTATCATACAGATTGAATTTTTCCCAAAGGACATCAATTTCAAAATAATTTACAGTGGATATTTCTCAGCTCATAGGCCACAGGCCACTAGGGAGACTATGTCCTCATATCCATAAGCCCTTGTTAGTATCTAATCAAAGTAGACCAAAAGGTCAAATATTAACATGTTGCAGGGGTGGGGGTCTGGAATTTTTGAAAGTTCCTTTATATTTCTTTCTAGTCAACCTGTCATCTGCAAAGTCAACTGTCGCTTTCATTTTTATCACTATAGATTAAATTCACTTGTTCATGAACTTCATTTAAACGGAATCTTTTAAAGCACATTTGAAGTATACCTCTTTCATAGGGATGTACAATTACTCAAAAATATTGGAAACCAGTGCCTGTGACAACTAAACACCTAAATCTTCATTAATAATCAAAATAGGGGTGCCTGGCTGGCTCGGTCAGAGGAGCATGTGACTTCTGATATGTAGTTTAAGCCTCACATTAGGTACAGAGATTACTTACATAAATAAATAAATACATAAACTTTAAAAACATAATCAAGATAAAAAGCAGTTGAAGAGTACATGGGGCAACAAAATACGTGATGCAAAAATATATTTTCAAAAAAGCACTGTAAGCTGTAATGCACTGTGAAAACATCAATGATATTTATCTTCAGTAAACAATAAAAATTAAGAAATAGCTTCTCACCTTAAGTTTTGGATATATTTGGCGCAGAGAATCTGCAGTTCCCTTGTCAGCTTCATCAGTAATACATACAACATCTAGCTTCATTTTCATCTTGAATTCTGCGGATAGAGCCTTTTGGACATCCCTGGTTGTAATGACAATGACTTCTACAGCACAAAACAAAAAAAGAAGGAAAGACACAAAAACTCGCTTTCATTTAGACAGTGGTTTCACTATTTCAATTAGATTTGGTCTCTTTCTAGATTTATTTATTGTTATTTTTTTTAAGTTTATTTATTTTGAAAGAGACAGAGAGTGTGAGCAGGGGAGGGGCAGAGAGAGAGGGAGAATCACAAGCAGCCTCTGTGTTGTCAGTGCAGAGGCTGATGCAGGGCTCAAACTCACAAAACTGTAAGATCATGACCTAAGCCGAAATCAAGAGCCAGATGGATACTTAACTGACTGAGCCACCTAAGAGCCCCTGTTTCTAAATGTAATAATAGCTAATATTATTGAGTCTTTTCAATGTATTTTACACGCATTCTCTCAATTCTTACAAAAACTCATTTTTACAAATGAGGAAACCTCGACTAAAAGATATTAAGTGACTTTGTTCAGGGTCACACAACTAGTAAGCAATGGACTCAAGATAAAACTCAGTTCTGATGATTCGAGCCCACACTTTAGTATATTACATGCCACTTCTTGATGTAATGAACTCAGAAGAGCATTCATCGAATCATACACAAACAGGATTACATTTAAAATTTTCATTCACGGGGCGCCTGGGTGGCGCAGTCGGTTAAGCGTCCGACTTCAGCCAGGTCACGATCTCGCGGTCCGCGAGTTCGAGCCCCGCGTCGGGCTCTGGGCTGATGGCTCAGAGCCTGGAGCCTGTTTCCGATTCTGTGTCTCCCTCTCTCTCTCTGCCCCTCCCCCGTTCATGCTCTGTCTCTCTCTGTCCCAAAAATAAATAAATGTTGAAAAAAAAATTTTTAAATTTTCATTCACTACAAAGGAGCTATCACCACTTCCCACCAAGCAGCCATAAGTGTTTCATTGAGGATCACAATGAACCCTACTAAGAAGCAATTTCCACAAAACAGATGTCTTCATCTTATCCATATAGCTGTTAACCAATGACAGGAAACTTGGGGTTTTGTTATCTTTGGGATTTTTGGTAGGGTAATGTAATTCACTACAACATAACATGTGTTGCTGATGTTTGAAGATCAGATTTTAGTGTCTCTAAAGTGAAACAATTTCCACTTCTTCTGTGATAGTGTTCTAGGTAACAATTATGTCTCCCTTTCACTGCAATCATATTTTTCTCTTCTTTCTTCCTCTTTCTTTCTTTTCCAAATCATTTAACTTCCCTTCCTTCCTTCTCTCTTCTTCCATTCCCCACTTTGCTTTCTTTTAGTCACTAACTCATTCATCCAATAAATACAAACACTTTTAATATGAAAAGGAAAAACAGGCACTGAGAAGTCAGAAATGGAACTCAACATGGTTCCTATTCTTAAGAAACTTAAGATGGAGAAATTATACATAGAAATGACTAAGGAAGGCTTTCTGGAAGGGATGGCCTTTGAGATAGGTCAAAATAAATTCAAGTCCAACAAACATTTTTTTAGTACACACTGTATGTAAATGCTGATATTACAAGGATGAAAGAGATATAGTACCTGCTCTCAGAGATATCAGTCTCCCAGGCCACTAATTATAGCATAAAACAGGCCTTGGGTAGTACTGAGATAGAAAAACACAGTGAGATGGAACCACAGAGGACAGGATGATTGATGCTGTTTAGAATTTCAAAGAGATGGTACCATTTTGGAGAGGACATTTTAGGTAGAGTGGATAGAGTGAAGGGAGTAACTGCATATGTGGGACAGTCTAATAACTGGACTAAGACTCTTGTGGAGAGAAAGAAAAATGCTAAGCAGAGCCATATTAACTTCTCTAAACTCGTGAACAATATGAACAAAGTGAATAAAGATTTTGCTATCAAACTCCAGAATCTTGGGACGCCTAGGTGGCTCAGTTGGTTAGGCGTCTGACTTGGGCTCAGGTCATGATCTCACAGTTTTTGAGTTCAAGCCCCACATTGGGCTCTGTGCTGACAGCTCAGAGGCTGAAGCCTGCTTCGGATTCTGTGTCTCCTTCTCTCTCTGTTCACCCTCCCCGACTTGTTCTCTGTCTCTCTCTCTCTCAAAAATAAATAAATGTAAAATCAAAAAAAATTTTTTTTAACTCCAGAATCTTGTGTTTAGGAGGCACTCCTCAAATCTCTCTCGCCCTCCCTCTACCCCTCTCCCATGCTTGCGCATGCTCTCTCTTTAAAAAAAAAAAAAAAAAAAGAACAGAAAAGAAAGAAAGAAGAAAAAAAATCTTTTCTAAAACAGATCTCTTTTTTTGGTTTGTTTTTAATTTTAGGGAGAGAGAACACAAGTGGGGGAGAGTGGCAGAGAGAGGGAGCGACAGAGAGGAGAGGGAGAGAGAATCTCAAGCAGGCTCCATGCTCAGTGTGGAGCCCAATGTGGGGCTCAATCCCATGACCCTGGGATCATGACCTGAGCTGAAATCAAGAGTCAGGCACTCAAACTACTGAGCCACCCAGGCGCCACCTAAAACATATTTCTTAAAAAAATTTTTTTAATGTTTATTTATTTTTGAGAGAGAGAGAGAGAGAGAGAGAGAGAGAGAGTGTGAGTGGGGGAGGGGCAGAGAGAGGAGACAGAATCTGAAGCAGGCTCCAGGCTCTGAGCTGTCAGCACAGAGCCTGATGTGGGGCTCCAACTAGTGAACCATGAGATCAAGACCTAAGCTGAAGTCAGACGCTTAACTGATTGAGTCACCCAGGAGCCTCTAAAACATATCTCTTAACATCAGTGTCATAAAGACTACTGCATAGAAATGTTCACAGGTTTGTCTCAGGAAGGCAATTCTCATAGTGGAATGAACACCAGAATAGAAGACTGTGCCCCAGGATCTGACACTACTTCCATCTGGTACTCAGATTTGCTATATCTAACTATAGGACACCTCAAACTCATCGTGGCCAAAGCTGAACTCATTATATTCATTCAAACCTGTTCATTGACTCATATTACCTTTCTTAGTTACTGGTATCACCATCTAGTCACCTAGTCACCCAAGCAAAAAGTAGAGGGAACTCTTCTCTCTTTTTCCACTCTCCCTCTCCATTAATCATCAACTTAGTCAAATGTTCCTTCTTCTCCATCCTTAGTGCTACTTCTTTAGTTCAGGCCCTCTTTAATACTGGTGTGGACTTCTGTATCAATTTCCCAACTCATCTCCCTGCTTGTAGCCTTGAGTCCTTCAAATCCATTCTTTATAGAGATTCCAAAGCAATATTTCTAAAATGTGCATTTAGGGGGACCTGGGTGGCTCAGTCGGTTGAGCATCCGACTCTGGCTCAGGTCATGATCTCATGGTTCATTAGTTCAAGCCCCACATCGGGCTCACTGCTGTCAGCACAGAGCTTGCTCCAGATCCTCTGTCCTCCTCCTCTCTCTCTGAGCTTCCCATGTTTGTGCTCTCTCTCAAAAATAAATGAAATATTAAAAACAATTTTTTTAATAAAAAATAAAATGTGCATCTCGGTTGTCAAATATATTAATTACCATAAGGTTGTTCATAATATTCACTTATCTTTTTAATGTCTGTAGGATCTGTAGTCTTGTCCCCTCTCTTTATATTTGTATCACCCCACTAGACTTTAAGGTTCTAGAAATCAGGGCCTAAGTTACCTTTCCAATTCTGTACCCCTTAATATATTAATATATCACCTGGTACATATAGATTCATAGTAAGTACTGACTATGAGGTACTGACTTGGAATCCCTCTGTGCTCTTTCTGATATCCTTATAGGAGTAATCTTGGATCATTGTGGAGAGCAGCTCTAAAACAGTAATAGCACTATCTTCTCAACCTTTTTTACATAGCAATAGAGTACTTCTATGTTCTTAATTAAAAGAGGCCAGTCTCCAGCCAATGCTGAGTCCTGGTCTTCTCTCATTCATCCTCTCTCACTCTCGTAAAGCCGGCAAATCATTGGGATCAAACATCCCCAAAGTTTTATGAGTACATCTCATTGCCATAGCTCACCTTCAAATCCAACACGCTCAAGCAGGTTCAGTGGGTACCAAATTAAAGGTTTGTTCCCAACTGGAAGCAGAGGTTTGGGAATGCTGGAAGTCAGGTCTGTCATCCGAGATCCCCCTCCAGCTGCCATCACTACTGCTTGAAATTCCATTTTCACAAACAGCTATCACAGAGAAAAACAATTAACAGGGAAAAAAAAGTAACAAATTCAAAGCATACATAGTACTAACCCTATTTCTATTTAGGTTACTGATAATCACTTATGTCAAATGTGTCACTTCCAACTCCAATAACCACTATAAGAAAATTTCCTTAGCTACAGTATTAACATCACCTTTATCACATTTTCTGACTCACCAATATAAACTCTCAGCTCCAGCCAGGGGAGATGGGCTGAAGGAGAGATATGAATTAAAGAAACCGGGCCCTTTCCCTTGAGGTGCTCACAATTAAGTGGAGAAGATAAATTCAGTAAATTACAATATACTATCATTAGTGTCGTGGCAGGAATATATCAAAGATGCAGTAGGCATTTGGTGAAGGTAATACCTAAGTATTCCTAGAAAAGACAGGGAGTTTTACAGGAAGGTAATATTTGAGGGGACTTTTGAAGGAGTAAGAGTTTACCAAGTGGGCTTCTGATATGAGTTCTAATTTCTTGAAAAAATCTGGAAACTTCTGACTAGAATTAACAGCATAAATACAAGCACACTAGGTTTCTGAAAAGTATGAGATGACTTAAGATTCCTCCAATAATTCAGCCATCTGCTCTCTTCACATTATCCCCAACTATGAAAGATATTACTGTAAACACAAACGTAGGGATGTATCTGAACCTAGATTTGCAGAGCCCAAACAAATCAGATTAATTCCTTTCTCTAAACTCAAGGTAATAAACAAACCTGTTTGACCTTCAAAAGAATCTCTTTACAGCAGCTACCACAGAAGAGGTGCACGGTAAAAGGTCATAAATCCTTACTGGTTTAAAATAAAAGTACTCCTTGATTTACAACAAATGATAAAACTTTTTAAGTACCAGTGTGAAATGCAATGTTCAGAAAAAAAAAATCTGAAACCAAATTGGCAAATAATGCTGCACCCTCCCCTGTAATTATAATCAGTCCTGGGTCCTCATCATTATTTAAACTGCAGCAGTTACACCCGGTACACCCAAGGCACAAAGTGAAGCCTCCTGAACAACATCCACAACTTAAAGATATGGTAATTTCAATTTCAGCAACCACTGCCTCAGAATGGAATTTAACTTCAATGTGGTACTGTATAACTCCTATCACATCTGACGTTATTATGAAAAGAGCATGGGACCTTTCAGAGTCAAAAGACCAGATTTTGAGTTCTGGTTCTGCCACGTCTAGGTGAGATGACCAGTGGCCTGACATTTAAAACTCTGAGTGTCCTCAGTTCCTGGAAGGGAGCCTGGTTTAAGTTCATAGACCCCTGAATCAGATGGCCGGATTTGAATTCTAACCCTAACCTGCATTAGTTGTGTGAACTAAGGCAAGCTTCATAAATTCTCTTCGTCTCAGTTTTATTTTGTAAGATGAGGATAATTACTACTTCACAGCGTTGTTTTGAAGAGTAAATAAGTTAATCTATGTAAAGCACACAAAATAATGGCAATCCCACAATAAGCACTGTGTTTGACATCATTAGACAGAGGCTAGGTCATGGAAAGCCTTTTGTGCCAAATGAACCATGCTGTTGCATAATTCTGGTCTTTGTGTTGCTCCTCTTGCTTCCTAGATTGCCTTTCTCCTTTGCCTAGAAATCACCTACTTAAGCTTCAGTCTAAGAATCATCTTTCTTAAAAAAACCATTCCTAACCTCGCCTATCCTCCTGATAGAAGCAACTCCTTCCCTCTTAGGTGCTTCCATTCTACCATGTACAGATCATCTCTGTCTTCCCAGGCTTTATTGCACATATATTTAAATGTCTGTATCTCGTGAGTTCCTTGAAGGCAAGGACCGTGTCAACACTGTATTCTCAGTACCTAACACAATTTCCATCAGATGCCTGGCATTCAATCAGTGTTTGTGGAATAAGCATCTGTGAACATCTCAACAACCGCCTGTAAAAGTCAAGCTCAAACACGTGAAGGGACATTAGACCCCAGGTCACCAGGATCTAAGGTTTCTGCTCTCCGCAAGGCTCTCGGTGATAATCATGAACATAACTAACCATGATCCAGACAGATTGTCAAATGCCTCAATGTCACTGACACGACTCTGGGTGATAAAAATCACAACGAGTCTCGTTAGCCTCCCAAGGTTTAGAGTGGGGGGTTCATGGCATCTCATACATGCCTCCATCATGGCACTCGTTGCCTTCTCCTTTTGTACACTGGTAAGATAAAACACTATCATAATTGGGTCTCTCATCTGGACTTTATTGCATTCCTATTTCTATTTCATTGGCTTGCCCCTAAACAACTAAAAATAGGCAGAATAAATGAAGGGCTGAAGTGGAAAGAGTTCAGGCACTGTGCTGAGTGGTCCAGGATCCGGGTTCTCGTTCGCTGTGACTTCAAGTAGATCCCTCCCTCCCTCAAACTCCTTTCCATCTGTTGCACAAGGTGGTTGGCTCACATTCTCTCCAAGATCCCTTCTAGTTCGTCTACTTAGCTGCTTGGCCGGGTCAGACAGGGACTCGAGCGGGCGACTCCAGGGCTCTGCACCCCCGCCCACCTCCTGAGGCCTTCCTCGGCCGGGATCGAGGAGCCTGCTTTCCCCATATGAGCGGGGCCCGGCTGCCCCCACCGCGGTGCTCACCCCCAACAGCCAGCTCGTAAGGGGCCTGGCAGCGTTAACGCCGCAGCTTTACCTCTCGACTCCTGGCGCGCCACAGCAGCTCCCAGCTCACCCCACGCCGCCTCCGACTGCCAGTCCAAAAGCGCAGGCGCGCGATGGCCGAACAGATCGATGGGATGCGCTGGGCAGACCCGCGTAGAAGGGACGAGCGTCGAGCAATAGATTTCATACAAAAAGCCCGCCCTAGGAGAAGAGGAAGCTGGGTGGTCTGTATCCTTTCGTTCATTCACAAATCATCAACGCCCATTGAATGTGTTTCCCAGTGCTGGGCTCCTGGAATCTGCACAGGAACAAGCCACGGTCTCTTGCTTTAGGGAGTTCTCATTCTACCGTATGGCCGACTACCACTCTGAAAAGAGAGCTCATTGGGAGCCGCAGTTTTGGGCTAGCGGGTGGAGAAACAGCCAAATACTCATGCAGGCCAGGGATTGCCAACGCTTTCTATGTCTGCAATGTCTAATGTGGCGACTCACATCGGCTTTCTGCACCAGACTCTTATGGTATGGAAAACAATCACCTTTAATCATTGAAACTGGGAGAAGGAGGGGTGTCAGTGAAGACCTCATTGAGACAGTGACACTGAATAATGGCTTGAAGAGAGTGAGTCAGGTGGATATCTTGGGTAAGAGTCTTCCAAGCTGACTAGCTAGCAAGTGCAAAGGCCCTGAAGAGAGACTGCATGTTCAAAGAACCGTAGAGAGGCCAATATAGCTGAAGGGAAGTAAGCCAGGTGGAGAATGAATGATGGCAGAGGTCAGAGGCAATGGGAGAGAGGGTGGATAATTCAGATCTTGTGCGTCTTGTAGGCCATTGTGAGGATCTTGAATTAAGTAGAAGAAGAACATGATATGACAGGTTTTTAAAGGATCACTCTGATAGCTGTGTTAATATAATAGACTCCCTGGAATCAGGGAGTCCACTTAAGTGGCTGCAACTGCATTAGAGACCTCAAATGCCTATATCTAGACAACTCCAACAATTGTGAGAGATAATAATCGATGTTGTAAGCAGTTAGTTTTGGGGTGGTTTATAAGCTATAGCAGATAACAAGAACAATGGCCACTCTCTCTGACACATTCCTGCAATTTCCTAATCTTTTAGAAGCTTCCTCTTTTTCTGTCCATCTCTTAAACCTTGTGTTGCTTTAGCTCCTTGCAAATTAAGAGACAGAGTCTAATTTCTGCAATAAAAATAAAGGAGTTTTACTTCATTCAACAGTATTTATTGAGTGCCTAATAAGTGCCAAACAATGTCTTAGATGGTAGATGCTGGGGATACAACAGTCAGGGCTTGTAATTTTTCCCCAGACTTTCAGTTGAAAGAATAAGAGCTCAGTTAGATGTCCGGGGGGAGGGGAGGAAGACCTGAGACTATTTCCATAAAACCAGCCTATCCCTACTCTGCCTTTTCTTCACTTTAGGCTGCTGGTGGAGTTACTAAATAATTACTTATTTTACCTAAAGAATGACACCAGGTATATGGGTAAAAGGGAGCCATGGAGTGACTGGCTACAGAAGGCCTGAAATTTGACTACCCTTTCCTTCTACGGCAAGATACTGTCTCTCCTTGTTATTAGCTCAAGCAAACAGAAGCCTTGGGAATTACAGCATGTTTTTGAGGTAAGAACCAGTTATTAAGAACAGTATTCAACCCCATATCTGTCATCCATTTTAAAAGCTCATGTTTAAACTAGCAGATATTTTCAGGGAATTTGTTCCTGTAGTTGACTACTTGAGGGATTGCTTCAGTTTAAACTGACTTGAAATTATTCCCTTAGGGCAGCAGTTTGGAAACTTTTTGATCTCTGGGCTCATTACACTCTTAAAATATTGGGGACCCTTGGGGCACCTGGCTGGCTCAGTCTGTGGGGCATGCAACTCTTGATCTCCAGGTAGTAAATTCAAGCCCCATGCAGGGTGGAGAGATTACTTAAAATTATTGGGGACCCCAAAGAACTTTTGTTTATATGGATTATATCAATTGATATTCACCATATTAAAAACTCAAACTGAGAAATTAAAAAACATTATTCACTTTTAAGATAAAAATAATACCATTACATGGTATCATAAATGTCATTTTTATGAAAACATAAGTTTTGAAAACAAAACAATTAGAAGAATGCCATGCTTTCACCTTTTTGCAGATCTCTTTAATATCTGGCTTAAGAGAAAACAGTTGGGGGGCACTTGGATGGCTCAGTCAGTTTTTTAAGCGTCAAACTCTTGATTTTGGCTCAGGTCATGATCTCATGGTTCATGAGATCAAGCCCTGTATCAGGCTCTGCACTGATAGCACAGAACCTGCTTGAGATTCTCCCTCCCTCCCTCTCTCTCTCTCTCTCTCTCTCTCTCTCTCTCTCTCTCTCAATCTCTGTGCTGCCCCCACCCCCCACTGCTCTCTCTTTCTCAAAATAAACATTTAAAAAAAGAAAGAATGGCACAAAAACAGACACAAAGACCAATGGAATAGAATAGAAACCCCAGAACTAGACCCACAAATGTATGGCCAACTGATCTTTGACAAAGCAGGAAAGAACATCCAATGGAAAAAAGACAGTCTCTTTAACAAATGGTGCTGGGAGAACTGGACAGCCACATGCAGAAGGTTGAGACAGCTTTCTGACACCATTCACAAAAATAAACTCAAAATGGATAAAGGACCTGAATGTGAGACAGGAAACCATCAAAACCCTAGAGGAGAAAGCAGGAGAAGACCTCTCTGACCTCAGCCGTAGCAATCTCTTACTTGACACATCCCCAAAGGCAAGGGAATTAAAAGCAAAAATGAATTACTGGGACCTTATGAAGATAAAAAGCTTCTGCACAGCAAAGGAAACAACCAACAAAACTAAAAGGCAACCAACGGAATGGGAAAAGATATTTGCAAATGACATATCGGACAAAGGGCTAGTATCCAAAATCTATAAAGAGCTCACCAAACTCCACACCCGAAAAACAAATAACCCAGTGAAGAAATGGGCAGAAAACATGAATAGACACTTCTCTAAAGAAGACATCCGGATGGCCAACAGGCACATGAAAAGATGCTCAACGTTGCTCCTCATCAGGGAAATACAAATCAAAACCACACTCAGATATCACCTCACGCCAGTCAGAGTGGCCAAAATGAACAAATCAGGAGACTATAGATGCTGGAGAGGATGTGGAGAAACGGGAACCCTCTTGCACTGTTGGTGGGAATGCAAACTGGTGCAGCCGCTCTGGAAAACAGTGTGGAGGTTCCTCAGAAAATTAAAAATAGACCTACCCTATGACCCAGCAATAGCACTGCTAGGAATTTACCCAAGGGATACAGGAGTACTGATGCATAGGGGCACTTGTACCCCAATGTTTATAGTAGTACTCTCAACAATAGCCAAATTATGGAAAGAGCCTAAATGTCCATCAACTGATGAATGGATAAAGAAATTGTGGTTTATATACACAATGGAGTACTACATGGCAATGAGAAAGAACAAAATATGGCCCTTTGTAGCAATGTGGATGGAACTGGAGAGTGTGATGCTAAGTGAAATAAGCCATCCAGAGAAAGACAGATACCATATGTTTTCACTCTTATGTGGATCCTGAGAAACTTAACAGAAACCCATGGGGGAGGGGAAGGAAAAAAAAAAAAAAAAGAGGTTAGAGTGGGAGAGAGCCAAAGCATAAGAGACTCTTAAAAACTGAGAACAAACTGAGGGTTGATGGGGGGTGGGAGGGAGGAGAGGGTGGGTGATGGGTATTGAGGAGGGCACCTTTTGGGATGAGCACTGGGTGTTGTATGGAAACCGATTTGACAATAAATTTCATATACTGAAAAAAAATATATAAAAAAAATTAAAAAAGAAAGAAAACAACTGGATTCTCCCATCAGTTGTGATGCAGTTTTGAGTGTATTCTATGATAAAACCTGACTTCACAGAGATACACAATTGGAAAGGGAGAGATATTTTAATAGTCTCGTCAGATAGTTGTAGGTAATATTCTTTGATACTACATCAAAGCTCAATAAGTGGTAGTTTGTTAAAGATTTGTTGCAATGTAGAATCACTGTGTTTTTTTTGAATGTTTATTCATTGAGAGAGAGAGAGACAAAGAGAGACAGAGCATGAATAGGGGAGGGGCAGAGAGAGAGTGACACACAGAATCTGAAGCAGGTCCCAGGCTCTGAGCTGTCAGCACAGAGCCCGAGGCGGGCTCTAACCCCTGAATCATGAGATCATGACCTGAGCCGAAGTCAGACGCTTAACCAACTGAGCCACCCAGGAACCCCTAAAATCACTGTATTAATGAACTTGTTGTACTCTAATACTTGCACTTCAAATGGACATTTTACCTACGCATGATTTTGCAACTTGACACACTGATCACTTGTAAAATATGCACATCTGAATTATGCACATCATTCCATATGTTGAGTCATTATATATATATATATATGTATATATATATGTATATATATATTATATGCATAAATTTTTAAATATATTTTTTATGTTTATTTATTTTGCGAGAGAGAGAGAACAAGCAGGGGAGGGGCAGAGAGAGAGGGAGAGAGAGAGAGAATCCCAAGCAGGCTCAACACTGGCAGCGTGGAGCCCAGTGTGGGGCTCGAACTCATGAATGGTGAAATCATGACCTAAGCTGAAACCAAGAGTCAGACGCTTAACTGACAGAGCCACCCAGGTGCCCCTTATTATATTTTAAAAATTACATTTGTTAATATAACCACCAATCTCATCAGAAAATCCTTACATGTTGTAAAGCTGGTAAGCTTATGATGACAGATACAAGTTTTCCAAACTTCTGATTTTCTCTTTTAAGCTCAAATATTATCATTGGTAGCAAATACTATTAGTGGTTTTCCTTGAAGTGACTGGCTTACTTCATTAATTTTGATAGTTTGTATGTACTCAGGGACCAAGATTTAATAAAATTATGTTATTGCTTCATCAAAGACATTAAATGAAACTTTGCTTTATTATTATTTTATTACTATTATTTTATTTTTATTGCAAGTGTGTGGCAGTGAAGAATGCAATGCATGTTAATAGAGTTTGGTATCACTGCTTTGATTCATGCCAAAGCACCAGCAGTTTTAGCCACCATTGCTTTTGCACCATTAGTGCAAATATCAATTCAATGAAAGAGGCAAATCATATTTCAGTATTACTATGAAAGTAATTTTGACATGACAGATCCATTGAAAGGATCTTGAGGACTCCCAGAGGTCCATGGAGCATACTTTTAAGAACTGCCGCCTCATGGATTCCTTCTTTCTGCCTCCCACTGCTTCTAGTACTTACATTATGGCACTTATCACAAAATATTGTCATCCCTTTTTTATGTTTTCTCTATCACACTGGGAGCCCTTGGAGGACAAAGGCAATATCTTAGTTGCTCCTCTCTACCCAGGTCCCAGCAGCACAGGACCTGGGACATACTAAGTAAATAATATTGAATAAATTAAAAATTTCTCATAAATTTTCCCTTGACCTCCCATGTGGTGGTGGAAAAACTGAGTTGAGGGCCCAGGTCACTGACAACATCTCTTTTTCTGCACTTGATCTTAGCCAAAAGGCCGAGAAGCGATCAACATCTCTTTTTCTGAACATTCCTTCTCACTAAATCAATCTATATTGTTATCTATATTATGCTTAGCCTCATACTTATTATTTATTTTTATTTATTAATTACATGGGAAGAACTCAATAAATGCTTACTGAATAAAGACTGTTCCCTATAATGTTTCTTTAAAAAAATTTTTTTAACATTTATTCATTTTTGAAAGGCAGAGAGAGAGCGCAAATGGGGGAGGAAGGGCATAGAGAGAGGGAGACACAGAAACAGAAGCAGGCTCCAGGCTCCGAGCTGTCAGCACAGAGCCTGACGTGGGGCTCAAACTCACAGAGCGTGAGATCATGACCTGAGCCGAAGTTGGCCACTTAACCGACTGAGGCACCCAGGCGCCCCTTATAATGTTTGTTTCTTGTTCACATTTCTTCCCCAGGGGACATTTGTATGTGTGTTTATCTGTGGTGGGGACTAGCCCAAGAAGGTCAAGCTCCAAAGTTCTCTTTCAGCTTTCAAAGGAAACCTTTAAAAGTTGGGCCTTGGCTCAGAAATACTCTTCCCACGGTCTGCAAGAGTTCTCTCTTTGGGAATTTGCTGGCCACATCATAATATTCATCTACTCCATTTGGCTGTGGACTTGTCAGTGGGGCAGGAAATTATTATTTTTAGAGTACTGAGTGAAAGATAAAAATGAAAAGAGAAACTCTACTTTGGCAACCAGTTGCAGGTCCTAAAATATTTGTGTTTTATTTTTGTACATGAGCCCACCAGTTGCCTAATAGATTCATGATAAGTTAGAGAGCAAATGATGCTATACTGTTTCTATAAAGGGCTTGGAAGGAAACTTCATTAATTAGGACTTCAATATTTCAAGCACACAGAATTTTCATTGTTGTTGGCTTTAAAGGTCTGAATCTGGATTATTTATGGTTAAACAATTAAAAAATACTGATTTAATCAATTTGCTAGTTTTTCTCCTTTATTAGAAGCAAAATTTTCAGAGGGCTGATTTTCCTTGTTTTTAAATTGGAAAGTATGGTTTATGAGCCACACTTTACTTATTGAACAGCTGTTTACTGAGTGACTGCTATGTGCCCAGGGCAGTTTAAGGCTCATAAGGTATATTTGTGAACAAATAAGGATCCAACCTCATCCCAACAGGCAGGGGCAGCATACATTATAAATAAATTTAAGTAATAAATGAGTAAACTGTGCAGCATATTAAAGTGTGATAAAACTTTAGAAATAAGAAAAAGTTAGGGAAGAGGGACAGGGAGGGGAACACCACACTGGCAGCTATAACGTCTTAAGAGTTTTATGGAGGTTATTGAAATTTGGGACTTGTGTCACATTTAAATCTCTATAACTTTCTATATAATAAATTTATGAGTATAATCAAAATGAACAGGTGAAATCAGTAAAAATGGTGGAGTAAGTCCCTCTAAAAATTCTCCTCCACAAAAGCAATGAGAATACTGTAAAAAATAGAATCAACTTTTTTGAACATGCTTCATGAACAGTGAAACAATCATGTCACTTCTTTCAGTATGTTGGTAGTCACCATACATCTCTTAATTGTTTATACACAGACGGCAAGAATGTAGTTGTGTTGCTTCCTTGTCTCCCAGTGATAAACCCATGTGACATAAAAAAAAAAAGGCGGGGGACACCTGGGTGGCTCAGTTGGTTGAGCGTCCAACTTCAACTCAGGTCATGATTTCATGGTTCATGAGTTCAAGCCCCACGTCAGGCCCTGTGCTGACAGCTCAGAGCCTGGAACCTGCTTTGGATTCAGTGTCTCCCTCTTTCTCTGCCCCTCCCCTGCTCATGCTCTGTTTCTGTCTCTCAAAAATGAATAAACGTTAAAAAAATTAAAAAAAAAAGATAACAGAATTGGTCAACAAAATGAAAGTGCAGCAAAGAAATGAAAAGTGATAAGGCAGGAAGTGAAATTCAATTGAACATATATGGAGTCATACAAGAAATGGCTGATTGTGGGAATGTTAGTACTGCTATCATGAGAGAATACAGATACACAGCCAGAGGAATTTAGTGAAGGCTACTTTATCTACATAAAGGAGGAAAATGCTTGTGACAAAAGGGAAGAAGATGTTCCAAAGGAACTTATGCCAGCAAAAAGTCCTTCACATTCAAGGAATTCTTAGAGATAAATTTAATGAGATTGTAAAATACAAAGAAGAGAATGTTGGAAGCTGATCCAAACTTAAAAAGGTATATGACAATTCATCAAAACATAGTGAAGATACTTGTTCCATATTTTAATAAAAGAGGCAAGCATTGTTCAAATTACTTTTGGTATGTTTTTTGCAAGAAAAACAATTCTCAATTTCTCTAAATGCTTTAGATTACAAAGTAGTAAATAAATATTAGTTTAGTATGTTTTGATTTCCCTCTACATTTATAACTGACAGTAAGAAAGTTTTTGATGCTTTGACAAAAAAATGTAAAGGTCACAGAACAATGGTAGTTTCTCCCACTGACTATTAAGGTCTCTTTGGTTTCAACTTGCAATGTCATTTTAATATTCTGGCAGTACTGTGAAAAATGGTTTCTTTTTAAAAATTTTTTAGGATTTCATATATATATATATATATATAAATTTAGCACAAAATTATGAGAAGATAGCATTTCAAATCAAATCAACAGTAAAAGGATAGGTGCTTCAGAAAAGGAAGCTGAGAGGGGCGCCTGGGTGTCTCAGTCGGTTGAGGGTCTGATTTCAGCTCAGGTCATGATCTCACAGCTCGTGAGTTCGAGCCCTGCATTGGGCTCTCTATGCTGACAGCTCGGAGCCTGGAGCCTACTTCGTACTCTGTGTCTCCCTCTCTCTCTGCCCCTAACCCACTCAAATTCTGTCTCTCTCAAAAATAAATAAACATTAAAAAGAAAAGAAAACTGAGAAAACTTGGCCATGGTCAACAGCTAGTATGTGGAAAAACCAGGATATGAACACAGGGATGCTAACTCTACAGAATGTGCCAACTAGTATAGTATGTTGACTTCACGTAGAATATATTCAATATACAGTTTCTTCCATAGGGGTTTTGAATTCATAAAAATTTAAAATTTTGTAAATCAGGAAAGAACATATATGAAATTAAGTGGCAAAGTACAGACTGGGAAAACCAAGGTATTGCAACACCTGACACAATAAAGGTATTAATATACACTAAAGGGAGTAAAATTGATACATCCTGGCAATTTGGCAGTTTGATGGTGATTTCAGGATATTATTCTAAGGAAATAATCAAATTGGTATGGAAGGATATATGCGTGAGGGTGTTTATTATAATACTTGTAGTTTTCAATATCAAAATTTTGTAGACAACCTTAATATCCATCTACAGAGTTGTTGTTTTGTTTTATTGTAACCTCTATGCCTGATGTGGGGCTTGAACTCATGACCGTGAGATTAAATGTTGCATGCTCTACTGACTGAGCCAGCCAGGTGCCCCAGTAGAGGATTTTAAATGAGAAGTTAGGAAAATTTCTTAAAATGTAACAAAATGCAGCTAACAAAAATAAGTTAAAATGAGTATGCCCCTTGCCCCAGTGACCCATCATTTCCGCCTCTAGTCTCTCCTTTTCAAATTCATTTTCTACACAGATGCCAAAGGCAGATCTAATCATGTCACTCCCTTGCTTGACACCCTCATGGCTTGGCAATGCAAAATCCTAAAACAAGCTTCTAAGGCTGGAGTATCTTCTCTCTCTTCCCTTAATAGTCCAGTAACACAGGACTCAACAGGTTTCTTGGCTGGACTTTGTGCCCAGTTATTCTGCCTAAGGATTTAGCATTCCATTGAGCCCCACTGGTTAGTATCACCCTGCTCTTTTAACAATACCCTTCGCTACCTTTGGAGTTCTTACACAAATGTTATTAAATATTGTGTATGCAATTATTTAATATACTCTCTCCCATGAGACTTTAAATTCCAAGAGAGCAAAATTTATCTGTTTAGCCAACATTTTCCCCATTGTGCCTAGTATAATGCCTGACATGGTTGCTTGATGCATTCATTGAATGAATGAATGAAAAGCAAGCTACAAAATAAACAGTGTAAGTCCAATTTGGTAAAGGAGGGGCCAAACCAAGAATAGCCCCAGCAGGTACATGCTGGCCAGGCTCTTCCCTGAGAAGGGGAATGTGCTCCTCTGATAGGTGGAATGAGGGGGCAGGCTGCACAAGGGGGTGGGAGCTTGCTGGGAAGAACAGAGCTGGATGAGAGTGGTAGCCTCAGGGGCTCCTACCCTTCCACCTCCCTGGACAGGAAGGAGCTGCCACAAGAGAGAGGTAGGTCTCCTGTGGACCACCCAAGGTACAGGCATCGGAGTCACAAGATGAGGGCTGCCTGGGAGGCTCAGCTGGGGTATTAGACACAGAGTTATGGGGAGATAGGCCTTGGGAAACGCACAGCCCCAGAGGGAGGGTTCAAGGCCAAGGCCTGGAGTTTCCCAGCCAGGGCAGCATGGAGGAACATTGGGAGAATGAATGCCACTTCACTTGAGACCGTGCTTGAGGTCAACTCCTGCTGGGGGAGGGAGATGGGTCTATAAGCTCAGGAGATCTCTCACCAGGTACTTGTTCTTAAAGACTGCACCCTAGCTGTGTGGCAATTGGAGGCAGTGTGTTGGGTGAATGAGTAGCTGTGCTGCTGTGTCTTTTGTCAAAAGCTTGACCTGGCTGGTTTATCAGCCATCTCAAGGCTTTGTCTTTGACGATGTCAAATTCTTCTGCCTACCTGGTTCCTGAAGGTGGATTCCCATCCTCCATCCCAGAAGATGCCAGGCCAGGCTTTGCACACCACTGCCCCCTCTCCCAGTAGCGTCCTTATTTCCCTGCTTATCTCCAAATTTAATGTTTGTCACTGTGAGACTCACCACTCCTACTTGACACATGATCTCCCTGGCTTCCAGCCAAGAGCCCTGAAGTCCTAGAAGAACCTTCTCTGTCATCCCTCTGGAGCCCAATAAACACATTCTGAAGGAATGAATACATCCATTTATTAAACTTTCCCATGTGCAAGATCTTCTTTGATGGGGTGTCATGGAGGCCCTTAAGGGAGGAGCACTGGGGCAGAGACCTGCATAAGGCTTAGGAGCAGGTTTAAAGTCTAAGCTTTGAGTTGGGTGAAAGGGAGCTGCTGAAGATTTCAGAGAGGACATAACTGGCTTTAACCTTGTACAGTCTTGGAGATGACACAGCAGATGGGGAATCAGGCTGGAGGCGATGCAGAAGCATTGAATACGGTATGGTGGTGGTGATTTAATGTTGAGAACATGTAGGTTCTGAGCCAAAGAAGGTGATGGCACTGTGTAGTTTGAGACTGGGTTGGAGGGAGGGCAGAGCTCACACTTTGGGTATGGAGGGAGAGGAGGAAAATACAAGTATGTGAGTGAGAAGATGCTTAGCTGCTGCTTCATTCTTGGGGCAGGTGACCAAAGAGGATAGCCATTACTCCAATGCCTTGTTTGGGGAGGAGCCTCCACCACCCTCCAGAGGTTTTAGTTTTGAATCCAGGCTGAAGCCAGAGAAAAACAAGGAGCAAAAGGGGGGGTGGGGGGAGCCAAGAAAAAAAAAAAAGCAACAACAAAAAACTGAAGTAAAGTCCATGGGGTGGGGAGCTAGAAGGCCCCCTTCAAGTAGCTCAGGCCTGGCAGCTTGTGCTGGGCTTGTGGGATTCCCTCTCACAGAGGATGAACAACTCGGGAAGCAAGCCCGAGCACGCACAGGGCTTGTGGGTCTGTGGGGCTGAGCCACCAGGGTCAACCCACCACCCCCACTCCAAGCAGACACAGGGGCGTGCTGTCTTTTTCTGAGCATGTCAGCTCAGGTCAGGAGTATGCAGACCCCACTGGTCCAGGGAACATGTCTTCACCCTGGGCGCCGCCTAGTGGGACCTGTGCAGGCAAGGTCCTGCTGGCCCGAGGCTGCCCCCTGGTGCCGCCTCACTCCTCCCAAGGGCTCATGTCAGTGTCAATGGCCACGCAGTTGTACGCCGCATAGCGGAGCTTCTCCTCGCACACCTTGGCACTGAGGGAGACGGAGACTTGGTCAGCACCAGGTGCAGAGGTCCTTCTGTCACTACGAGGGTCAGTGCGGTCTGTGCGCGGGGTGATGGGTGATGGGGTTCCAGTTTGTGCACTTCAGTACTGGAAGTCCTCCTCCTTCCTAGGATACCACTCCTTCCCCCACTCCCCACTCTCTAGGTTTGAGCCTAAGAAACCCACCTGGCATAATGTGGTAGGAAGAGGGTGCTTGAACAAGTTGAAGACTCAGGCAGCGCATCTGTAGTTTCATAGCTGGGAGCGTGGAGGGGCCACAGATTAGAAAGAATTGTAGGGGCACAGGGTAGGGGTCTGACATGTGAGTATGTGTGGGGGGAAGAGGGCAAAGGCCAGCAACAGACCCTTTGGACCCCTACCCCTGCCACCTGCACTCACCCCAGTTTGTCTGGGTAGATATAGATCCGTGCTGGCAGACGGCTGCGGCCAGTGACAAAGCGCAGGAAGCGGCTCCGGTCCTCTGGATGGAGAAGGAAATCAGTGCCTGCACTAATGGTGGGGGAGGTTCTACAATTTCTACCCTGTTTCTGTATCCCACAAGTGGAGTCTGAACCCAGGCATCACTCTCCCCTCTTCCACTGACCGTTGGTGAAGTTGTTCAGTGCTTCCCAAAAATATTGCACTCGAGTGTCAGATGGCTCGAAGTCCTCAAACCGGGCTGGGGACAAGGTCAGAATTCATTCTTAGGTCCCAACCTACCTAGTCCTTAAGCCTCTATCCCTGTGTTGCCCTGCCCCACACTCACTGAGCTTTCGTAGAGCGTCCACAGTGACCTCTGGGTCCCCGCACACTTTCTTCTCCAATTCCTGCCAGGTCAGCAAGTCCAGCACAGCCTGTGGCACCACCTTTAGCAGTCCTGCCTGCATGGCTGCCACCTGGAGAAGGAGGGAGAGGCCTGGCTAGGGAAGAGGGCACAACTCCCAAATCAGTGTGTGGTGGAGTCACTTGGCATCCACTCTTATAGAGATAATGGAGGACATGACATGATGTTTGTTTAGCACTAGGGGCCACCTAGTTCTAGTTCATTCCCACCAACAAGCAGGAATGTAGGGCAGAGGAATGGTAGGGGCCAGAGTTCTTGGGATTGGGTACTGGTAGCCTATTAGGCTAGGCTCTGATTATCAGGAGCTGTGCAAAGCTCTCTGTTCTCCTGGCCTCTGGGTGGTACCTGCTCCTTGCTCTCTTCTAGCCGTGTCTTCTGCACCAGTTGGATGAAACGGGAACGGTCTTCATATCCCACTATGATGCCTGCACCCCCGGGGATCAACTCTACTACTTGCTGGTCACTCAGTACAGTGGTGAATGTTAGTTCCTTCCCAAATTTGAACTCAAATGTCTCCTTGTCCATTCCTTCCATCACTTCCAAGAGCTTCACCTGGGGGTTGGAGAGAGGCAAGGAGGTCAGCCTTTCATTGTTGAGACAATGTTGTTTTCTCTCAAGATGCTCACAGGGAAGCAGGAGAGGCAGACAGGCAAGGCAGTCCCATGCAGGTAATGAGGGCAGTGAGGGGGCCAGTACAAGGGCTATGAAAGCATCAAGACAACACTTCCTTGGCTGCCAGGGAAGGTATCCTGCAGGAAATGGCATCCAAGCTAAAACCTAAATGATGGCTGGTTGTTGGCTGGGCCACAAGGAAGTCAGGAGAGAGAACATCTTGAAAAAAGGTTGAAAGAGCAAAAGGCCTGTGGAATCTGTTTGGCTAGAGCCTGAATGTGAACTAAGTGGACAGGCATACAGAGGTCATATAAGGTTTGTCAGGTTCTGCATTTTACCCTAAGCCCAGAGCAGAGACACTGAAGGGTTTAAACAAGAGGAGGGAAATGAATTACTCTGGCTGCAGGAGATCAGATGGGTAAGAATGGACATAGGAACACCAACTTTGCAGTCACTGATTGTGTCAGAAAGGAAAGTGGCCTGAACGAGGAGGAGAGCGGTGAAATAGAAGTGGACAGATTCCAGAGGGAGATGTAACAGAATGTGGAGGTGAGGAAAAAGGAGGAATGAAGGCTGACACTGAGGCCCTTGGTATGGGGAAGGGTGGGTAGTGGTGCTGTTCTGAGACAGGGACCCCTAGAGGGCAGTAGACTGGGAGGTGATGAACTCCCAGTGCTGAGCCTAAGATTCCATCTGGGGCAGATGTCCTGCAGGCAGATGCATATATGACTCCGAACTCAGGAAAGAGGCTGGAGATGGAGGTAAGATTTTAGGGGTAACCAGAATAAAGAAAGTAGTTGTAGCCATGGGAACAGAAGGAGCACATGTGAGGTTAGAGAAGGTTCAAGACATCCTTTGGGAGCAGCAATCTTCAGGGGCTGCATAGAGTAAACACCAGGTCCAGGCCTTACTTACCAGCACAGAGTCCACAGCTGGGAAGTCCTTGCTCCAACTCACTTCCTCACCAGAGAGCTGCTTCCATACAAAACCAGGCAGAGCCAGGACCTATGGGACAAATAATCACTATGGTATTCTCACATTGGGCTGCCCAGGTTTGGGTGGTTCTTCTTCTTTCCAGGGGCCAGGCTCATCTGATGTGGGTACAGATTAGGCTACTCACCAGGAATTCCTTACCCCGAAGGGCAGCCCCCATCAGCTGTCCAATCCATTCATATTTGGCAAAGTCTCGGCAGGAGGGATTAGGCACATACATGTCCCGGGCCTCACCAGTGCCATTGCCCTGCCCCCAAGATAGAGCTGTCAGCATGGCATGGAATGGACCCTACTTTGTTGCCCCAGATTCTCCAAAGACTTGCCTGCACACTTTCCACCAGAGGCCCTGAATGATCCCTAACTGTAGAACAGCCCCTCCTTTCCTGTCTGCCCAGAGGCTGCCCCAGGCAACTCGGTCCCTCCTCTGCTCCCTCTCTAGTTCAGCACCTGGGAGGTTTGCAGAGATGAACAGCAGAAACAACTTGAGAAGTAGAGATAGGAGATTACCTGGTTGGCTGTGCGCACAAAGAAGGGCAGAGGCACAGGGGTGTCTGCTGAGCTAGGGCACAACTCTTCTGACATGTCTGCCAGGCTATCTCGGAAACCACCCCCTGAAATGACACAGATGCTCTCCACTGGGGAATTCAAGAGTCCCAGCCCCCATAAAGGGTTAATAAGCAGGTCTTCTATCTTGGTTAGCTCGTGACCCCAGAAGCCTCTACCACTCTGAAGGCTGGACCCTTATTATCCTTTGTCAGGGCCTTACCTTGGTCAATGATGCCTTCTGCAATGAATTTACACTCCCACCACTGGTCATAGCGCATGGGCCACCTGTAAGAAGGAGTGGATGCTGGGCCATCCATGCTGGGCCAGGGCTCAGGATGGTTCACAGGATACCAGCCAGAAGTAGGGGCTACGGAGGGGTAATGGTGAAGGGTTCCAGAAGCAGTGTGCAGGTATATATAGTTTATGTAACTCCAGCACAAATCCCTCAACCTCATGCCATACCTGTAGTCCAAGGGCTTTTCATACTTGTCAGAGGGCTTGAGGCCTTCATAAACCTGGGGGCAGGGGAAAAGGGAGGGAGTTATAGGAAAGTCTGTTTCAAGATCTGGCCCCACTCTAGACCAAAGACCTTACTCAGGTTCCTCTTGGTCCAGCCCCCAGGCCCTTTACTGACCCTCCCTTGGTCCGACCCCAAGTGGTCCAGACCTGGGTGAAGACTGCGTTCTTGCAGGCAGGGTCCCTTAAGGGGCAGGCACGGTGTTCCATGGCAAGGCGCCGGTTGATGTACAGGCGTGGCATGAAGCTGGGCTTGCTGCTTTCTGAGTCACGCAAGCACTGGGCCACTAGCCCTGGCCTTTGGCGTGATAGCAGCAGGAACTGCTTCACTTGCTGGTGAGGAGAGGTGGCCAGAGCAAGACTGGCAGGCAGTCAGTCTCTGTCCAGGACCCGGAACCTTCCTCTATGCCTGGACCCAATTCCATGGTTCTAGTCCATGCCTAGTTCATCCCCCCCACGACCCTTCCCTTCCTTGTTTCCCGTCTCTCCCTTAGTCCAGTCACCGGGGTTGGGGGGGCGGGTGCTTTCTAAAACAAAAAATCAAACTTTGTCATTACCTACTTAAAACCCTTCCAATGGCTTCACTGACCTGGGACATAGTCCTTGCTTCACAGCCTGGCCCATAATGCCCTCTGATATCAGGGCCTGCTATTTGCCTCCCCACTCCCAGCCTCATCCCCAGGCCATACTCACATTTACCTGTATACTTCTCTTAAGTCATCTAGCAGCTAACAACTCCCAGGATGCATCTCTCATGCAACCTGCCTTGTGCACACTGTCACTTCTTCACCCCAGCTCTTGTATATTTCATATACTATCTGGGAGAACAGCATGCCTACCACTGAATTTTAACTATCTGTATCTTGCTTTTTTCCTACATTCCCAGAGCCCAGCAAAGGTCCAGGCCTAGAGTAGGTTTGAAGAACTCTGTGTAAAAGGGTGAATGCTTGCATGAACAGAAAGGAGGAGCCCACTGCTGAGACCAATACTAGGTGGGCCAGGCTCACCTTAATCTCACTGAAGGTGCCAAGCGTGTGATCCCAGGCAGGTACCAGGTGGTGTAGGACACTGTCTAGGATCTTTATGAATCTGGGGTGAGTGGATAAAGATAATGCAACTAAAGAAAGTAGCATGGATTTAAGACCCTCTCACTCCCCAACACATAAAGACAGGAGAAGGCAGGGCCCAGGGGCTGCCCTGACCCTTGAAGTGGAACAGCTTACAGTACAGGGCCTTGAGAACCTCCTTCATACAGACATGTGAGGTTCAGGATGGGGGGAAAGGATGGGCCTGGCAGGCCCAGGACCACAGCCACCTCTGCAGAAGAACAGCTCTGCGGTACAGTACTTCAGGGTCAGTGCCTTCGAGGCGTGGGTATCGCACCAGACTGGTTGGCTGGAACAGGTCTGCATTTAACCCTAGTTCCCGCTGTCTAGATGACTTGATCTTGATCCCTCGAAGACGCACGTCAATCCCATCATCTGGGGGAAGGAGTCAGAGCAAAGTTACTTAGGGCACCTACTGCCTCTTTGGTTCTCAGAGCTGAGAATGGCTCTTTGATGCTCAGACTTTTGTCATCCATAGCCCGTAGAAACTTGGGACCTTTGTGAGCCCCTTCTACTCATTGACTCTGATTATTATATTCTTTGCCGGTTCCTCCATCCATCACTGTAATATTGGGATGCCTGAGGGTCCCAACTCAGTTCCTCTTCCAGATGAGCCCAAAACCTCTATGGCTTTAAGGAAGGCATATACCTGGCGCCTCCCACCTGGCTCAGGCCCAAAGCTTCAAATCCTGGAGTTAGTTTGATAGCCTTCATCCCAACTCCAACCCCATTTCTTCTCTACACTCACTAACAGCTAGCCACTATCTATACTCTGTCACTCCCTTTCCCTCCTTATAGCCTTAAGCCCCACCTCGGCACTCCACGATGCGGATCTCGATGACTGGGAGATGAACGGTCATGTCCTCCAGGACACATACATCCCCGATCAGGGTCCTGAGGAGATGGATGTGAGGCACTTTGAATACCCCTTGCCTGTAGGGATTGCTGGGCTCTAACCTAACCTTATGCTTCCAAGTGGGGGCAGGCCCCATTACTAGAATCATGCCCCATGTCCCCTCCCAGACCAGCTTGCTCACTCACTCATCAATGCTCACGTCACTCAGCTTCTTCAGGTTGTCCCCTTCGCCTCCATAGATCACTACCCGCTTAGGCATAAAGTTGTCATCTGTGGTATCCACTGTGAGCAGCAGCTTCCTAGGTGGTCAGAGTATACACATAGGTCTTTGTATACTTATAAGCACTTGGCCTGCCCACCCTGTCCTACCTCAGAGCCCACTCACTTGACAATGGTGCCCTTTTTCATGGTAAGCCGTACCCAGTGCTGGCACTGGGAACCATCACTCTCCCAGTAGGTGTCTGCATTACTGTCCGTCAGGCAGGACACATTGAACTCCTCCTGGGGTGGGGCAGAGAGGTGGAGTCAGTGTTTACCCCACTCTCTGCACTGGGAGGTGTGCTTTGGGCCAGGGAGCACAAGAAAAAAAATACACGGAGCTGGTCAAAAGCACAGCTGGTATGTGTGCAAGTGGGGATTCCTACAGGACTTCCAAAATACAGTGCTGGACTAAGTCTGGCCTGTGGGGTTCAGGTTTGGCCCTGGCTTAGAGGTGAGGGTTCTGGATCTAGCAAGATGGGACATCTTGCTTGGGGTGGGAGGAGTCCCAGCACCCACCGTGTAGGAGGAAACGTCTATGCTCTCCACATACTGCTTCACGCTACCCAGGTTCTCATCTTCCTTGCCCAGGTGGTCGTACAAGAAGTGGATCAGGTCTTCGTCACACTCGTAGGTCCACGTCGGGGGCACATAGCTAAGCAACCCCAAGTCCCTAATTAGGTCAGGTCCAGACCTGCAGATCCTTCCTCCCTATCCCACCCCAGCGCACTCACAGTAGCCTCTGTACAGCTTCCGTGTATGCCTCGGCTGGCTGGGGCCTTGATCCAAGGCGATGAGAGTATGTCAGGTCCACTACTTGTTCCCATCTGTGGGCACAGAGTAGGGGATGGGATGGGGAGACATCACTGGGCAGAATGACACCCCCAGTGGGCTTTCTCCAGAGCTCAATCTCCACCAATCTAGGCCTCCAGAAGCTTCACCCCAGCTCCATTCAGGTGCCGCCCCTTCCTGCTCTTAACCCGGCCTTCAGTCCACATCCCACCTCCCTCGCTGTGCCACACTTCCTTCCCGGCCTAGGTTATCAGGCATCAAGCTCTGCCCTTTCAAGTGCAGCACCTGAGCACAGGTCGGTAGTCCACGCCAAAGAGCTGCTGCTGCCGCTGAAGATGGTCAGGTGTGTCGATGGGTACGAGGCGGGCCCCGCCCTCGGCCGGTCGGCACACCAGCAGCCAGCCTTCGTTCAGTCCGCAGTCGCCCAGGTGTTCTGCCAGCTGCTCCTGCCAAGAAGCGCAAGATGGGAACAGCCGTCAGGGAACTGCCCAGCGGCCCGCCCTGCCCAGCCCAAGGCAAAGAACACGGAACGCAATGCCAGCTCAATATGGGGGTGGGGAGGAGAACAGCCTGGAGCTTCCCTGGCCCCGGGGTCTTTTGCGGATCCCAGGGCAGGCCTGGGAGTACCTTGGTCAGCTTCACCCAGAGCCCGTGGCCGTTGCACAGCTCCTCTCCGGTAGTACGCACGCAGGCGCCGCGCCGGAGCTCAATGCTGTCGCGGGCAGCGCGGAGGGGCCCGGAGCCGGTACCAGGGGCGGGGCCCGCGGCTCCCACGCGCAGCCCCAGGCCCTCCGCCTCCCACACCGGCAGCAACACGCGCGAGGGTCCCGCCGGGTCCTTGTAAAGCTTGTAGAGCACCTCGCGCGGCACGAAGGCCAACGCCTTTGGTAGCGGCCGTCCGGCGCGGAGGCTCTGCGCTGCCTCCGCCAGGAAGCGCACGCGGCCCAGCAGCTGCCGAGGGGACTCTAGAGCCGCGCCCGGGCCTGGGCCCGCCATGGCGAAACAGCAAAAAGAAAGGCCAGGGGTGGTTGAGCTGCTGAAGCCGCCGCCACGAAGGCTTATCAAGCTTCTCACCACGCTCTGCCCCGCCTTCGGCCAGCCCTTGCCGTAAATTCTGGACTAAGGGCATCCCTCGCACCCGCCGTATTATCCTATGTACCCGGATACTTAATCTTTTTGCAAACCAACGTGCCTCCCACTCAGCCAACCAGACCCAAGTTCAGTAGTCTCCAACCTGATCAGTCTCCCCTTTTTCATCCTTATTGCTGCTACCATTTTATACCCTCATTGAACCACAATCATATCTAGCCTGAATCATTGTAACAGCCGTTTTTCTCGTTCTCTGGCCTCCTGTTTTTGCCTTCCCACACCCAATGAGTCATACTAAAACCAGAAGAATCTTTAAAAATCTTCTAGATATCCTCTCAGGCTCCCCATCCTAGGGGCAGTGTTACAACAACGTTTGGGAGAATAATCCCCTGCTCGACCCTACCAGTGACACGAGTCTTGAGTTGTTCAGGCTTGCTCCTGGTAGTTATTCCTAATCCTAGGACACACAGTTTCTCCCAGTAATCCTGAACCAGAAGAGAAGAAAGGTGCAAGGTGGGAAAGGGACTCCAAGGTGGTTAGATAGGATAGAGGCAAAAAAAAAAAAAAAAAAAAAAAAAAAAAAAAGAAAAAGAAAGATGGACAGGTGTTGAAGTACAACCATGGAGGAAAAGGAAACTTTGTCTTGTGCCCTCCCCTGCAACCAGTTTTACTGAGATATAATTCATACTCCATATAATTTACCCATCTAAAGTGTACAATTCAATGGTTTTTGATATATTAATTTTTAAAATTGTGGCAAGTGTAACAAAATTTTCCATTTTAACCATTTTAAGAGTACCATTATCTATTTTCAAAACGTTTTCATTACTCTAAATAGAAACTCTTTCTCTTTAAGCAATAACTCCTCATGGCCTCCTCTTCCCAGCCCCTGGTAAATTCTAATCTACTTTCTGCCTCTATGAATTAGCCTATTCTAGATATTCTATAGTGGACCCATACAATATTTGTCCCTTTGTATCTGTCTTATTTCACTTAGCATAATATTACAATAATATTGTAGCATGTATCAAAACTTAATGTATTTTTATGGGCTGAATAATATTCCATTATACATATGTGTGTGTGTGTATATATATATATATATATATATATACAGTATATGTGTGTATATACACATAAATATACACACTACATGTAGCTTATCTATTTATCTGTTCATGGACACTTGGATGGAAACTTTGTTTTAATATAATTTTCAAATAACCAAAGTTATCAAGAAAGAAATAATAAATGACATCATGTAATTTGGTCAGGTTTCCTTTTTTTTCCCTCCCTAGGAAGTTGGGAATGTAGTGCCCCACTTCCCTTCTCTCCAAGCTATTTGTATGCTACCACACTACTACAGAATAAAGTGAACAAGAAAATCTCACAAGGGCGCCTGCATGACCTGGACTCTGAAGACATCTCCAGCCTCTTTAATTTCACCAGATTAATCTTCTGGTTCCCATAATAGGTATTTGTTCTTTTGCGTCTTCTTCTTTTTTTTCTTTTTTAATTTTTTTAAACGTTTATTTTTGAGAGAGAGAGAGAGAGAGAGAGAGAGAGAGAGAGAGAGAGAGAGAACAAGCCAGGGAGGGGTAGAGAGAGGGGGAAACACAGAATCCCAAGCAGGCTCCAGGCTCTGAGCTGCCAGCACAGAGCCCGAGGTGGGGCTTGAACTCCTGAACCGTGAGATCATGACCTGAGCTGAAGTCAGACACCTAACCGACTGAGCCATCCAGGCGCCCCTTTTGCGTCTTCTTTTTGCACATGCTGTTCCTTCTGCCTGGAATACCCCCACTGCTTTCCCAGCTAAGCGAGGAGCTTTTGCTGGCTGCTTCTAGCTTTTTCCTCATAAAACATTTACTATTATGCTTGCCAATTCTGTTTCCCCACCAGTCTGTAGCTTCCTAAAGGAAGGGGCTGTCTTGGTCACCACTGTAACCTCCGCATCTATTATACTGCCCGCCTCTTAGTAGGTTATATAAATATTTAATGATTTCATTTCCCCGGATGGCTTGGTTCTGTAACCGACGGTGTGCCTAGTCATTACGCATAAGATTGTTAGAATCATTGAGCTGGGAGTAAAAGTGAATCTTGGGCTGAACCTTCGGGATTACCAGGGCATCCTGGTAACGCCTCCTCACCATCTCCTCATCAGAGGAGAGGAAACTGCTGATGCCAAGGTAAGGTGTAGTTATAGCGAGGTTCTTGGGGGTGGGGTGGGCGTGGGGCGGGCGTGGGGCGGCGTTTGTTGCTGCGTCGCTACAGCGGACTTTACGGTGACGGAGGTAGGGTGGTCCTACAGGCAGCAGCCGGGACAGCCCGGGAGCTGTTGCTGGAGTCTGATCATGTGACTTTCAACATGGCTACGGCCCTGGTTCATTCCAGGAAGGGGTGGAGCCTGATCTCAGAGCAGGTTCCAGTTCAGTTTAAAGTGCGGACTGTGCTTGCAGTCGCTGACAGCTTATCATGGAGGCTAACGGGTTGGGGTGAGTTCCCTGCACCACGAGGTGTGGCCAGTGTGGCTTCTGACCTGAGTCTTCCAACTCAGAAATCTGCCGCTATATCCCTCTTCCTCCGCCCTGGAGAGCTCCCAAACCGAACTCCAGTCGCTGGAATCCCGAATCCTCCACCCATGGATTCCCGAGACTTTCATTTAGGGGATGTCCCCAGGACTTTCTAGTCCTCAATTAAGATCCGTATTTCGGCACCGTCTACTCTGATTTCTCCTTGACTGTCCCTCAGCCTGGGGATCCATAAACTCCGGAACCAGCCCATAGGTACCCCAGTTCCTGAGATTTTTCTGGTCCAGAGACCCTAATCAATCCTTACTGAGCTTTCCTTCCCCCCTCTGCCCAGTCTTTCTAGTGGCTTTGGCTTTGAGCTGGGGGGAGTTGGGACTGTGTAAAATAGAGGCCCCAGCGCGGGCCCTTCTAGTCTTGTGCGCCATCTGATAGGTAAAAAAGAGGCGGAATGGGTGGGGAGCCACAGCTTAGGAACTGGCCTGGAGAAGGCAGATAGTGGTGTTGGAATGAATTCGCCTTAAGAACCCAGGCCTTTCCCAACCCCCAATCTAGTTTACTGACACCTACCCCCACCCCCTCCTGATCTCCAGATCCCAGGGTTTTCCAGAGCTGAAGAATGACACGTTCCTGCGAGCAGCATGGGGAGAAGACACAGATTACACTCCCGTTTGGTGCATGCGGCAGGCAGGCCGCTACTTACCAGGTCAGGGTCAGAGCTTGGGAGTCTAGGTGAAACTCTGGAGGGTGAAGTTTTTTGAGGGGCAGGGGAGGGGTTCAGAGGTTCCTCAAGGTGGAGCCCTGCCTTCCCTCTTCTGTTTGCAGAGTTTAGGGAAACTAGGGCTGCCCAGGACTTTTTCAGCACCTGTCGCTCCCCAGAGGCCTGCTGTGAATTGACTTTGCAGGTGAGAACTCCACAAAAAAGGGAGGAATTTATGCCCTCTGCTTGCCTCCTAGTAACCTGTCTTCTATTTCCTACAGCCACTGCGTCGCTTCCCTTTGGATGCTGCCATCATCTTCTCTGACATCCTTGTTGTACCCCAGGTACCTGCTCAGACCTGATGAGTAAGAAAGGGTAAAGATAGTCAAAGCTCAAGATAAGCACTTATCTTCACCTAACAGGGAAAAACTTGGGCTGAAAGATGGAGTGTGGCTGAGTTTCATTCTCCTTTTCCTCCTTCTTGGCATGGGCTAAACAGCCTTTCCTTCTAGAGTTACAGGTTGGGAATCCAGATATTTTCTCCCCCTCCAGGCACTGGGCATGGAGGTGACTATGGTGCCTGGCAAAGGGCCTAGCTTCCCAGAGCCATTAAGAGAAGAGCGGGACTTAGAACGCCTCCGGGATCCAGCAACAGTGGCCTCTGAGCTGGGCTATGTGTTCCAGGCCATCACCCTCACTCGACAACAGCTAGCTGGGCGTGTGCCGCTGATTGGCTTTGCTGGTGCCCCGGTAATGTGGAACATGGCAGGGACTTGGGCATGGGAAAATCACTCTGGAGGGTCTAGTGTACACAAGGGAAGGAAGTATCAGTCTGGCTTTTACACCTGTGACATTCTCTTTGTATCCTTTTGCAGTGGACTTTGATGACATACATGGTTGAGGGTGGCAGCTCAAGCACCATGGCTCAGGCCAAGCGCTGGCTTTACCAGAGACCGCAGGCTAGTCACAAGTTGCTTCGCATCCTCACTGATGCTCTGGTCCCATATCTGGTAGGACAAGTGGCTGCTGGTGCCCAGGTGGGTCCTGAGGGAGAGAAATAGGCTGGGGTCTAGAAGGAAAAGAAGCAGCAGAGTTTCCTATATCTGAGAGGATAAGTGTCTTAATGCCAGGCATGAAAGAAGCTTGGCCTGCAGTGATTTGGCTGGTGCAGCTAAGCCCACCTTGATGTTGACATTGGCAATGCTGTATGTGTTAAAAAACCAAAGTTAGCACTGGGATCTAAAGAAGGCAAAACTTTTTGAATGGAACTGGGTTTATAGGCTTAGGCAGTATGAGGGTCTGAAGTCACTAGGGAAAAATTGAGATACTTTCTGTGTGTGAGGCCTGAGATTCTTCCTCTTTGTGTGTTATATATTTCTCTTTACTACCTCCCAACTGTAGGCATTGCAGCTCTTTGAGTCCCATGCAGGGCATCTTGGCCCACAACTCTTCAATAAATTTGCACTGCCCTATATCCGTGATGTGGCTAAGCGCGTGAAGGCCAGGCTGCAGGAGTCAGGCCTGGCACCAGTGCCCATGGTAAGGATGGGGAAAGAG
Organism: Herpailurus yagouaroundi; assembly: GCF_014898765.1. NCBI lineage: Eukaryota > Metazoa > Chordata > Mammalia > Carnivora > Felidae > Herpailurus > Herpailurus yagouaroundi. Next base: position 35,604,127 of record NW_024412388.1, read on the forward strand.
TAAGTGAAGGTGGGCCTGTGGAACTTTCAGGGTATTTCCTGCATGGACTAAAGTGACCACTAGAGGGCAGCAGAGGCGCAGCCAAGATAGGTTAGCGGGCATAGCAAGGTCCTTTTGTAGCCTCAGAGGTCTGCCCTTTTCCAGATCATCTTTGCTAAAGATGGACATTTTGCCCTGGAAGAGCTGGCCCAAGCTGGCTACGAGGTGGTTGGGCTTGACTGGACAGTGGCCCCAGAGAAAGCCCGGTGAGTGATGGTGGGTGAGGTGGAGAGGGTGCAGCTGCCATGTGTGCAATCACCAGAACGTGGCACTGACTCTGCTTTCAGGGAACGTGTGGGGAAGACGGTGACCTTGCAGGGCAACCTGGACCCCTGTGCCCTGTATGCATCTGAGGTATCAATCCGAGTTCCTGTGTATGTCTGTGAGTTTGTGTACTCCTGTGGTTGTGGATATGGTTGTGTGTATTACTGTGTGTTTGTGTCTTTATTATATCTGTTTGTCCCTCTAAGTGAGCTCTAGTAAAGCAGGATTTTTTTTTTTTTATAATTGTTCATTTGTGTTGTCTTAGGGCCTGGCCCATATTAAGCATCCAGTAGACTTTTTTGAGTGAATGATTGAATGAATAACACTTAGTAGAAGCATGTCTACATGTGTATGTGTCACTATTATGTATAGTGAGTGTAGGGTTTGCTGGCCCCCCTGTAGCCAGTGCCCTGTTGGTCCCCCAGGAGGAGATTGGGCGGCTGGTGCAGCAGATGCTGAATGACTTTGGGCCACAGCGCTACATTGCCAACCTGGGCCATGGACTTTACCCTGACATGGACCCAGAACATGTGGGGGCCTTTGTGGATGCCGTGCACAGATACTCACGTCTGCTTCGACAGAACTGAGCATACATGTTTTCCCTCAACTGCCACTAACAAAGATGATTGATTGTTTCCAGGAGAATAAAAGTTCAGAGTTGGAGTCTAGCGTGTACTTTCATTTGTGAAAGATCTTTGCCCTTATCCTCAGTTCCTTCTTAGCCTCTGCTCCTTCCTGGATGCCCCTTTCTGCATCCTCTCCACAAGTCATAGGAGCTTAGATGTCAGTGAATATGTACTGTAGGACTTAATGTCAGCGCTCTCACCACCATCATGCTCTCAGCTCTCCAAGCATGAAAGCTAAATGGGGTTGGGTAAAGCTTCCTGGCAGCTGAAGCTGTGACATTTGCAGAGAAATGGGGTCCCACAGCATACACAGCCAGATTTATAGGGATTTGTGTCTGAAAGGGAGGGGAGTGTATATCAGAGAGGAGCATAAAATTGGCTAGAATATTTCAGAGAGGCCTGTTGAGGAAGATGGAATTTAGGTAAGCAGGGAGACACTGAGAGGCCTTCAGCTTTGACACCAAAATATGGGGGAGGACATAAAGACTCAAAACTAGGATGCTTAGGATTAAAGATTTAGACTTACATCTTTAAGGTGAGAAGGTCTCTGAGGCCAAAAGGCCCTATGGTGCTCAGGGTTGCTCTGCATTCTTTTCTGAGCATACAATCTAATTTTCTCAGGACCTTGGTGTTTCTTTTTTATTTATTTTTATTTTTTTTAATGTTTATTTATTTTTGAGACAGAGAGAGACAGAGCATGAATGGGGGAGGGTCAGAGAGAGAGGGAGACACAGAATCGGAAGCAGGCTCCAGGCTCTGAGCAGTCAGCACAGAGCCCGACGCGGGGTTCGAACTCACGGACCGCAAAATCGTGACCTGAGCCGAAGTCGGACGCTTAACTGACTGAGCTACCCAGGCGCCCCAGGACCTTGGTGTTTCTACCCATCATGGTGGTACCTACCTCATGGGACAAGGTCTGAGGTACCTGTGGACACTGGAGAGGGGTGTGGTATGGCAGGAAACTCTTCATTTGTCATTCTCCCTCACCTTAAGCTACTAGGAACCCACTGCACTATCAGCCCAACCAATTCCTTGTCCCAGCCAGGGGCAATGCAGAAGAGAGAAAAGGGCCCATTTATTGAGAGAACACAATTTCTGATTTTAGAAAAATGATATTTTCTGTGATCCATGATTTATTCATAGAAAAGCACTGTGAGTTCACACACTTGCTAAAAAAAATGGCAATCGTGATACGTGATACAGAAATGGGAGTGTCTTCTTTTTTGAAACCAACCTATTGGGGCTGAGAGGTTGTAGGGGCCCATGGCTGGACAGTAAGACTTAAGTAGCCACAAACAGTGAAAACAACTTACTGGTTAGTGTGGAGAAAAAAGAGACACAGTTTGTCAAAGAAGAACATAAAGCAGACAGGTCCTTAGTTCACATTCTACCTATACCACCCCTTTCCTATCATCCCCCCACCCCCAACTCAGGAACTAAAACGTGAAACAGTAAACACCAAGACACTGGCATCCAAATGACTCTTCTGAAAGCCCTCGCTACCTCCTATAACAATTCCAGGCTGAGCACAGGGGTCAGGAAGGTAGTAGGAACATGGTACACTGTGGACGTCAGCTAGGGCTAAGACAGGCATTGCCCACTAGGGGTAGAAACTACTCAGAAAGGGAAAGGCCAAATGCATTCCAGCCCCAGCCTCCAAAACAGTGACCAATGGGCAGGCAGAGGAAGCTTGAGGTAGAAAGGCAAGGGAAGAAAGCAAGTATAGGGCAAGAAAGGAACTGGAGCTAAAGGAGCCCCTCTTGGGGTAGAAGGAGACTAGTGCTTAGAAGCTTGTTTGGTGACAGAATGGTGAGTAAGGGAGGCAAAGAGATGGGGAACGTGTTTAGCTGGTGGGAGAGGTGACGAGGAATGGGGAAGAGAGATCTGGCAAAAAGAAAAGGAACACATTCATGCAGATCCTCCAACAAATTCACAGACATACTTGCATGTCAAAATACACATAGGTACACGTATAAAGACACACCAATGGAGAGCAAGCATACAAACATGTTTTTACACATGCATCTGTGTATGCACCCCCCACTAAATGTGCACTGACAAACATGAACACACAGGTATGTATTCTTACATGTTGACAAATGTGTATACCCTCACACAGAAACCTACAGTCCAGCACACAGATATGTACTCACATGTACACACACAACTGACATACACATAAATATATATGCACAGACAGGTATGCACAGATCTATCTACACACACAGATACATGTACTTAGCCATACAGATACATACACACGCATACATAACTAGAGATAAAACCAGATACTCTCTAACACAAAGATGACCAGAGTAGATAAATATGAGTATGAGCTCAGTGGCCTCCCAGACCTTCACTCTCCCCTTGAACTTGTTTCTCAGAGCTCAACAGGCTCCTAGAGAACCTGTGTGGAGCAGGAGCAAGAGCTTCACTGTTCTCATGGCTTCATGAGGCAAGAGTCTAAGTCCAGTCCTGGCCCTGCCCCTCTCCCACTACTGGGCTATAGATGACCCGTGTCTGCAGGCTGGGTTTCTGCATAGACTGGACCCGGGATTTATTATAACTGGCCGTTGTTCTCTCTGCCACCCCTACTCTTCCTCTGCAAACAGTATATACTCTGCAAGGGAAACCTGAGAAATGGTTGTGAGTCTCCTCAGAAAACAAGCCTATCTTCCCACCCACAGCTACTTCAAGTACCCATCAAATTAGAACCAGAATTATAAATAGTTACAACTTTACAATGTAATTGGCAACACATATACTATAGTATTTACAGTACCATAAATGCTTCTGTTTCTCTGGTTAAGCAATCCCTGAGACGGAACAGTGTTCTGTGTTTGCCAAGGGAGAGTGGGCCAATGCCCAGGACACGCAGGATATAGGGGCGTGAGGTGGCATGTTGTGGGGTTTCTGATTGATCTGCAGGGCCCAGTTCCTTCAGGAACAGTGGGCTGTAGTGAGAACCTTGCCAAGGAAGGCATATTGGCTAGAGTTGGACTTTCCCATGCTTAGCCCTGTGGTCCTCTGGCTTCAGCCACAGGTGCTCAGAGTCCTCTCAGGGTGGACAAATGTTTTGGTGTCCTTGGCCTGACCTGTGGTACTTGGGAGCCCAGGCTGCCCTGGCAGTGAACTGTCTGCTTTCTCAGCCAAAGCGCTCTCGTACCAGCAGCATCAGCTTCTTCTTGCCTTTGTAGATTTGTTTGAGGTTGTCGATGAATTGGGCAAACTGCAGGTGGCCATCCTGGGGCAGCAGGAAGGTCTCCCGAGCTTTGCTCAGAAACTCAATGAACTCTCCGTAGTGGCGAGGGCTGATGTGTGTCAGGCGTGAGTGTGTAGTGTTGATATAGGCATTGATGGTGGCGTCCAGCAGCTGGCGGAGTGGAGCTTTGTCAGTGGACATGAGCTTTCCAGAGCTGCGGCGGCCTGGGATACCAGCCAGGCCAGGTGCAGTCACTGTGCAACGCCGCAAGATGTCTGAAAGCACTGTGGCACAGTGCACACTCTTCACCACAAGGGGAATGAGGGCCGCCAGCTCATTCTTGCCCAGAGAGTGGCTGAGGGCACACGCCCAGAGCACATCATTGATGGCCGGATGGGTATCCTGGTTGTAGGCCAGGTTGAGATGGCTCATGGCCAGAGAGGCCAATTTGAAGGCACGTAGCGGGTAGCCACGGAGCTCCATGTAGCGAGCAATGGTGAATAGTTGTGAATGCGTCATGCCACCAGTGGCAGCATCAATGGCAATCTGGTAGGCTGCCTCAAAGGCGATGTGGTCTTTCTCACAGAGTGTAAGGGCTGACAGGGCACAGCTCTGTGGATCCTTCATGGCACACTGTAGAGCCAGCGTGCGAGCACAGCTAGCTAGCTCCTCCCGCTGTGGATAGTCAAGACTGAGGCGCAGGATAGTGGTGTGGGATACAGCTGTGGCAGCCACAATGCTAGTAGCCTCAGTGGGAGTGAAGAGTGTGTACCAGCTCTGCAAAATGCTCACCAAGGCCCGCACACCTGTCAGGGAGAGCCTGAGCTCAGCCGTGGCCATCCAGGTCTCCATCCAGGTCTGCCCAGATTACCATCTGGGGTCAGAACTTGGCCTGCAGAGATGAGTTCTCCCTTTTCCTCAGTAGCCTTGAGATGATCTGAGGCAAACTAGGGAGCATCCCAGATGGCCAGACCCTGTTTGGGGTCTCTTCCCATCCCTTCCTTCCCCAAGTCAGAGGGTTGAAGATTTCTGCAGGTGCTCTTAGCGCCTCACAAGGATGGAGCAACAGAGCCTGTAGTCTACCTGTCCCAATGCAGGGGTTGCAGATCTGCCTGGGGGCTCTGGCTGCAGAGGGGCCTCTCAGGGTATAGTCTTATGCTGGGACATTGGGCTCTAAATGGGGGCCTGAGCCTCCAAGTTGCCTGAGGTTTTTCAGAGGCATAGACAGGGACTGGGACCAAACCACTGGGCCAACTACCGCCCAAGGGTGCACTTACATACTGGTGGCTGAAAATTCAATCTCTCATACATGTCTCTGATCAGAGGGTCAAAGTGCTGCTGACATCAGGGTATGTCTAAGCAGTGAGGGCAGAGCTTGGGCTAGCTAAACAAAGGCCATCTTTCCTACCACCAGCCCCATCAGTAATAGGAATATGAGAGCTCTAAGTATTTGCTGTCTTGTCCCAAGAGTAGGGCCTAGGAGCTCCTGTCCCCTGGGGGTAGAGGGAGGTGGGAGACTCACCCACTTCTGTAGCACATGTTACCAACCACCGCACCATCTCCCGGCGCCTCCAGTTAAGAGTTGATAAGGTCATCCTCATCACCTGGGCAAAAAAGAGGCATTTCCAGTCGGCTAAGCTTAACTGTTAGGCCCTCTATATCCCCACATCCCCTTGCCATTCATTTATGCAACAAGTATTTATTAGTGCTTTAAGCAGCCATCTCTCTCCTGATAAGTAGACAGGTTTAATTTCTGCCCCACCCCTCCCACCAATCAGATAGAAGGCTTCTCTGATGACCTATAACAAATAAAGTCCTTATTATCACACCTTGCTTGATTTGACTTGGAGGGATAAGGAGGGGGTGGGGAGAAGATGGGGGACCCTATGGAGCCTAAAGCTACATTTCTTCTGGCCTCAACTTCAAAATGGAGCCCAATTTAGAGAGTCTTCACCTAGAGGTCTAGCCTAAAAGTTGTGCTCTGGGGACACAGAAAGAACTGGACTTGGCCCATGCCCAGTGCCTCTGGGATCTTATCTTTACCATTTATCACAAGGCCAGAAGCCTAAAGTGAGGATGACCCACTCCTCCTCCATACCTGTAACCCCAGCTCCAGAGCCACGTTGAGCAGGGTGCTGTCAGTACTACTGTCTGTGGGAGTAGCAATCTTGAATGCATCTTGGGCCAGTTTGAAGATGAGGGAGGAAGAATGGATGTGCTTCTGTATTGCTTCCAGAATTGTCCGGAGCCTCAGAGTGTCCCCTATAGGTGCCGAGAGATGGGACAGTGACAGGTCTTCTTTAAAGTCTCCCTGAGTCTACTGATCACATAGGTACTGGCTGAATTGGCTACTATCAATTCACTGAATGCTTCTGAATACTACCGTCTCTTTTGGGTAGACATGCTATGTCTCCACTAAACCCACTGGAGACTGCTTCCTTCACCAGGCCCCTGCATGAATTCACTTTTCTCTACCTTTTCATCTGTCTCTATCCCTCACCTTTTCCCCTCAGTCTCCTTAGGTCCCAGAAATAATTTTTACGAACACCTGACTTTTGAGAGCTGCTTATATAGGAGATAGGAAGCCGCATTATTGTCAGAAAAGTATGCTAGTTCCATTGTTTGCTTCCCACTGCAGCTCCCTGGAGCAAAAAGGAGCTGGGCCACCACTTCTTATTCAGCAGGCAAGGATTCTATACAAAGTACTAGTGCAGAGACTTAAGAAATATACCACAGGAAGGGCATGTATACCATATGAAGTGAAAGTCACTGTATGAAGGTAGTATAGTATATGAAAGATCGGTGTATCTTATGAAGGAGTAAAATGTGAAGTAAAGATAGAACAAAAAGTAGGTCTTATGTCTGACAAAGAGGTGTAGTGGTAAGAGCATATAGGCTTTGGAATGAAATACATTGGGAATTGAACCTAGTTCAGCCACTTACTAGCTCAGTTTCTTTATCCATAAAACAGAAATAATAACCTTTAGGGTTGTTGTGAGAATTATAAGCAACCTGTATATAGTTAATATTCTATGATCCTACTTTTGTAAAAAAAAAAAAAAGTAGTAGTAGTAGTGTATGTGTGTGCATATAAATGATTAGAAAATCTCCAGAAATATTTATACCAATGTCTTAGTAGTAGTTATCTTTCGATGTCAGAATTATGGGAGAGAGTACTTTTTTTTCCTTCTGTCATCTTTAAAAGCAATTTTTAAAATTAAAAGACTTCATGTTTAGGCAGTTTTAGGTTTGCAGAAAATTGAGCAGATAGTACAGTAAAGTACACTTCTTACATACTCCTATCCCCATTTCTCATTTCTCCTATTATTAATGTCTTACATTAGTGTGGTACATTTGATGAACCTACATTGACATATTGTTATCATTTGAAGACCATGGTTTATATTAGGCTTCACTAAGATATACAGTTCTCTGGGTTTTAACAAAGGCATGGTATCATGGGCCCATCATTACTGTACAGAATAGATTCATTGCTCTAAAAATCTCCTGTGTTCTACCTTTTCATCCCTCTCCTCATTCCCCCTAAGAATACTGATCTTTTTTTTTTTTAATTGTCTCTATAATTTTACCTTTTCCACAATGTCATATACTTGGAACCACAGTATGTAACCTTTGAGAGTGGCTTCCACCAACCAGTCTTAAGAACCTTAAGAACACTTAAGGTTCCTCCATTTCTTTTTGTGTCTTGATAGCTAACTTCTTTTTATTGGTAAATAATATTGCATTGTATGAGATGTAGGTTTATCCATTCACCTTTTGAAGGACATTTTGGTTGCTTCTAGTTTTTGGCAATTACAAATATAGCTGCTATAAACATTTGTATGCAAGTTTTTATGTGGACATAAGTTTCCAATTCATTTGGTAAAATACCTAGGAGCATGATTGCTGGATCAGATGGCAAGACTATGTTTAGCTTTGTAAAAAACTGTCAAACTGTCTTCCACAGTGGCTGCACCTTTTGCATTCCCACAAGCAATGAGAGTTCCTGTTGCTCCACATCCTTACTAGTATTTGGTATTGTCAATGTTTTGGATTTTAGCCATTCTAATAGGTATGCAGTGGTATCTCCTTTTTGTTTTAATTTTCATTTTCCCAATGACATGTGATACTGAGCATCTTTTCATATGCTTGTCGTCTCTGTATCTTCTTTCATGAGGCACCTGTTCAGGTCTTTTGCCTTTTTTTTTTTTTTTAAGTGTTTTTAATGTTTATTTTTGAGAGACAGAGAGACAGAGGACAAGCTGGGGAAGGACAGAGAGAGATGTAGACACAGAATCTGAAGCAGGCTTTAGGTTCCCAGCTGTCAGCACAGAGCCCGAGGCGGGGCTCCAACTCATGAGCCATGAGATCATGACCTGAGCTGAAGTTGGACACTTAACCAGCTGAGCCCCAGTCTTTTGCCCATTTTTAAATTCAGTTGTTTGTCTTCTTATTATTGAGTTTTAAGAGTTATGTATTTGGAATACGAGTTTTTTTTTTATGTTTATTTTGAGAAAGAAAGAGAGTGAGCGAGTGTGTGCAAGCTGGGGAGAGGCAAGAGAAAGGGAGAGAGATTCCCAAGCAGGCTCCATGTTCAGTGCTCAGCTCTACACAGGGCTTGACCTCACGACCATGAGATCATCTTCTGGGCCTAAATCAAGAGTCGGACACTCAACCGACTGAGCCACCCAGGTGCCCCTGGGATACAAGTTCTTTATCGGATAAATGTTTTACAAATATTGTCTCCCAGTCTGTGACTTGTCTTTTCAGTTTCTTAACAGTGTTATTCACTCAGAAGTTCTTCCTTTTTTTTATTAAAAATTTTTAATGGTTATTTTTGAGACACACACACACACACACACACACACACACACACACACACAGTGTGAGCGAGGGAAGGGCAGAGAGACAGGGAGACACAGAATCCGAAGCAGGCTCCAAGCTCTGAGCTGTCAGCCCTGAGCCGGACATGGGGCTTGAACTCACAAACTGTGAAATCATAATCTCAGCCAAAGTCCCATGCTTAACCGACTGTCCCACAAGTTCTTCCTTTTAATGAAGTCCTACTTTTCAATTTTTTCTTTCATGCATTATTTTTTTTTTTTTTTATTTTTTTTCAACGTTTATTTATTTTTGGGACAGAGAGAGACAGAGCATGAACGGGGGAGGGGCAGAGAGAGAGGGAGACACAGAATCGGAAACAGGCTCCAGGCTCCGAGCCATCCGCCCAGAGCCTGACGCGGGGCTCGAACTCACGGACCGCGAGATCGTGACCTGGCTGAAGTCGGACGCTTAACCGACTGCGCCACCCAGGCGCCCCTATATTTTTGGTATTGTATCTAAAAAGTCATTGCTAAACCCAAGGTCTCTAGATTTTCTATGTTATCCTAGGTTTATAGTTTTATGTACTACCTTTATGCCTTTGATCTATTTTAATTTTTATGAAAGGTGTAAGGTAAGGTCAGTGTCTATATATATTTTTTTTCTGCAGGTGGAGGCAGTTTTTCCAGTACCAGTTGTTGAAAGGACTATCTTTTACTTCTTTGTCAAAGATCAGTTTGCTATATTTGTGTGAGTTTATTTCTGAGCTCTCTATTCTGTTCCATTCATCTAGTTGTCTACTCTTTTGCCAATTCCATACTGCCTTGATTACTGTAGCTTTACAGCAAGTCTTGAGGTTGGGTAGTGTTAGTTCTCCAGCTTTGTTCTTCAATACTGTGTTGGCTATACTAGGTCTTTAGCTTTTAGAAAGAGTTTTTCAGTATCACAAAATAACTTGCTGGGATTTTGGTTGAGACTATATTGAATCTATAGATCAACCTAGGAAGAACTAACATAATAATAATAATAATAATGAATCTTCCTATCTATGGATACGGAATATCTATTTATTCAGATCTTTGATTTCTTTCATCAAAATTTTATAGTTTTCCTCATATAGATCTTACACATATTTTGTTAGATTTACTAAGTACTTTTGGGGGGGTGCTAATGTAAATATATTGTTTTTATTTTTATTTATTTATTTTTTAAAAAAAATGTTTATTTATTTATTTTTGGAGAGAGAGAAAGTGAGCAGATGAAGGGCAGAGAGAGAGAGGGAAAGAGAGAATCCCAAGAAGGCTCTGTGCTGTCAGTGCAGAGCCTGATGCAGGGCTCCATCTCACAACTGTGAGATCATGACCTGAGCCAAAATCAAGAGTTAGACACTTAGTGACTGAGCCACTCAGGTGCCCCAATATATATTTTTTCATTTCAAAAATATTTTAAATGTTTATTTATTTTTGAGAGAGAGAGCACAAGCAGGGGAGGGGCACAGAGAGAGGGGGACAGAGGATTAGAAGAAGGCTCTGCGCTAATGGCAGAGAACCCAATGTGAGGCTCAAACTCCCAGACTGCAAAGTCATGACCTGAGCCAAAGTTGGATGCTCAACCAACCAAGCCACTCAGGTGCCCCTCTATTTCAAATTTCAATTGCTCATTGCTGGGATATAGGGGGGCAACTGACATGTATTATATATAAAAGTCAATTGCCTTCCTATATACATATTTTTTCATATATATAAAAGATGTTTCTTTTTTGAAAACTGAAGTATAGTTGACATAATGTTACACTAGTTTTAGGTAAACAACATAATGATTCAACAACTCCTTAAGTTATCACAACTGTAGTGACCATCTATCATATAATACTATTAGAAATATAACACTATTAGAAAACCCCTGATTATATTCCCTATGCTGTACCTTTCATTCCACCATGTGTTCATTCCATAACTGAAGTCTGTACCTCCCACTCCCCTCTACCCATTTCGCTCATCTCCCCGCTCCCCTCCTCCTTGGTAACCACCAATTTGTTTTCTGTATTTATGAGTCTGTTTCTGCTTTCTGTTTATTCATTTGTTTTGTTTTTTTAGATTACACATATAAGTGAAATCATATGATAGACTTTTGTTTATACAGATTTTAAATTTTGCATAAAATCTTTCATTCTTTTCTTTTTTAAAATTTAAATTGTAGGGGCGCCTGGGTGGCTCAGTCGGTTAAGTGTCCGACTTCAGCTCAGGTCACGATCTCGCGGTTCGTGAGTTCGAGCCCCGCGTCGGGCCCTGGGCTGATGGCTCGGAGCTTGGAGCCTGCTTCCGATTCTGTGTCTCCCACTCTCTGTCCCTCCCCCGTTCATGCTCTGTTTCTCTCTGTCCCAAAAATAAATAAATGTTAAAAAAAAATTTAAAAAAAAATAAAATTTAAATTGTAGTTAGTAAACATACAGTGCAATACAGGTTTCAGGAGTAGAATTCAGTGATTCATCACTTATATACAACACTCAGTGCTCATCACAACACATGCCCTCCTTAGTACCCATCACCCAACTAGCCTATCTCCCACCTACCTCCCTACATCAACCCAAAGTTTGTTCTCTATCATTAAGAGTTTCTTGTGGTTTGTTTGCCTCTCTTCTCTCCCCTGCTCTTCCCATATGGTCATCTGTTTTGTTTCTTAAATTCCACATATGAGTGAAATCATATGGTATTTGTCTTTCTCTGACTGACTTATAAAATCTTTAATTCTTACGGTCAGTAATCTATAGGCTCCAAACTAGGATGTTTTAAGGGAACAGGTTAAAAGTATGTGCAACATGTGGAATACCTTTAAAAAAAAGAAAAACCCTACATTTAGAAAGCTGATTTTTATATATTAACCTTGTATCTTGCAACCTTGTTATAGTAACTTATTCTACTTTTTTTGACTCTTTGGGATTTTCCACATAAACAATCATGTCATTTACAAACCAAGACAGTTTTATTTCTTCTTTCCTAATCTATATACTTTTTATTTCCTTTCTTATCATACTGCATTATCTAGAACTTCCAGTATGTTGAATGGGAAAGGGTGAGAAGGAACATTCCTATCTTATTCCTGATTTTCAGGGGAAAGCATCTAGTTTCTCTCCACTAAGTATGATGGTAGCTGTAGGTTCTTTGTAGATATTCTTCATTTTTTAAAGTTTATTTATTTATTTTGAGAGAGAGACAGAGAGAGCAAGAGTGAGTGAGCATGAGTGGAGGAGGGGCAGAAAGACAGAGGGAAAGAGACAGAATCTCAAGCAGGCTCTGCACTGTCAGCAACGAGCCCGATGTGGGGCTCGAATGCACAAACTGTGAGATCATGACCTGAGCAGAAATCAAGAGTCAGACACTTAACTGACTGAGCCACTCAGGCGCCCCTAGATTCCTTATAAAATTAAGTTGATTCTCTTTCTTTTTAACTTTTAAATAATTTTAAAATCATTTTTTATTTTTTAATTAAAAAAATTTATTTTTGAAAGACAGAGAGAGAGACAGAGAGACAGAGCATAAGTAGGGGAAGGGTAGAGAGAGAGAGAGAGAGGGAGATACAGAATCTGTAGCAGGCTCCAGGCTCTGAGCTGAGGGCACAGAGCCTGTTGTGGGGCTTGAACTTGTAAATTGCAAAATCATGACCTGAGCTGAAGTTGGATGCACTATCAACTGAGCCACCCAGGCACTCCAATTTTTAAAAATTTTTATTTTAAGTAGGCTCCATGCCCAACATGGGGCTTTAACTCACAACCCTGAGATCACGAGTTGCATGCTCTAGCAACTGAACCAGTGAGGCACACCAAGTTGGTTCTCGTCTATTCCTGGTTTGCGGAGTGGTTGTTTTTATCATGAATAGGTGCTGGATTTGGTCAAGTATTTTTCTAGCATCAATTGATATAATTCTATAATCTTCTTTAGTCTGTGGATGTGATAGGTTACATTAATTGACTTTCAAGTGCTGAACCAGCCTTGCATATCTGGGATAAATCCCACTTTGTAATGGTATATAATTCTTTTTATACTTCACTGGATTCAATTTGCTAATACTTTGTTGAGGATTTTGGTACTTATATTCATGAGTAATACTGATCTGCAGTTTTCCTTTCTCGTATTGTCTTTATCTGGTTTTGGTATTAGAGGAGTAATGCTGTTCTCATAAGATGAGTTAGGAGGTGTTCTCTCTGCTTCTATTTTCTAGAACAGATTTTAGAGAATTTGTATCATTTATTCCTTAAAAACTCATAAGTGAAATCACCTGGGCCAAGTGCTGTCTGAAAGATTACTGATGCAATTTCTTTAATAGATACACGCTTATTCAGATTATTTATTTCTCCATATGTGAGTTTTGATAGATTGTGTTTTCCAAGGAATTGGTCCATTTCATCATTGAAGATAACAAATTTGTGGAAATATAATTTCATAATTTTTCTTGATCATCTTTTTAATATATAGGGGACTCCTGTTTCATTTATGATATTAGTAATATATATTCTCTCTTTTTTTTCTTGGTTAGCTTGGCTAGAAGTTGGATCAATTTTATTGATCTTTTTATTTTATTAAAAATTTAAAAAAATTTGGGGGGGATCTGGGTGGCTTAGTTGGTTAAGTGTCTGACTTTGGCTCAGGTCATGATCTCACGGTTCATGGGTTCGAGCCCCACGTCGGGCTCTGTACTGACATCTTGGAGTCTGGAGCCTGTTTCAGATTCTGTGTCTCCCTCTCTCTCTGCCCCTCCCCTGTTCATGCTCTGTCTCTGTCTCAAGAATAAATAAACATTAAAAAAAATTTTTTTAAATTAAAAAAAATTTTTAATGTTTATTTTTGAGAGAGAAAGAGAGAGACAAACAGAGAGAGAGAGACAGTGTGAGCAGGGAAGGGGTGAGAGAGAAGGAGACACAGAATTCAAAGCAGGCTCCAGGCTCTGAGCTATCAGCACAGAGCCTGATGCAGGGCTCAAACTCACAAACTGTGAGATCATGACCCCCTGAGCCAAAGTCAGATGCTTTACCGACTGAGCCACCCAGGTGCCCCTTTTCTTTCTTTCTTTCTTTTTTTTTTTTTAACTTTTTTAAAAGTTTATTTATTTATTTTGAGAGATGGAGGGAGGGAGAGAAAATGAGGGAGAGAGAGAGAGGCAGAGAGATAGGGAGAGAGAGAGAATTCTAAGCAGGTTCTGCACTGTCAGCACAGAGCCCTATGTGGGGCTCAGGCTCATGAACCATGAGATCATGACCTAAGCCGAAATCAAAAGTTAAACACTCAACTGACTGAGGCACTCAGGCGCCCCTTTTCTTTAAACTTTTCTTAACAGTTTGAGAGCGAGCAATTTGATGGATCTATTCAAAGAAGTGCCTTTTGCTTTGAGTTTCCTCTATTTTTTTTATTTTGAATTTCAATGATTTTTTTCTGTAATTTTTATAATTTATTTTCTTCTGCTAGCTTTAAGTTAATGTTGCTCTTCTTTCTTTAGTTTGCTAAAGTGTAAGCTTAGATTATTGATTTTATTTTCCCTTCAGCTTGAGATATAATTGACATATAACTTTGTGTAAGTTTAAGGTATATAGTGTGATTTCATAAACATACTGCAAACGATTGCCACGATTAGATTAATTAACACATTCATTATTGTGTGTGTGTGTGTGTGTGTGTGTGGTTAGAACATTTAAAACCTATACTCTTAGCAGATTTCAAGTATACAACACAGTATTGTTAGTTATAGTCACCATGCTGTATGTTAGAGTCCAAGAACTTATTTAATTATAACAGAAAATCTGTACTCTTTGACCACGATCTTCCCATTTCTCCCACTCCTCAGGCCCTGGAAACCACCAATCTACTCTGTTTCTATGGATTTGGCACTTTTAGATTCCACATATAAGTGTGATCATACTGTATTGGTCTTTTTTTTTTTTTTGACATAACAACATGGGTGAACCTTGAGGGCATCCTGTTTAGTTTTCACTATATACGATGCCTTTCAGGTTCATTCATGTTGTTATAAGTGACTGGATTTTCTTCCTTTTTTATTATGGCTGAATAATATTCCTGTGTGTGTGTGTGTGTGTGTGTATTACTATACATTCTTTATCTATTTATCCATTGGTGGACACTTAGGTTTTTTCCAAATTGTGGCTATTGTGAATAATGCTGCAATGTAGTAAATACAGGGGTGCAGATAACTCTTTAAGAGTGATTCCATTTCCTTTGGATATATATACTTGGAAGTGGGACTGCTGGACCACATATGGTAGTTCTATTTTAAAATTAAAAAAATTTTTTTTAATGTTTATGATTTATGAGAGGCAGGGTGCAGGCGGGAGAGGGGCAGAGAGAGAGGGAGACATAGAATCTGAAGCAGGCTCAAGAATCTGAGCGGTCAGCACAGATCCCGACTCAGGGCCCGAACCCATGGACTGCAAGGTCATGACCTGAGCTGAAGTTGGATGCTTAACCGACTGAGCCAACTAGGTGCCCCTCTACTTTAAATTTTTGAGAAAGCTCCATACTGTCTTCCAAAGTAGCTGTACCAATCTGCATTTCTACCAATACTGCATGAGGGTACCTTTTTCTGCACATCCTTGCCAGTACTTGTTATGTCTTGTTTTCTGATAATAACCATTCTGAGAGGGTAAGGTCATGGATTATTGATTTTAAATTCTCTTTCTTTTCTGGGGTGCCTGGTGGCTCAGTTGTTTAGGCCACTAACTCTTGATTTTGGCTCAGGTCATGATCTCACAGTTCATGGGAACAAGCAGCACAAAGCCTGTTTGGGATTCTCTCTCTCTCCATCTCTGCCCCTTCCCTGCTTGTGCTTGTTCTCTCTCAAAATAAATAAACAAGCAAAAAAATTGGGCAGAGCCTTCAGTAGCTGTTGCCTTTGAATTTTTTTTCTTTTCTAACATATGCATTTTAATGCTATAAATTTCCCTCCAAGCACTGCTTTTGCTGCATCTCACACATTTCGATCATTTGTATTTTAACTTTCATTTAGTTCAAAATATTAAAAAATTCCTTGACATTTTTTTTGACCTATGTGCAACTTAGAGGTGTGTTGTTTAATCTCTATGTATTCTGGGATTTTCCAGTTATCCTTCTGTTATTGATTTCTAGTTTAATTCCCCTGTTGTCTGAGAATATACTTTGTATGATTTCTTTTATTAAATTATTTAGGTGTGTTTTACGGTACAGAATGTGGTCTATCTTGGTGAATTTTCCATGTGAGCTTGAGAAGAATGTGCATTTTGTTGTTGTCTGATGAAGTATTCTATAAATGTTAATTGGATCCAGTTCATTGATATTGCTATTCAGCTCAAGTATATCCTTACTGATTTTCTGCCTACTGGATTTGTCAACTGCTGATAGAAATATGTTGAGTTCTCCAACTATAATAGTGGATTTGTTTATTTCTTCTCGTTCTATCAGTTTTTGCCTCATGTATTTTGATGTTCTGTTACTAAGTACATATATATTAAGGATTATTATGTCTTCTTAGAGAACTGGCCCCTTTTATAACTGTGGAATGCCTCTCTTTATCCCTGTAATTTTCATGTTTTGAAGCCTGTTTTGTCTAAAATTTATATAGGCACTTCAGCTTTCTTTTGATTTGTGTTAGCATGGTAGACCTTTCTCTGTATTTTGTTGTTGAAGAAATCTGTTTTTAAGAAATATTTTTATTTGTTTTAGAACTATTTTTAGTATTTCTACTATGTATGCTTTCCTGGAAGAGTACCTTTTCCAGACTCTTCCTGCTTTCAGTGCAACTAGTCTGGCAGTGAGGCTACAGGGTGTGGAAAGTGAGGGCCAGAGTGTTGACAACACCTCCTTGTTTTTTTGTTTTTTGGTTTTTTTTTTGTTTTAAAGTCCTGGCCTCTGTTTTTAGTAGAAAATATTTGGAAAGGTAAAACATATAAGCTCAGTCATAGAGAAGTTAAATGACTGCCTAAATTCATTTAAGTACTGGGAAAAAAAATGAAGCCCAGTGCTGTTCAGTGTCTGTACTCAGGGTCTATTTGCTTGTTCTAGCACTGATTCTTTATCAGTTCATTCATCTATTTATCTATCATATATATATATATATATATACACACACACACACACATATGTATATGTATATATATATACATACACATATATATGTATATATATGCTAATTACATTCAAAATGTTGTGTAAATATTATCACTACTTATAAACTTTTAAATCACCCCAAGGGGCGCCTGGGTGGCACAGTCAGTTAAGCGTCCGACTTCAGCCAGGTCACGATCTCGCGGTCTGTGAGTTCGAGCCCCGCGTCAGGCTCTGGGCTGATGGCTCAGAGCCTGGAGCCTGTTTCCGATTCTGTGCCTCCCTCTCTCTCTGCCCCTCCCCCGTTCATGCTCTGTCTCTCTCTGTCCCAAAAATAAATAAACATTGAAAAAAAAAAATCACCCCAAACAGAGGCTCTGTACCTGTTAAACAATAATTTACATTGCCTCTCCCCTCAGGTCCTGGTAGCCTTGAATTTACTTTCTGTCTTTATTAATTTGCCTATTATAGATATTTCATATAAATGTAATCATACAATATTTATCCTTTTGTATCTGGATTATTTCACTTAGCATGTCTTCAAGGTTCCCCCAGGTTGTAGCATGTATCAGAATGTCATTTCTCTTTATGACTTAATAATATTCCATTCTATGTATATACCACATTTTGTTTGTTTATTCATATGTTGACAGACACTGGGTTGTTTCCAACTTTTGGCTATTATGAATAATGCCACAATGAACACTGATGTTCTGTATCTGAGTTCCTTTTTCCTTCCTTCCTTCTTTTCTTTCTTTTTTAATGTTTATTTTGAGAAAGAGAGAGTGAGCAGGGAGGGGCAGAGAGAGGCAGAGAGAGAATCCCAAACAGGCTCCACACTGTCAGCACAGAGCACAATGCAGGGTTTGATCCTACGAACTGAACTGTGAGATCATGACCTGAGCTGAAATCAAGAGTCAGATGCTTAACCAGCTGAGCCACCCAAGTGCCCTGTTCCTCTTTTCTATTCTTCTGGTTATATACCTAGGAGTGGAATAGCTGGGTTATATTGTACTTCTATTTAAAATTTTTAGGAACAGGGGTCATGGCCAGCTCATGGCATGTGACTCTTGATCTTGGGATTGTGAGTTTGGGCCCTACATTGGGTATAGAGCTTATATTAAAAAAAATAAAAAATAAAAATTTCAAGAACAATCAAACTATTTTCCACAGCAGCTGTCCCATTTTACATTCCCACCAGCAATATACAACATTCCAATTTCTCCACATCCTTGCCAACTTTCTTTATTATTTTTTATAATAGCCATTCTAATGGGTGTGAGGTAGTATCTCATTGTGGTTTTGATTTGCATTTCCCTAATGACTAATGATTAATGATGTTGAGTATCTTTTCATGAGTTTATTATTTATATATGTTCTTTGGAGAAATGTCTTTTCAAGTCTTTTGCCCATTTTTAAATTGGATTGGTTGTTTTTTTGTTGTTGAGTTGTAGTTCTTTATATATTTGTATATTAAGCCCTTTCAGATATATGCTTTACAAATATTCCATCCTATAGGGTGTCTTTTTACTTTCTTAACAATATTCTTGGATGAACAAAAGCTTTAAGTTAAAAAAAATTTTTTTTAATGTTTATTCTTGAGAGAAAGAGAGAGAGACAGAGACAGACAGAAAGCATGAACAGGGTAGGGACAGAGCGAGAGAGGGATACCAAGCAAGAGAAGGTCACAAAATCTGAAGCAGGCTCCAGGCTCTGAGTTGTCAACACAGAGCCCGATGCAGGACTCGAATTCACAAGCTGTGAGATCATGACCCGAGCCAAAGTCAGACACTTAACTGACTGAGCCACCTAGATGCCCCAAAAGCTTTTAAGTTTTTAAAGAAGATTTTAGTTTTAAGTAATCTCTATACACAATATGGGGCTTGAACTTACAACCCCAAGATCAAGAGTAACATGCTCCACTGACCAAGCAGGCCAGGCACCCCCCAAAGTTTTTAATTTTGATAAGGTCCAATTTACTTTTTCTTTTGTTGTTCATGCTATTGGTGTCATATCTAAGAATCCATTGACAAGTCAAGGTCATAAAGATTTATCCCTACATTTTCTTCTATGAAGTTTATGGCTTTAGCTCTTATATTTAGGTCATTGGTGTATCCCTTTACTTTTACTCCATCTGTATCTTTATATTTAAACTGGGTTTCTTGTAGACCACATATAATTAGGCTTTGGTGTTTTTGTTTCAAATGTGCTCTGCCAGTCTCTGCCTTTTGATTGGCATATTTAGACCATTAACATTTAAAGTGATTACTGATATAGTTGGATTAACATCTACCATATTTGTAACTGTTTTCTCTTTATTACACTTGTTCTTTGTTTCTTTTAAAAAAAAATCTTCCCCATCTTTTTGGCCATCTCTGGCTTACAGTGAGCATTATTTTATAATTTAATTTTCTTTTCTCTCTTGTTAATTATACTTCTTTGAAGGTTATTTTAGTGTTTACCCTAGAGTTGCAGTATATGTTTACAATGAGTCTAAGTTCATTTTCAAATAACTATACCACTTCATAAGGTGCCTTATAACAGTATTCTCAATTTTTCCTTTCCTTCTGTAATTTCATTGCTGTCATTCATTTCACTTATCTTTAAGCTATAATCACCCAATATATTGCTACTATACATTGCTAGTATTATTTTAAAATTTTTAAAAATATTTTATTTTTAAATCTCTATACCCAATGTGGGGCTCGAACTTATAATCCTGAGATCAAGAGTTACATGTTCTACTACTGAGCCAGCCAGGCACCCCTGCTATTATTTTAAACAAGCAGTTATCTATTAATTCATTTAAGAATTAAAAAAAAAGGTTTTATTTTACCTTCATTTATTCCTTCTTTAACACTCTTCCTTTCTTTATGTAGATCTGAGTTTCACATTTACATATTTTTCCTTTTCTCTGAAGGACTTCTTGCAAAGCAGATCTATTGGCAGTAAATTCCCTCAGTTTGTCTAAGAAAGTATTTCTCCTCTACTATTGGAGGGTAATTTATTTGGATACCGAATTCTAGGTTGGTGATTATTCTTTCAACATTTTACATATTCACTTCACTCTCTCTTGCTTGCATGGTTTGTGAAAGTGATGTAATTTTTATCCTTGTTTCTCAATAGGTAAGGTCTGGTTTTGTTGTATGGTTTCTTTAAAAATTTCTCTGTCTTTGGTATTCTGCAGTTTGAATATATGTTTAGGAGAAAATATTTTGGTGTTCATATTTCTTGGTCTTCTTTGAGCTGCATTCTAGTATCTGTCACTAATTTTGGAAAATTCTCAGCCATTATTACTTCAAATATTTCTTCTGCTCCTTTCTTCTCCTTCTGGTATTCCCATGATGTACATGTTAGGTATATTTTCTAATTGTCCCACAGTTCTCAGATATTCTGTTCTAGGTACCTCCCCACCATTCATTTTTTTCTCTTTGCATTTCAATTTAAGCAGTTTCAATTACATTTATAACTTAAAATTTTGGAAATATTCACATGGTTCAATATTGAAAAGATACAAAAAGGTTAATAATTAAAAGTTCTTTCTCTCCCTCACCCCTGACTCTCATTCACCCACTTCTAACTTATATGCAACCAATAATATCAATTTTTGGATTACATAACAGGATATTCTATGGTTAATAAGGAAATACATTATGTAGTTCGTCTCCTTAAAAACAACAACAACAACAAGAACAACGACAACAACAAAAACCTTAAAGAGTAGGCTAGTATATACATATTTGCATGTTATACCCCCCCACATCAGCATATCTTGGAGATTCTTCCATACCAGTACATAAAGAGCTTCTTTTCCTTTAAATGGCTGCATAGTATTCCATTTATGGATGTACAGATCCACGACTCCTTATTCAAAATCCTTGGGTTTTGAATGTGTTTTGGAATTCAGATTTTTTTAAGTTACAGAGATATAATTTATGCATACATTATACATAATTTTTATAGTGGGCTTGGAGCAAGATCCCATAATTAAACACATTACTATTTGTGCAGGGAATGAATAAATATTCACACTAGTTGGGATGAAGAGCAAAATCAGTATTGTAATTTATCAATACAGAAATGAAATAGGGTGATATAGACCATAAATACTTGGTACTCTTTATTTCTAAGAAAACATTCAATAAACATAAAACCAAGCTAAATATCTCTACATACATATGCAGAGAGTATTTGCTACATCTGGTTTCTTGAGGATATTGGATAAAAGGTTTCATCAGGTTTGCTATTAGAACTGAATATTTAATGATGGGGCAGGAATGGGATTCTTTACAACTAAAATAGATGACCTTTAAAAATGTGTAGTTCTAGGGTAACATAATTCATTAATATGGTTTTCTAGATAAGCAGTGTCTTCAATTAAGCAAGAGCCATAACCTCTTCACTGATAAACACATGTTATTCAAGACCAATTAAGTGCTCATACATTTCCCCCATATTGTCTATGGAGATTTTTTCCATCTGTTATATTTCACCATAGTCATCAATACTAGTCTCATGCTTATTTGGGTTACACCATTTTAGCAATTTTTCTATCTTGCAAGGAATGTACAACAGGTACATAACATATTCAGTATTTTTTTAATATGAGATTGCTCTACTTTAGCGCTTTACAACCTTAGTGCACATAAAAGTCATCTTGAGAATTTGTTTAACATATAGATTCTTGGGCTACACTCACAGAGATTCTGATTCAGTGGATCTGGGAATTTGTATTTTTAACAAGCTTACAAGCAATGTTGATGCTACTTGTCCACTGACCACACTTTTGAGTAGCAAGGCTCTGACTTATTTAGACTTTTAGTCAATAAAATTTTAGCATAAGTAGTAAGACTATATATCTTTTCAGTAGTGACAAAATCCTTCAAAGTCTTTATCTACAGGTTTACTTTCAAACGTTATTGTAAGCCAAAGTGTCTGCCAAATATTTATCAATCATTCCAACCACCAGCAACTGTGTAAATGGCATCGTTAAGGTAGGCCTGATCAAGCTTCCACAATAACTTTTTAAGGAAGTATTAGACGTTAGCTGCTGCCAAGTATAGAGTATAAAAATTAAAAAATAAATATTACATTTGCTCTTCACTAGGAGTAAAATTTCTTGGTCACAAGAAGTTTAGGAGGGGTATGTGTGGAACGGTGTTCCAGGAATAGTATAATCAATATGGTTTTCTTCCATTCCTGTTTGTGTGCAATGAGTTCATATCATTGGTAAAGATTATTAGGTCAGTTAGAAAATATCTCTTTGATTACTTATTCTTTTTTGTTTACACACTAACAATGAAATTGTGAACAACTTCTGAAACATCCTGGATGTTGGCTTTTTCTAACTTTACCTGTCCCCTGCATTGGCACATCCCAGAACTTTCAATCTGTGTTTAAAGTCCTTAAAATCTCTTGTTGGCTCATTAATCATTGTTATTTATTTATTTTTTAAAAAGAATATCAGCACTGCATACATGTTTAGGACTAAGATTTTCATTAAAAATGATCTTAACAAATTTGTCAATATAACTTTCCTCTACTTCATGGTAAGTAGAAGCTTCTTCATCATAGATATTCAGATATTTTATACCATGATGCTTCTTAACTTTCTGCAATCAATTCTGGTATTTTATACTCACCTTAAATATGTTCAGTCCTTCATGGCATATTCTAGCTTGTTTCATGACCAAAAATCATTCAGTGGCATAGTCACACTGCTTCATTGTTGAAACTATTCAATCATGCTCATGTCAACATCTTCATTTTTTGCCCTCTGAAAAATATTCTATTCTTCATTAGTTCTGGTCATTGTTGTTCTGGTAAAACTTCAATACTTTTTCTATTTTTTTTTCAAGTCATGTCATGTTAATTGCCACACCCTATTCTTTAGTAAGATGCCTTACAGACATACCTGGATCAAGTTTCTACACTAACTCTATTTTCTGTGCTACTAAAAATGATAGATGCTTCCATTTTTTCTTATTCTCATCTTCAATTTTCTGGACATTTTTATAGGACAATTAAACTCAAATGGACAAAACAACAACAACATAAACAAAGAAGGCAACACAGTATTAGTGAACAGCAAAGATGTATATGACTAAGAGTGATGAGACCAATGCCTAATGTCAGTTGGGGTCAGGTTTTGCTGTGGAACTTAACAAAAAAAGTTTGGATTTACAAGGCTTTTCAGATTTTGGAATTCCACATAAGAGATTTTGGATATATTTAATCAGTCTCCTATTGATGAATACTTAGAATGTTTCAAATATTTTGCAATCACAAACAATGTTGGACTGAAAAACCTAGTACAAACATCATTTCACATTTGTACAAATATATTTGTAAGATAAAATCTTGGAAATGAAATTGCTGGGTCAAAGGATATGTGCACTATAATTTTCATAGATATGCCAAATTGCCCTTCACAAAGGGTTACCAATCTATACTCCCACTCCACATCTTTGCAAACACAATGTTTTATCAAAATGTTTTCTTTTATTTTGAAATAATTTCAAAATTACAGAAATGTTCCAAGAATAGTACAGAGAAATCTTTTCTTACCCTTGAAGCATTCAAAAGTATGTGACTTGACAGCCCATCACTCCTGAACACTGTAGTCTATACTTCTGGCAAAGAAGGACAATTTTCTACATACCCATAATACAACCGTCAAAATAAGGAAATTAATATTGATATAGTACTACCATCTACCAGATCCTATTCAAGTTTCACCAGTTGTTTCAATTAAGTACTTTATAACAAACAGATTTCATACAAGATCATATTTGTCATGTCTCTTTAGTCTTCGTCATTTTGGGAAAACTCCTCAATCTTCCCTTGACATTTATGATCTTGACACTTTGTAGATTAGACCAGTTATTTTGTTAAGTATGCCCTTCTTTCTGGGTATGCCTGATGTTTCCTCAAGTTCTTATAGCTTCCTTACAGGTGATATATATAAATATGACTTGACCCATTTCTGATGGTATTAACTGTGATCATTTGATTAAAGTGATGTCTGCCAAATTTCTCTAATGTAAAGTTACACGTTTCCCCCTTGTGATTGACAAGTATTTTGTGGAAAGATAATTTGAGACTATGTAAATATCCCTTATCAAATGTTAACCCACTAGTTTTATTATCCATTGATGTTTCTAGGCTGAACTAAGTATTATATGGTTGCCAAATGGTATATTCTTTTTTTCCCAAATGTTATATTCTCATTTCATCATTCATTCCACAATCACCAGTTGGCATTCCACTCTATTCATTTATTTGTTTATACCATATAAAACTCATGGATATCTATTTTATTCAATGAGTTATAATCAGTTGCCATCATTACTTATCTATACATTTATGTACAGCTTTAAAACTGAGGTATAACTGACATACAATAATCAGTGCATATTTGAAAATGTAAAATTTGATAAATTTTGACATATGTATACCTCCAAGAAACTATCACCACAATCAAGACAATGAACACATACATCATTTCCAAAGTTTCCTTGTGACCTCTGGTAATCCCTTCTTCCCCTTCCATCATAGCTTGCCCCAGCTCCCATTCCCAGGAGACTGCTGATCTTCTTTCTGTCACTATAGTGTGCATTTTCTAGAATTTTATATAAGCAGAATAATACAATATACGGCTTTTCCTTTGGTCTGGCTTC
Organism: Herpailurus yagouaroundi; assembly: GCF_014898765.1. Lineage (NCBI taxonomy): Eukaryota > Metazoa > Chordata > Mammalia > Carnivora > Felidae > Herpailurus > Herpailurus yagouaroundi. The sequence goes on from NW_024412388.1 coordinate 35,628,842, forward strand.
TTTCACTTAGCAATAATTATTTTGAGATTCATTCACATTGTAGTATATATCAATAGTTCGTTCCTTTTCATTATTGAGTAGTATTCCACTGTATGGTTATATCACAGTTTGTTTATCCCTTCACATATGGATAGATATTTGGATTGTTTCCAGTTGCTGGTATTAAAAACAAAGCTGGTGTGAACATTCATGCTGAATATTTTTTATAGATACATACTTCCCTTTCTTTTGGGTGTTATCTAGGAGTGCAATGGCTGAATCATGTCTATTCAACTTTTTAAGAAATTGTAAAATGGTTTCTCAAAGTGGTCTTGCCACTTATGTTATGCCTATGGTGTATGAAAGCTCCACTTGCTCCATGTCCTTGCCAGTCCTTGCTATAGTTTTTTTTTGTTTTTTGTTTTTTGTTTTTTTTTTTTTAACTTTAGCCATTTTCTTATCGTGATTCTATTGTATTTCCCTAGGGACTAACGATATGGAACATTTTTCATGTGGTTATTTTCCATCAGAATATCTTTTTTGGTGAAATGTCTCTTCATAGCTTTGCTCATTTTTAAAAAATAGGTTGTTCATTTTCTTATTGAGTTTTGAGACTTCTTTACATATTCTGGATGCAAGTCGTTTATGAGATATGTGATTTGCAAATATTTCTTTCAATCTGTTGCTTTTCATTCTCAACAGAGACTTCATAAAGCAAAAGTTCTTAATTTTGGTAAGACAATTTATCAATTTTTTCTTTTACAGATTGTACTTAAAAATCTTTTTTTAATGTGTATTTATTTTTGAGACAGAGAGAGACAGAGCATGAGCATGGGAGGGGCAGAGAGAGAGGGAGACACAGAATCTGAAGCAGGCTCCAGACCCTGAGCTGTTAGCACAGAGCCCGATGCGGGGCTTGAACTCATGAACCACGAGATCATGACCTAAGCCGAAGTTGGACGCTTAACTGACTGAGCCACCCAGGCGCCCCTGGATTGTACTTTTAATGTTGTATCTACAAAATCTTTGCTTAATATAAAATGAAATGATTTTTCTAATGTTTTCTTTTAAAAGTTTTATAGTTTTAGCTTTTACATCTAGGTCCTCAATCCCTCATAAATTAATTTTTGTGTATGTTGTAACATTTGTTGAAAAGACCATCTTTTTCTCAACAGAATTGACTTTGCCCTTTATTGAAATAAACTGACCACATATATATAAGTATACTTGGGACTTTCTTTTTCATTGATTTGTTTGTCTATCTTACCCCAATAATCCTTACTGGATACTATAGCTTTATAATATGTCTTGAAATTGGGTAGTGTTAGTCTTACCACTTTTGTTTGTCTTTTGCAAAGATGTTTTTGGCTACTGTAGGTCCTTTGCATTTTCATACAAATGTTAGAATCAGATAATCAATTTCTTTTTTTTTTTAATTTTTTTTTAACGTTTATTTATTTTTGAGACAGAGAGAGACAGAGCATGAATAGGGGAGGGGCAGAGAGAGAGGGAGACACAGAATCTGAAACAGGCTCCAGGCTCTGAGCTGTCAGCACAGAGCCCGACGCGGGGCTCGAACTCACGGACTGTGAGATCATGACCTGAGCTGAAGTCGGACGCTTAACCGACTGAGCCACCCAGGCGCCCCCAGATAATCAATTTCTATTCCAAAGCCTGTTGAGATTTTGATTGGAATTGCACTGAATCTATACATCAATTTGTAGAAAATCAACATTCAACAATATTGAGTTTTCTAATTCATAAGTGCAAGATATCTTTCAATTTATTTAGGTCTTCTTTCATTTCTCTCAACAGTGTTTTATGATTTTCATCATATAGGCCTTGAATCTTTTGTTAAATTTATTCTAAAGTATTTCATACCTTCTGGATACTATTACAATAATTTTTAAATTTCAATTTCTGATTGTTCATTGCTGGTATATTGATTTTTGTATACTGATCTTGTATCCTGCAACCTTGCTAAACTCATTATTAATTTTAATAGCTACTTGTATATTTCATAGGATTTTCTACATAGATGAGCATATCATCTGAGAATAAAGATAGTTTTACTTATTCCTTTTTTTTTTTTTTTTAAGATTTTATTTTCAAGTAATCTCTACACCCAATTTGGGGCTTGAGCCCACAACCCTGAGATCAAGAGTCTCATGCTCCACCAAATGAGCTAGCCAGGCACTCTTACTTCTTCCTTTCTAATGAGGCTATCTTTTATTTCTTTGTACTGTCTAACTGCATTGGTTAGAACTACTGGTATGATGTTGAATGAAGAGCTGAAGGCAAACATCATTACCTTGTTCCTGATGTTAGGAAGAAAGGATTCTATCTTTTACCATTAAGTTTAAGGGTAGCTGTATATTAGATACCCTTTATCATACCCTTTATCATGTTGAGAAAGTTTACTTCTTTTCCTAGTTTGTTGGGAGTTTTTACTGTTCTTATTAGGGATTAGTACTAGATTTTATTAAATGCTTTTTCTGTAGTTTTTTAAAGTTTATTTATTTTTTGAGAGAGAGTGAGAGAGAGCACACATGAAGAGAGCAGGGCAGGGCAAAGACGGAGAGACAGAATCCCAAGCAGGCTCTGCGCTATAAGTGCTGAGCCTGACACAAGGCTTGAACTGACGAACTGTAAAATCACGACCTGAGCCAAAATCAAGAGTCAGAAGCTTAACTGACTGAACCACCTAGGTGCCCCACTTTTTCTGTATTATTAAGATGATGCAATAACCCAGGTGTTTTCTTTTTTACTCTATTATTATGGTGAATCACAGTGATTGCTTATTGAATGTTAAACTAAACTTACATTCCTGGGATAAACCCTACTTTGTCATGATGTTTTATCTTTTTACAATATATTATTGGATTCAATCTGTTAACATTTTTATTAAAAATTTTTGCACCTATACTCATAAGGATATTAGTCTGTAGCTTTCTAACATTTATTCATTTTTGAGAGACAGAGCGTGAGCAGGGGAGGGGCAGAGAGAGAGAGAGAGAGAGAGAGAGAGGGAGACACAGAATTCGAAGCACACTCCAGGCTCTGAGCTGTCAGCACAGAGCCTGATGCGGGGCTCAAACTCACAGACCATGAGATCATGACCTGAACCAAAGTCGGACGCTTAACCGACTGAGCCACCCAGGAGCCCCTGTAGTTTTCTTTTCTTATAATGATTTTTGACTGGTTTTGGTATCAGAGTAATGTTGGCTTCATAGACTGAGGTGGGAAATATTTCTTCCTCTTCAATTTTCTGGAAGAGTTTGTATAGAATTGCTATGTTTTCCTTAAATGTTTGGTAGAAGTGAAGCCAACTAGGCCTGGATTTTTCTTTGTGGAAAGGTTTTTAACTACAAATTCAACTTTTTTGAAATTCATTTCTATATATTATTTATTTTTATTGTGATAAAATATATGTAACATAAATTTTACCATTCTAACCATTTAAGGGTACAATTCAATGACATTAAGTCCATTCACAATGTTGTGTAACTATCACCACTATACATTTCCAGAACTTTTTCATCATTTCACATAGAAACTCTATATTCATTAAATAATAACTAATTTCCCCAAGCTCTGTATTCTACTTTCTGTCTCTATGAATTTCTACTCTATTTTGCTTTCTGCCTCTTTGAATTTATGATATTAACTGTGGCCACTTTACTCAAGTGATGTCTGCAAGGTTACTCAATGGCAGAATTATACTTTTTACCTTTATGATTGATAAGTATTTTGTGGAGAGATGCTTTGATACCACACAAATATCCCATTGCTAATAAAATGCCCACTAGTTTAGCATCCACTGATGTTTCTTTGCTGTGGCTATTCTAGGTACCTCACATAAATAGAATCATACAATATTTCTCCTTTTGTGTCTGGTTTATTTTACTTAGTATGTATCAGGATTTCATTCCTTTTTACAACTAAATTAATATTCCAAAGAGTGTATATGTCATATTTTGTTCATTCATCTGTTTGATACATATTTCCAACTTTTTGTTATTGTGAATAATGTTGCTATGAACAGTGATATACAAGTATCTGTCTGAGTCCACGCTTTTAATTCTTTTGGGGTATGCCTAGTTCATTTTTATTTATTCTTGAATGAGCTTTGGTAGTTTATATCTTTCAAGGAATTAATCCATTTATGTTGTTTGTTTTATTGACATAAAATTCTTCATAATATTCTTTTATTATTATTTTTTGTCTTTAGAGTTTGTTTTGATGTCACCTTTCTCAATCTTGGGATTGGTGATTTTTATCTTCTTTTTGACTTGATCAGTCTGGACAGAGATTTCAATTTTATTTTTTCTTTTCAACAAACAGTGTTTGGTTTCATTAATTTTATGTACTGTTTTTCTATATTCTATTTATTGATTTAGGCTCTGATCTTTATTATTTCCTTTCTTCTGCTTACTTTGAGTTTCATTTGATCTTTTTTTTAAATTTAAATTCAAGTTAGTTAACATACAGTGTAGTCTGGGCTTCAGGAGTAGAACCCAGTGATTCATCTCTTACATGTGATACCCAGTGCTCACCCCAAAAAGTGCCCTTCTTAATGCCCGTCACTTATTTAATCCTTCCCCTGCCACCTCTCCTCCAGCAGCCCTCAGTTTGTTCTCTGTATTTAAGAGTCTCTCAGGGTTTACTTTCCTATTTTTATCTTCTTTTCCTTCCCTTCCCCTTCCCTTCCCCTATGTTCTGTTGAGTTTCTTAAATGCCACGTATGGGTGAAATCATATGATATCTGTCTTTTGCTTAGCATAATATCCTCTAGTTCCATCCATGTTGTTGCAAATGGCAAGATTTCATTCTTTTTCATCACCAAGTAATATTCCTGTGTGTGTGTGTGTGTGTGTGTGCGCGCGCGCGTGCGTGTGTGTGTGTAAGTGTGTGTGTGCGTGTACCTTCTTTACCTATTCATCAGTCAATGGACATTGGGCTCATTCCATAATTTGGGTATTGTTGATAGTGCTGCTAATAACATTGGGGTGCATGTGCCCATTTGAATCAGCATTTTTGTATCCGTTTGTATACCTAGTAGTACAACTGCTGGGTCATAGGGTAGTTCTACTTTTAATTTTTTGAGAAACCTCCATATGGTTTTCCAGAATGGCTGCACCAGTTTGCATTCCTACCAACAATGCAAAGGGGTTCCCCTTTCTCCGCATCCTCACCAACATCTGTTGTTTCCTAAGTTGTTAATTTTAGCCATTCTGACAGGTGTGAGGTGGTATCTCCTTTTTCTAGTTTCTGGTTAAGGTGGAAGCTGAGATCACTGATTTGAAAACTTTCTTCTTTTTAGGTACAGGCATTTGGTGTCAAAAACTTCCTTCTAAGTAAAGCTTTAGCTATATTCCAAAAATTTTGATATGCTGTTCTTTTAATTTTCATTCAGTTTAAACATTTTCAATTTTTTTTTGTTTTTTATCCCCTTTGTCCAGTGAGTTATATGGAAGTGTGTGATTTAATTTCTCCAAATTTGGTGGATTTTACACATATCTTTTTATTGTTGATTTTTAATTCAATTGAGGTTGTCTGAAAGTTTTTTATTTCACCTTTGTTTCTGAAAGATATTTTCACTGATTTAGAATTCTTTAAAATTACTTTAAAGAATTTTCTCCACTCTCTTCTAGTTTACACTGCTTCTAGTGAGAAACACGCTCTCATGTTTATCTTTTGTACATAATGTCTTTTTTCTCTAGTTACTTTTAAATAAGACTTTCTCTTTAAATACTGGTTTTTAAGCAATCTGATTATAGTGTGCCTTGGTATAGTTTTCTTTGTGTTTCTTGTGCTTGAGATTAATTGAACATTGTGGATCTGTAGTCATTCTATCCTGCTTGGAATCTGACATTCTATGCCATACCACTGCCATTCTCACCCCCACAGAGATGTCTATTATCAAATTTATTGATTTTTGCCTATAAGAGTGAAAATATTATGTCAGGGTAATTCTAATTCATATTTCTCAAGGGGGGACAAGGATTTTAATTGTTTAAAAGTTACTTGTATCTTTTCTACAACTGTCTGATCATATCCTTTGTTCAGTTTTTGTATTGGTGTATTGCTCATTTACATATTGATTTATCTGTATCTTTTACCTTTTCCATAATAAGTATGTATTTTGGGGGGCAACAAGATACAGTTATTTTTTAAAAAATGCTTTAAAATAGCCATAGTTTCCTGTTATCAGAAAAATACTCACAACCCATGCTAGTTAGTATTTCATTATAGCTTCTCAGGGGCTTATTTTCATCTTCTTTGTAATTAAACCTACCTAGATAACAGGGAGGTATGTGAGCTTAAAAACTTGAGAGTTATTCTGGGCTGCCTATCTTCTGACAAGGAGCCCTGGAAATATCACAAACTCTCATAACTATAAAGAGATTTATAGCACTATCTTAGTCATGACTTTACTGGATCTTCCAAAGGCCCCGAAAGGCTGACAGGATCACTGACAATGACCCCCATTTTATAGACTTTGAACCTAAGGATTGCAAAGGTGAAGTGACTATCATACAGAAGGTTAGACTTAGAAGTTATCTTGAAGATGATTTCATACTATGTACTCAGCATCCCACAATTAGTAACAAAGGCAAAACTCTGGCTTGGACCCAGGTGCTCATTCTAATGGCAGCAATCAAAGTAGCCATCTATTCTAAGTTGTCAAGTATATCACTTGAGTAGTCACTCTAAGTAGTCAAGAATAGCTTTTCTTCTTCAGGAGACTGCAGACCAAGCTCCTGATAGGCCATGACTGGGCCAGCATAATGGGGGTGTTGGAGCCTAAAGTCTATCTATGCTCACCTTTGGCAGCGGTCAGCATGGTGGAGGCCAGTTCACACTGCTGTGATTCCAAGTGTCCAAGCGTGAACCAGCGAGGATAACGGCTGGGCACCACAGACACCATATGGTGAGGGTGAGAAGTGTCTCCTGTAGAAGTTGAGCTTTCTAGAACAGGTAACCTAGAAGACCCAGGGAGAGTCATCAGCCACCATCCAGACCCTTACTGTTCTGAGCTACCTTAGAGAAATTTGTTCTTTGCTGGGGAGGAACTGGGCAGGAAAGGGTTAACTATGAGTTTTAAAGGTTTTAAAACTTAGGGCACTTGGGTGGCTCAGTTGGTTAAGCATCCAACTTTGACACAGTTCACGGTCTCATGGTTCGTGAGTTTGAGCCCCACATTGGGCTCTGCACTGACAGTGTGGAGCCTGCTTGGGATTCTCTCTCTCTCTCTGCCACTCCCCATTCCCCCCTCCCCCATCTCAAAATAAATAAATAAACTTAAAAAAAGGCTTTAAAACTTCAGAGTACTATACTGTAAATGAGGTGAGTGTCTGGGTACAAGTAGAACTCAAGCTGAATACTCCTTACTGCAAATGGATTTGAAAAGCAGTTCAAAAGCCCTAAAATTATTTTATAAAGTATAAGAAATATATGCCAAGGAATCCTCAGCAGTCCTTTTCTGGTTCAAGTGAAGAGCTGTCACAGCCTTCTTATCTAACTAAAATTCTTCTGTATGGTCTGCTGCATCCTAGAGGTCCACCTGCCTAATCCAAGGATCCTGTTCTAGTTTGAAAATGAAATACCCATAGCTCACTGTTCTAAAGTCTCGGTGTAGAAACTTACTTTTACTTCCTTCAGATGTATCTGGTGACCTATGCCTGGGAACCATGATTCATTTGAGCTATGGAAGGGCTTCAACTTCTTCTCAGTCTGCCTAATGGGCCTCAGAATCAGAACAAAGATACTCAGGTCTTGGATGCTCTCTATCTATTAAAAACTCAGGGGCTTCCTCGGACAACCCACCAAGAGTACAGGTAGCCAAATGGGTCACTAGCAAGGCATTCCAAATAGGAACCCTACATCATATGAAAATCCTTGAGCCATTTTGGGATAGGCTTGGTCCAATATTGTTAGGTCCAACAGAATAGACAGAGGGTAAGAGAAGAAAGTGAGATACACAAAGCGCAATAGAGACTTCTGCTTTGATGGAGGCAACTGGACTGGGAAAGGGCTACCTACCTCATGGCACGTAAGGCTAATTTATAGGACAGGTCTGGATCATGAGGCAGTAGAGCTGAGAACAAATACTTGGCAAAGGTATGCATGGGAACACTCTCTCGGTGAATGACTTCTCCTAAACCACTGAAGGGGCCCCCTGCAGGAAGAAGATAAGACAGCCAGTTATTTATCTGTATGCTTCTAATTTGTCCACCTGGACTAGGGTCTTGCACATGTTTGCTGGCCATGGGAACTTTCACTACACTTTCATGTAAAAAAATATTTCTGTGCAGTGCTCTGTTGGAGGGGAACCCAGAATCATGGGCCTAAGACACTGTGACAAAACTCCTCTCTACTTACCTTCCAGTAGTAAGATACATTGTTTCTGCAGTGTTTGCACTAGCTCATCGTCCAGCTGTAGCTCCTGAAGTCGACTTAGGAGCTGCTCCTCATTACGGCACACCTTGTCCTGTGCGTAGAGGCCTTCAGGCATCACCCTCTGTTGACCCATCCCCATCAGAGCAACTTCCAGGGCCAATGACAGGTAGGATTCATGGCTGTTTGGGCAGCCTGTAGCCATAGGTACATGCTGGTACACAGGGGGTCTGCTTTCATTCATATCTGAGGGCAACAGGGGACCAGATTCTTTAGGTCAGCTCTGTGGATTTTTCTGCTCCTCTCTCCCTCCCACTCTGGAATAGTGACAGTTAAGTCATCAGATAGCACTGGGAAGCTGAATCAGAACCCCAGAGCAGTAAGGAAAATATACTGAAAAAAGCTTATACAGAGCCACAGAGATTCCCAACTCCTTCCCAGTATGTGAAGTGGCTAGACAGGTTGGGGAAGAAGAAGATCTTATATTAATTGTTAACACATTATGTAATACCATGATTATCTGGTTTTGTATCTGTCTCTTTCAGGACAGTGCAAGCATCTTAAAGAGAAGAGACTTTACCTCATTGCCCTATGCATCTCCAGGGCATAGCATATGGAAGGAGCTAAGTGTATATCAGTGGTGAATAAATCCCAAGTACAATCTCAGGTTTTCAAGATGTAAATGTCATTATGTAGATGAAACAGACCAAAGATTATGATTTCCTTTCATGGAATTAGAGGGAAGATAAGGGCAGCTCTAGCTTGGGCCACCCCTTGTATCTTTACCCAGAGAAATCCAAATCCATCCAGTTAAACTATTACTTTTGTAACATTGACAACTTGTATGTTATTATTACTTCATATGTTCTACTTCTAGGTTCAAAGTTTCAGAAAAAGAGCACAGGTTTAAAGTCTTACACAGGTTTAGAGTCTTGGTTCCTTTTCTTTATCCCTCCACTCATCTGGTAAGTATTTATGGAAAACTATTAAATGAGACGTATTGCACTAAGTGCTAGATTCACAAAGATAAGTAAGTCATAATTTCTGCTTTCAAGAAGCTAAAGTCTAGTACGATAATCACCTGTAAACAAACTGTAATGCAGTGAGCTAAATACTATAACAGACGTATGTATATAATATAGTGATGGCATAAAGGAAAGAAGAACCAATTCTGTCTCTGGTCCTTGCTACTTTGAGACTGCTAAGTTCCTTTCCTTCTAGTTCTCATTGGTAAAATTGGTATATAACCATCATAAGGGAAAAAGTTAAAAGGAAATACGAGTACTATGAAATCGCAAGGGTTACACACACTCTTCTTGTTGGAAGTTCTTTTCCACTTCAAGACTGCTCTGAGGCTTGGCCTCGGCCTCAGCCTCCTGAAATCCCTCTCACTCTTCTTATTCCCTTTGGATCACACTCTTTAGGCATTTATAGTATAGAAGTGAGGGGAACAAAGGAAGGCTGGCAAGGTAAAATGGGAGAATAGGACAGGGCTAGTCTACAGAGTGGGAAAGGAAGGTGGCAAAGAAAGGAAGGCCAAGGCAACCCGTCAGGGCAGGTCCAATTTGGATAAGAGAAAAAGGGCTGCATGAAATGTAGAATAGAGTCTGGCAGGGAGGAGAGGGCTACCAAGGGCAGTTCCAGCTCTCCTCAGGCTGACCCCTGTACCTGACACTTCCAGATAGCCATCATCGTTCAAACGGCAGGCCTCAGTCAAAGTGAGGAACAGGCAGCCAATGGGATCCAGTGGGTGGCCCACCCAACCTTCTAGGTTTGTGATGGTTGTGGTTCCTCTCTGTAACAGTTCTGGAAATAAGCAGACCCAAATTTTAGAAAGTGATGGAGACACACTGCTCTCTGTCCCTGCCTGGGTCTCCTCATTAGTCTCTTTCAGGCACTAGCCTCAAGACTTAAAGAAAATCTTCCCTCTTTGTCTTGCCTTGGATTCATAGGACTGGTCACAAGTTTATCAGTCAGATGTAAGGTCTTGAGGTCTGCATTTAGGCTTCTCACTGGCAGCACAAATATGTAAATATAATTTTACAGTTTTAAAAAGGTCATCTTATACTAGATCTAGTGGGCCTTCCAACTACCCTGTGAGGGAGGCAGACCAGCATTATTATTCCCATTTTGCAGATAAAAAACCCTGAGATTCATAGAGATAAAGTCAGGCATTCCACACAGCAAGTAGAAAAACCTGAAATTCTTGGGGTGCCTGGGTGGGTCAGTGGGTTAAGTGTCCGACTTCAGCTCAGGTCATGATCTTATGGTCTGTGAGTTCAAGCCCTTCGTCGGACTATGTGCTGTCAGTTCAGAGCCTAGAGCCTTCTTCGGATTCTGTGTCTCCCTCTCTCTCTGCCCCCCCCCCCACTCTGTCTCTCAAAAAATGAATAAAATGTTAAAAAAAAAAAAAAAGAAAAGAAAAACCTGAAATTCTCTAGCTCCTGCCACTCCATGAAATTTTATGAAAATAAAATAGTAGGCCTTGTAGCCCCTAAGGATCCTCATCAGCCCCAGCCTAAGGAGTTAAGATGGCTCCTTATCACTATACCTTTCTTCTGATGCTTGTAGATTTCCAGCTGCCGTTGCTGCTGCAACCTCAGAGTATTGATAATGGCCACTGTGAGTCTGAGGGCCTCTTTTGGATAACCATGGGAACGCAGGGCATCAACCCGAGCACAGGCTGTAGGCACATGCTCTACCAGATGAAGAAAATATTTTGGTTGGGTTAGATTTTCCAATCAGGAAAATTCATATTTGACAAAGGGAGTTTGTGTTTTGCTCAGTTCCTAAAATTCAACTGCTATCTACTCTGTACCAAGACCAATGTTTTATTTTTTAAGAATATAACTGAGTAAGTCACAGGCACTACCTTCAAAGAGCTACCATGCAGCCTCAGTATGGCATAGAAAGGAATACATAGCTAGGATAATAAAATGTAAGTACCTCTTTGTGAACTTGTACTATGGGAACCCAATGGAAGTAGCAACTAACTGCCTAAAGGGAAAGGCCTCATTCATTCATTAATCCTACATTTCCTGAGAACCTATTATATGTCAACTCATTTGCCAGCAAAAGGAAGTAAAAACGTGCAAGACAGGTTGCAAGCATTTACATTCCTACCAGTAGTAAATGAGAGTAACTATCTCCACGCAACCTTTCCCACACCATAAACTAATTATCTTTATTTTAAAAATCTCTGGGGCACCTGGGTGGCTCAGTCAGTTAAGCATCAGACAGTTGGTTTCAGCTTAGGTCATGATCTCACAGTTCGTGAGTTTGAGCCCCATACTGGGCTCTGCACTGACTGCGGAGCATGCTTGGGATTCTCTCTCTGCCCTTCCCCTGCTTGCCCTCTATGTCTCTCTCAAAATAAATAAATAAATAAACTTAAAAAAAAAAAAACTCTCTGACCATTTGACAATCAAAAAATGGTAATTCAGTTTTGTTTTGATTTTCATCTTTGTTTACTGATGAGGTGTATACATTTTCACATTCTTATTAGATTCATGTTTTAGAAGTATTGGATCAAAGAGGAAAGATGACCAAAGGAGACTTCAGGTACTGGACCACAGTGAGTCTGGCCAAGGCTTTCAAAAGAGAGATAGGGACATACATGCATATTCAGAAAGATCTTGAGAAAGACAAGGATAAGAGGTGAAGGATAGAACTAGGGAATTGGGAGAAGATATAAAAATATATGTCATTGTTGTAAGACTCAGAAAATGAGTTTTGTTTTTTTTTTTTAAATACTGTCTGTTTTGGAACGGGCATCCTGTGATAAAGTCAAGAAGAGACTGACAGTCAGCCAGAGGAAGGTTTAAACCCACAGTAGAACAGCTCTGTTCCTTTATGATGAAGCGGGTTAGGAAAGGTGGAAAGGAGGAAAGAAAGACAGCTTGGTGACAAATGCAGATAATGCCCTAGTTACTAGCACAGTGTAACTGAAGTTTCAAAGTTAGTGCACTTTTAGCAAAACATATTAATTTCAGAGTAGATTATACTGTTGCTCAGCAAATGTTGACTAAGAGCTTATGAACTGATGTTTAATGGTTTTATTAGTACTCTTTGAGATTTACAGACTCCTTTCCTTTCCTAAAACTCTGGAAACAGAACACAAATTCCAATGTTTGAGGTCATTGTACCTCAGCTAAGTACACATGCAAATGGCTGAGGCTTCACATAAATACCCTGAGTCACTAGTTAAGGCCCCAAAAGATCTGTCCAAATTGTAGTTGTGTCGCCAGCACCTATGCAGATCTGGCCTGGCACAAGTTAAGACTGGGCTTTGAAATTCTTAGAGTAGAGGAGAGGTACACTTACCAAGCCACAGTGGCTGGCCTTGGGAATTAAAGAGTAGTCTCTCGCTTTCCTGCTGGCAGGCAGGAGCTGTATATATATCGCTGCTTATTATTCGCTGTAAATGGCTGTCCTGCCAATGTAATTCACGGCCCTCAATGGCTCTAGTGAACACTGTTCGTCTTGGTCTGGATAAGGAGTCTGGGGAAAGAAAGAAATGCAGCAGTTCAATGACAGGTAATCTGAAGTTCTAACTCTTATATGTCTTCTTCAGAGTAGGAGGAAGAGAAGAAGAATAGTTTGTGGTTAGTGAGAGCAGCCATTCTACCATCTGTCTAGATACCATCTGTCTAGGTGCTGTCTCTTTATTGGATAGCCCTTAATGTATCTGTGCCCTGTATGGGAACAACCTTTCTCCAGAGATCTATGGCTGCCTTTTTACTTCTACAGAAGACCAATTTCTCCTAGGACCAAGAGCCACATGAAAGAGAAGAGGGACTGTGGTGCCCAGCTGCTCAATTATGAGGATACAAACTGCTTCTATAGAAGTCAGAATAAGAGAGAAGCAGTTAGGTAATTTCCCTGGCCTATTTATAACCTGTCTCACTTACAGCATGACCCTTATCAGACTAAGGACTTCGATATAATTGATATTAAAAGTTGAAAAAGAGCTGAAGCCCTGTGTATTCTGGTCCCTTTATCATACTGATACCTATAGGCTTACAGGCTTGTTCTCTAATGTGAAAAACTGATGCTGACAAGACTAATTAACACGGAGTCTTACCATGCCATATCTCTTCAGGAAAAAGGCTGCAAGGAAACCAAAACAGCTTAGGGTGGTATATAGGAAGACCACGTGAAAGATACATTGTCACAAACTGTATATACGGAAGGACTCATAGAAATTACATTTAAGGAAATAAAAAAACCATAAAGGATTATTTAATTGACTCTCTGCCAGATTAAGGGCAGCTGTAACTATTTTGGGATCAAGGGCTAAAGTACTATGCAGATGTTTCCAGAGATGCCCAAATGTGGGGGTGTATCCACTGAGCCTGTGCAAAAAAAATGGGAGGGAAAGCCAGAGGATTCAGAATGTACATGAAAGAAATGAACATATTTATTCATTAAGCAAAAGTCCTTAGAATATAGTCATCTCTTCAGAATTTGATATATCCCATAGTGTATGGGCTTGGATGATTAAGTTAGAAAAGCACTGACCATATCTACTGAAATGTCTTCTCCTTCATATTGTCCCTCAGTAGAAGCACAATGTACCTTCTACTGGCTATAGTCTAAGCACCTCTCTTCCTGAACTGAGACTCTACCTTGGGTCTGCTCAGCCCATAGTGGGGATTAGGCTCCCAATATTCATTAAGTCTGCAAATAGTGAGTGCCTACTACATAGCAGGTACTTGTTCCAGGTGCTGAGGATATATAAAGTCCCTGCCTTTATGGGACTTGATTTTTTTAAGTTTATTTATTTATTTTGAGAGAGAGAGAGAGAGAGCATGAGCAAGGGAAGGGCAGAGAGAGAGGGAGAGAGTGAATCCCAAGTAGGTTCTGCATTGTCAGTGCAGAGCCCAATGCAGAGCTTGATCACATGAACCGTGAGATCATAACCTGCACCAAAATCAAGAGTCAGACGCTTAACCGACTGAGCCACCCAGGAACTGTGGGCCTTTACAGTTAAATGGGCAGAGATAGTTGAATAAATATATAGTATATCAGATATATCAGATGGTTATGAATACTATGGAAAAGACTAAAGCAGGATTAAGGAGAAAGGCAAGCGGGTATTGGGTGGGGGTTGTTTTAAATTGAAAAAAAAATTTAATGTTTATTTTTGAGAGAAAGAGAGAAAGAGAGAGACATAGTGCAAGCGAGGGAGAGGCAGAGATAGGGAGAATCTGAAGCAGGCTCCAAGCTCTGAGCTGTCAGCACAGAGCCCGATGTGGGGCTCAAACCCACAAACTGTGAGATCATGACCTGAGTCAAAGTCATATGCTTAACCAACTGAGCCACCCAGGCACCCCTATTGTTTTATATAGAATGGTCTCTAATAAGGTAACATTTGAACAGAAAGCTCAAGGAACTGAAAAGCAAGCCTTAGGCATAACTAAGGGAAGAGTATTCCAGGCAAAGGTAATAGCAAATGCTAAATCCTGAGGTGGGAGCATATTTGGAGTGTTTGAGAGCAGTGAGGAGGCCAGTGTACTTAGGATGGAATGAGCAAGCAGGAAAATCATAGGAGATGAGGTAAGAGAGATACTAGCAATCCCTGGAGGCTTGCTCCAAGGGCCTTACAGGCCATGAGTGAAAGATGAGAAGTCACTAGAGGGCTTTGAGCTGCTGAAGGTATATGGTGTGACCCACTTTTTAAAAGGATAACTGGCAGCAGTATTGAGAACACACCATAAGATGGAAGGGGAGAAGCAGGAGGAGCAGTTAGGAAGTCAATGCAATAATTTGAGAAGGATGATAGCAACTTGGCCAGAGTAATAAGCAGTAGAGATAAGAATATACAGATTCTGGATATATTCTGAAGGTAAAGGCAATAGTATTTGCTCATGGAATAGATCTGGAGTGAGAGAGAAAAAGAATCAAGAATGGCTCCATGGTTTTTAAGACAGATTTGCCATATGTGGAGATAGGGAAAACTATAGGAGAGCAGGTTTGGGTGGGGCTTAATAGGTAAGAAATCCTACTGAGATGCCTATTAATATCAAAGTGGAGATATTGAAAAGGCAGCTGAACATACAAGTCTGAAGTTGTCGAGAGGAAAATTCTGGTCAAGGAGATATAAATCTTGGAGTTGTTGGCATACAGATGATTATTAAAACAATGCAATCACCAAGGGAGTATGTATATAGAGAGCAGTGATTTGATGACTGAACCCTAGGCACTCTAACATTTTAGGTTAGGAAGCGGGGAGGAGACAGTAAAGGAGACTGAGAAGGAGGAACCAATGAAGTAAGAGCAGAACCAAGAGAGTAGTGTCTTGGAAATAAGATGAAAAACATGTTTGAAGGAGAGAGTAAACAATTGTAACAAATACTACTGTCAGGTCAAGTAAGATTATGACCAAGAATCAACCACTAGATTTGGCCATATTTAGCAACAGTGACCCATACAAGAGCAGTTTCAGTAGTGGAGGGATGAAAGCTGACTAGAGTGAGTTCAAGGGAGAATATGAGCAGGAGAGATAATAAATATATACTATTCTTTTAAATTACTTTTCTTAATTCTACCACTTATTTCTACTACCTCAGAGAAACAGGATGGTAGTTAGAGAAGCATGTGGGAACAACATGAGTGTGTATTGTGTTTTGTTTTGTCTTGTTCTGTTTTGTTTTGTGATGAGAGAGAAAGCAATGTATTTGTATACTCTCATAGGAATAATCCACAAAAATTTGTGAAGCAGGTGAGAGAGGTGATAATTCCTGGAGTGATGTCCTGGATAAAAAAGAAGGAATAGGATTTTGAGAATAAGTAGAGGGCTTAGACTTACAAGCACGAATAAAAACAGGGAAGAGGAAGAAGATGGGCACAGACAGAAGCAGATGAGAGACTCTTGGAAATTCTCTTGTGATTGCTCCTATACTCTCAGTGAACAGGAAGCAAGGCTATCCGCTGAAAGTGAGGAAGCAGAGGGAAGGGGAATAAATTTTTCAGGCAAAGATGGTATGAAATAGTAATTCAGAAGAGTGAAAGAAGGCATAGATTAGGGAAATGTGGATGTCTGGACAGTACTATGGTCCCATTCAAAATCAGTAGTCATAAACTTAAAGTAAGACCAGTTACTTACACTTATGTTTCTCTTCATCATGTTCAGCTCTGTGGGTGTGAGCACTAAGGAATTAGAGTTGGACTTAGCTACTAAAGTTAGTGTCTTGCTCTATGAGTGAAATAAAGGGAAAAAGGAGGTTGAGTATGTAGGTGTTGAGAGTAATTATAATGATGCACCAAGGAATCTAACCTGGATAAGGAGGAAAATGAGGCTACCAGGAAAATGAAAATGTGGCAGGATCAAAATTCCTAGTGGGTTAAAGAATTACTGGAATTGGCATACTAGAGAAAATAAACTAGCAAGACTGATGATGGTTATTAGAGCTGCCTGAAATTTAGATTATGAAGAAGGTATTGTTATTGGTAATGACAAGGCTTAGAGTATGATCTTGGGATTGCATGGCTCAATTATGGTGGTAGACAAGACTACTAAAAGATAGGAGGTGAAAGAATTAAGAGACTAGAATATTGGAAGGATCATGTGTGTGGCTACTGAAATCAAGAATTCCAATATAAGTAGTGACAGCAGAGAACAAAAATCTTCCAGGGATGGGGGGAGGGCAGGGGCGGGTGTGGGGATTGACCCAGAGGTCTAAAATGACCCAAATCAGAAGGGTAGCAGATAGTATATTTTGATGGCATTAACTTTAAAGCTTCAGGGTATTTTGGGAAGGAGGAAAAGACAATGATACAGAAATGGCAATGAAGAATAAGTGGGATGCCTATTGCCCCATTAGGTAAAGAGACGTTAAGAGCTAAATCAGCCACAACTTGAGAAGACTGCAGAAGAAGCAATATTCTCAAATGAGAATCAGTAACAACAAATAACCAATTTGATAAGGAAGAAACTGCCAAAATAGAAGCATGTCTTTACATGCATTTGATTCTCTATGCCTATCTAAAGCCAATACTAAAGGGATGGTGTGTTGTGGAGGTTAGATGAGTGTGAGTAAAGGGTAGCTTAAAGAAATGGCAAAACTATAGTCTTTTCACTTCTTGTTACCTTAGTTGCCTTGAATATACTGACAATCAATTATGAGACACTAGATGAAAACCTGGCAAAAACAATTTCAATTATTTTCTCCTTGGGATTAAAAACATCAGATTTATCACTTAAAATAGAAGGGACTGACATGTAAAATCAATGTGTGAAAAAAATCCCCTACCAATAAAGGTTCCCAATGGGCTAAAGAGCAATCAGTTGCCAACAGCAAATAGCCTGAGTTAGATGAACTAAAAACTGATGTGAATGCTGATGCTCAGTGATATTCGTAGGTCACTGGGCTCAAAAGGCAGAGAGTACAGTATTGTTGGATTTATCTTAAAATGGGGCAAGAGTCCTAGCAGTAATTTGGGAAGATAATCCATTCTAGCTATCTGCTATATAAAAACATTTGAGGAAAACAGAAAAGTAAGAAAAGCAATTGTCGGGCCATTTTAAAAGCTGTGTTTTGCAGGCCTTCCATTCTTCTCTTCAGGTAAGTCTTCTGAGCTAAAACCAACCCCATCCGAGGCCAAGATCCATTAGTCATGATGAACTTGAAAGGTAAAGAGGATTCATGCAGAGGACCCTAGGAATTTATGCTGGGCACTGTAAGGACACTCTAGATACAGAAAAAGACAGCATCCATAATGTCAAAGATAAAAGCTTACCCTTATTTAAGGCTTGGCATTTCACGACAAACAAAGGACAGGCTTTTCTTACTGAAGGTGACAATACTGACAGCCAACTGTCCAGCCACCTTTGTTTTAGCACTTTACCCTCCCACCTTTGGAGTTCCAGGCACAAAGACATTAGAAGGATTTATGGCTCACCTGGGCTGTGACTGGCATTCTGGGGAAGTGCATTGGTGATGTTGGGTAGCTCATGCCCATAGTTCCCATCCTCCAGGGGACAGACATCCAGGTCACTCCACCTCTGCAGTTGCTGCAGCCAACAGGATTTTTCTTCCAGTTTGCAATGTGGATTTAAAATGATGCATACCCACAAGGCCCCTGGAAAATAAAGCAACCAACATTCTTGATATCTCTCCTCTGATGTATGTTAAGCTTTAATTTTTCAGTCTTTTCTTCTCTTCTATTTTTAGTGGTAGGAAAAGTTTCCAAAACATCAGCTTTTCTCAATATAAAAAAATCAAATCTGTTGGGGCACCTGGGTGGTTCAGTTGGTTGAGCGTCTAACCTTTTTTACTTATATTTTTCTTAAAGTTTATTTACTTCTTTTGTGAGAGACAGAGACAGCACAAGTGGGGGATGGGGGGAGAGAGAGAGAATCCTAAGCAGGCTCCATGCTGGTAGGAGTGTCTGACTCTTGATTTTGACACCGGTTGTGATCTCATAGTTGTGAGATCTCTCTCCCACTCCCTCTGCTGCTCCCCAGCTCTCTCACACACACACTCTCTCTCTCAAAAAATAAAGAAAGAAATAAAATCTGCTAAAGTTTTCAGAAATGGCTTATTTTTCCTTCTCAGAGCTTCCTTAAATATCCTTCCTGGATATCTGGATATGTGCCTGTAATGATGAACAAGACCGATTTGGGCTTGAATTCTGAGCTCAGATTTGTAGTCCAACGTATATTTATTGAGAACTTTCTATGTTCAAGGCCTATTCTCCTACTGGAGAATAAGACATTGTTCCAACCCTTGAGGAGCTGGCTAATGGGGGAGATAGATAGATACATATAATGTTATTTGAATATGATGAGTGTTAAGGTAAAGATATGGGGACAACAGCAAGATAGAGGAAGGGCACTTAGCACAAGGGCAGGGGTCAGAAGGGAGGTGCTCAGAAAAGGTTTCAATTTTTGGTTAGTAGACTTTAGGCTTTCTGAAATTCATATTCCTCAACTGTAAAACTGAGAGCACATAAATAACTACTTTGTTTTTGTTTTTGATGCTTATTTATTTTTGAGAGAGAGAGAGAAAGAGAGCATAGGTGGGGGAAGGGCAGAGAGAGAAAGAGGGAACAGAGGATCATACAGGGAAGGGGCAGAGACAGAGGGAGATAGAGGATCCTAAGCAGGCTCTGTGCTGATAGCAGAGAGCCCGACTTGGGGTTTGAACCCATGAACTGTGAGATTATGACCTGAGCCAAAATCAGATGCTCAACCAGCTGAGTCACCCAGATGCCCCCCAAACAACTACTTTGTAGGGATGTTGTGAGAATTAAATGAAATAACATTTGTAAAAGGCCTAGCATATTACTTGGCACATAGCAGAATTTTAGTATTTCCTTTTCCAAGAAAAATGGTTTATTTCAGTTTGGATTTTGATACAGTTGATCTATTAGGATGTCTTAAAACTATCACATTCTTGGATCTTCTCTGTCACTGTAGCAGAGTATCACATATTCTATACAATATATGAGTACTGTCTCTCCAACCATATTACCCTTCTTTTCAAGCAAACCTGCTTCTTTTCAAGGTTGGCTATAACTGAACTAGATATATTCTCAATCTCAGACCAGCAATAAGCCTGTCTGCAAAGTATCTTAAGTTAAACATCCTTTGGGATGAAGCTACATCTGTGGATGGAGGTACTTTGAAACACTATTTCAAGGTCCTTCAAACTCAAATAGGAATGGTTTAAAGGCCATTTTAGCCCTAATTTCAGATACTACCTGAAGATAGTGAAAATTCATTTCTACTGGCTCAGTTTTAAAAATCTACCATGAAATAAAAACTACACTGTGTAATATAATAGTATTATATTATGATGACTCTGAAGGGAATTATAGTTAGGATTCACTCAAATGATTATAATAATAAAGTATGGCAAATGCTATCATAGACATACATAAAATCCTATGAGAATATACATGATGGAACAATGAATTCTGCATGTGGGGTCAGCAGAAGTTATAGAAAGGAAATGGCATTTCAGTTTGAAGAATAAACATGAATTAATTCCCGTTAAAGATAGCTAACCACTGTTTCCTTTTGAAACCTCACTAAAATGAAAGTAAAAGGATAAAAACAGGTGTAAACACATACAGACACAGAGAATGGGAGAGATAAAAGAGAATAGCCACAAAATTTTGCAATGTGGAA
Source organism: Herpailurus yagouaroundi (assembly GCF_014898765.1). Taxonomy (NCBI): domain Eukaryota; kingdom Metazoa; phylum Chordata; class Mammalia; order Carnivora; family Felidae; genus Herpailurus; species Herpailurus yagouaroundi. Next base: position 35,649,357 of record NW_024412388.1, read on the forward strand.
AGCCTGTGGATGAGTGATAGCTGACCTAGCAGAACAGAAAAGTAGAAACCTCCATCAGTAGTTAGAAAGCCCAGAAGCAGACTGATTCACGCTTCAGAACCCTGCTGAAAGTGGGGCTGAAACTAGTAAAATTGGTTAGAAGTTTGTCAAAGGTCTCAGGATCCCAAAGTTCCTACTCTATTCAAGGCAACTGAGTGACTGCTCCTCCCCTCTCCTGGAAGAAGACCAAAAGTTTACTCACTGGGAAGGTTGATTCAGAGAGGTTCTGGATTGGAAATATTACTCACAGCCAAGGGTGGGGTTTCCATACTAAAAACTGAGGGATGAAATCAATACATGTTGAACAAATGGATACCCTCCAACCCAACCCTAACCCTCAACCCTAACCCTCTTTCCCCCCCTGGTTCTAAGAAGACTATGACAGGCTTATAACCCAGAAACAAGAGACTGGAGGATTCATCTCTGGAAACAAATTAGCCCAAGGACAGAAAACATAGCAGATAACTGAAAAAACCCAGCCAGATCATCCTCAGTTAAACTGACTAACAAGGCCACACACACACACACACACACATACATACATGCACACACGTACGTGCGTGCACACACATGCAAAGAACTTCCTTTTAGTTTTTAACTGTTACTCTTAAATAGAAATGGACAGCTAAGAAATGTTAGGTATATGAGGAAAGCATCTGACATAAAGGACAGAGAACAAAAGTAAACAGAAAGAAGAAAAACTTGGGAGGAAATACAAAGAAGGCAGAGAAGAAAGAAAACTTAAAGAAAAAAACCTGCAATTGCTATCAGCAAAATGAGAAGATATTGCATCTATGAAAAAAGTGCAGGATGCAACAACAAAAATGGGCTCTTAGAAATTAAACCTATGGTGACAAAAAATACATTAAAAATTAGTAAGATGTTTGAAAGATAAAACTGAGGAAACCACCTGGAAGATAAAAGACAAAAACGAAAACAAAAACACACCAAAACAACGAGAGAAAAAAATAAAACTAGAGAATCAATCTCCATTTAGTATATTTAGTCATAAGAAATAATCTAGCAATTTTACTATTTTTTGAGACATCCCTTCTGGAACGCTCTATTTTCTTATCCCTAATCTAGACTGTTTGTCTTCTAAGCCTGTTGCATAGTTACCTAGAAGCTAATATCCAAATAACAGAAGTAGTTCCAGACAAAAAGAGAAAAAAAAGGGTGAGGAAATGAAAAAAATTTTTTTTCAAGAAAACATCTTAAACTAAAAGATGCAAGTTTCCCAGTTGAGAAGGTTTAGTGAGGATTAAGCAGATTAGATTTTTTATTTTTTTAATTTTATTTATTATTTTTAAGTAGGCTTCATGCCCAGCACAGAGCCCAACATAGGGTTTGAACTCACGACCCTGAGGTCAAGACCTGAGCTGAGATCAAGAATCGGGAGCTTAACCGACTGAGGCCCCAGGTGTCTCCAGATTAGATTTTTTTTTAAGTTTATTTATTTATATTTTTAGTAATCTCTACACCCAACGTGAGGCTCAAACACACAACAGCGAGACTAAGAGTCGCGTGCTCTACCGACTGAGCCAGCCAGGCACCCAAGGAGATTAGATTTTTTAAAAATTTAGGGGGCGCCTGGGTGGCTCAGTCATTTGGGTATCTGATTCTTGATTCCAGCTCAGGTCATGATCTCATGGTCGTGAGATGGAGCCCTGCATCGGGCTCCGTGCTGAGTATGGAGCCTGCTTGGAATTCTCTCTCTCTCCCTCTGTCTCTTTCTTTCAAATTAAAAAAAAAATTTAGAAGAAGACCAACAGAAAAAACACAAAACTTTCCTGAATGAGAATGGCCTGGTACTTCACAACAGCAGGTGGAAGCTAGAGGACAATGGAGACAGGTCTTCAAAATTCTAAGGGAAAAAGATAAGATTTCCAACCTAGAATTACGTACCCAATCAAAGTATCAATCAAAAGTGAGGGTAAAATCCAGATACTCAGCAATACAAAATTTATCAACTATGAAAAATTCATCTCCCACCCTATCTGAGGAAGCTACTGGAAAATGTACTCTACCAAAACAAGAAAGTAAATCCATAGAGAAGAAGGTGCTGGATCCAGAAAACAGGGGGTTCAACATAGGGGAAAGGAAAAGGGAAGTCCTAGAATGATAGTAAAGAGCAGTATCTACACGATTATCCTGCAGCAGGTTTGGAGAGCACACAATCTAAACCAGGAATAGGAAAATAAATGGTTCCAGAAGAAATGTCTCTAACAAGATAATAACACTGATAGATTATTTGATGTGACCAAATATACTGTATGAAGATTTTAAATTACTGGTAAATAATTGGAGGGTAAATTAATGATAACAACAGAAAAATCTGCAACCTAATAGTCAAACAACAAACAAACAAAAATAATTATTAATTCCTGAAGGGGAAAAAAAGTTGTTTAAGAAAGTAAATGTAGTATTAGTATACTACATGACTGTGCTACAGATATGTATTTAGTCATAATAATGCAAACATTTAATGTTGATCTAACCTCAAATTATAATACCACTATTTTGCTCTCATTCTAGGACTTTCCTTTTCCTTTCTCCTATGTTGAACCCCCTGTTTTCTGGATCCAACACCTTCCTCTCTATCGATTTACTTTCTTGTTTTGGTAGAGTACATTTTGCAGTAGCTTCCTCAGATAGGGTGGGAGATGAATTTTCCATAGTTGATATATTTTGTATTGCTGAATGTCTGGATTTTACCCTCACTTTTGATTGATACTTTGATTGGGTGTGTAATTCTAGGTTGGAAATCTTATTTTTTTCCCTTAGAATTTTGAAGACCTATCTCCAATGCATATCTGGCATGTGCATAGGTATGTATATGTTGGGTGCTATAGAGTCATTGAGAATGAGATCTCTCACGAAAACCCCTGTTCCTTCTGCCATGGGAGAACACAGTGAAAACATGACTACCTATAAGCCTGGAAGTAGGCCCTCACTTGACACCAAATCTACCAGTCATTTGATCTTGGACTTCCTAGCCTCTAGAACTATAAGAAATAAATTTCTGTTGTTTGTAAGTCACTTAGTCTCTGGTATTCTGTTGTGGCACCCAAAACAGACTAATGCATAAATTGGTACCAAGAAGTGGGGTCCCACCATAACAAATACCTAAATGTGTTAAAGCAATTTTGGAACTGGGTAAAGGGTAGAGGCTGGAAGAATTGAGTTGCATGCTAGAAAAAGCCTATGCTGCTGTGAACAGACCTTTAAAGATGATTCTGGTGAGGTCCCAGAAAGAAAAGAGGAGACCTGTAGAGAAAGTCTGAACTTCCTTAATAGTCCTGAACAGAGTGTTGGTAGAAAAATGGAGGGTTAAGGCCATTCTGATGAGATCTCAGATGGAAATGAGGAACATGTCAGTGGAAATTGGAGGAAAGGCAATCCTTGTCATACAGTGGGAAAGAACTTGGCTAAATTGTGTTCATGTCCTAGTGTTTTGTGGAATGTAGAACTTGTGAGTGATGAAATTAGCTGAGGAACTATCTAAGTGAAGTATTGAAAGAGTAGCCTGGTTCCTCTTGACTGCTTACAGTAAAATGTGAGAAGAAAGATATGATTTAAGGATGGGATTGTTAATCAAAAAAGAAGCAGAACTTAAAGGTCTGCAACACTGTCAGCCTATCCATATTGAAAAGAGTAAGAGGGGTGCCTGGGTGGCTCAGGGTAAGCATTCAACTCTTGACGTCGGCTCAGGTCATGATCTCATAGTTCTTGAGATTGAGCTCTGCTTGGGATTCTCTCACTCCCTCTTATGGTAACAGCCCAAATGTCCATCCATTGTCTAATGAATGGATAAAGATGTAGTGTGCATATATGTATGTGTACACACACACACACACACACACACACACACACACACAATGGAATATTACTCGGAAATCAAAAAGAATGAAATCTTGCCATTTGCAACAATGTGGATGGAACTAAGTGTATTATGCTAAGCGAAATAAGTCAGAGGAAGACAAATATCATATGATTTCACTCATATATGGAATTTAAGATACATAACAGATGAACACAGGGGAAGGGAAGGAAAAATAAGATAAAAACAGAGAGAGAGGAAACCATAAGCAACTCTTAAACACAGAAAACAAACTGAAGATTGCTGGAGGGGAGGTGGGTGGGGGGATGGGCTACATGGGGTGAGGGGAGGTGGGGGGGTGGGTATTAAGGATGGCACTTGCTGGGATAAGCACTGGGTGTTATTATTTTTTTATTAAAATTTTTAAAAATGTTTATTTATTTTTGAAAGAGAGAGAGAGCACGAGTGGGAGAAGGGGCAGTGAGAGAGGGAGACACAGAATCCAAAGCAGGCTCTAGGCTCTGAGCAGTCAGCACAGAGCCCAGTGTGGAGCTTGAACCCACGAACTGTGAGATCATGACCTGAGCTGAAGTCGGATGTTTAACTGACTGAGCCAACCAGGCACCCTGAGCACTGGGTATTATATGAAAGTGATGAACCACTGGGTTCTACTCCTGAAACCAATACTACACTCTATGTTAACTAATGTGAATTAAAAAAACAAACAACTATGAGGAGATATCACCTCACACCTGTTAGAATGGCTAAAATTAAAAACAAGAAACAACAGATGTTGGCGAGCATGCAGAGAAAGGGGAACCCTCTTGCACTGTTGGTGGGAATGCAAACTGGTGCAGCCACTGTGGAAAACAGTATGGACGTTCCTCAGAAAGTTACAAATAGAACTACTCTATGATCCAGCAATCGCACTATTAGATATTTACCCAAAGAATACAAGAATACTAATTCAAAAGCATACATGCACTCCAATGTTTACAGCAGCATTATCAACAATAGTCAAATTATGGAAACAGCCTAAGTGTCAAAGATGTGGTAATATATACACATGGAATATTACTTAGCACAAAAAAGAATGAAATCTTGTCATTTGCAATGACATGGATAAAGCTAGAGAGTATAATCCTTAGTGAAGTAAGTCAGAGAAAGACAAACACCATATGATTTCACTCAGATGCAGAATTTAGTAACAGAACAAACAAACAAAAGGGAAAAAAGAGAGAGGCAAACCAAGAAACAGACTCTTCTTTTTTAAAGTTTATTCATTTATTTTGAGAGAGAGAGAGTGTGCACACAGGAGGGGCAGAGAGAATCTCAACCAGACTCTGCACTGTTAACACGGAGTCCGATATGGGGTTCAAACCCACAAACCAGGAGATCATGACCTGAGCCGACACCAAGAGTTGGATGCGTAACCAACAGAGCCACCCAGGTGCTCCCAAGAAACAGACTCTTTTTTTTTTTAATTTTTTTTTAACGTTTATTTTTTTTTGAGAGAGAAACAGAGAGTGAGTGGGGGAGGGGAAGAGAGAGAAACAGAGAGTGAGTGGGGGAGGGGAAGAGAGAAAGAGGGAGACACAGAATCTGAAGCAGGCTCCAGGCTCTGAGCTGTCAGCACAGAGCCTGACATGGGGCTCGAACCCACAAGCTAGGAGACCATGACCTGAGCAGAAGTCAGAAGCCCAACTGACTGAGCCACCCAGGTGCCCCCCAAGAAACAGACTCTTAGCTATAGAGAACAAAATGTTGGTTACCAGAATCGTTGGTTGGGGGGATGAGTTACATAGGTAATGGGGATTAAGGAATATATTGTGATGAGCACTGGGTGCTGTATGGAAGTGCTGAATCACTACACTGTACACCTGAAACTAATACACTGTATGTTAACTAACTAGAATTCAAATAAAAACTTAAAAATAAGAAATACTGCTTCGAAGGGAAGAAGAGAAATGGGGTAATAATTGGAAGGGGATGAAAACATCAAAGGCACTTTTTTTGAGACTGAAGATATTAGAGCATTTTTGTATGCTGATGGGATGGGTCTAGTAGAGAGGGAGAAATTAATAATGACAGAGGGGTGCCTGAGTGGCTCAGGTGGTTAGGTGTCTGACTCTTGATTTCAGCTCAGGTCATGATACGATTTGTGGATTTGAGCCTCAAGTCAGGCTCTGCACTGACAGTGTGGAGCCTGTTTGAGATTTTCTCTCTCTCCCTTTCTCTACTCCTCCCCTACTTGCATGCATGTTCTCTCTCTTACTCTCAAAATAAGTTAATTAAAAGAAACCTTTAAAAAAATGCCAGAGAGGGGCGCCTGGGTAACTCAGTCGGTTAAGTGTCCAACTTCAGCTCAGGTCATGATCTCATGGCTTGTGAGTTCAAGCCTCGTGTCGGACTCTGTGCTGACAGCTCAGAGCCTGGAGCCTGCTTCGGATTCTGTGTCTTCGTCTCTCTTTGCCCTTCCCCCACTCAGACTCTGTCTTTCTTTCTCAAAAATAAATAAACATTAAAAAAAATAAAAAACAAATAATGCCACAGGGAGGAGATAATTGCAGGAGCAGAATTCTTGAGAAAAGGAGATGGCATAGAACCCAGAACAAATATGTAAGACTTGCCCTTTTATGGGAGCAGAGATATTTCATAGATTTTTAAAAAAATTTTTTAATCTTGCGGTTCAAACTCATGAACCTCAAGATCATGACCTGAGCCGAAGTCAGATGCTTAACCAACTGAGACATCCAGGCGCCCCGAGATATTTCATAGATTTTAACAGACTATAAAGTAAAGTATATATGTACAGATATGGGGAGATGAGAAAACTTCATGTCTGTTTCTATTTTCTCTGGTTCAGGGACTGAAAGTAGTGAGTCCATTCCTTTAAATTCCTACAAACCCTACTTAGGTCTTCCCAGGTGAGCAGGCCGTGTGAACACTAAGGAACCCTCAGAGTAGTTAGGGGAGGCATGAATGCACCACACTCTGGTGTCTGACGCGATAAGGTTTTCCTTAGTGCAGTGGTTCTCAAATTGTGATCTCTGGAACAGAAGCAACAGCATTCTTTTTTCTTTTTATTAAAAAAATTTTTTTTAATAGAACTTATTGTCAAATTGGCTTACATACAACACCCAGTGCTCACCCCAACAAGTGCTCTCCTCAATTCCCATCACCCACTTTCCCCTTTCCCCGACACCCCATCAACTCTCAGTTTGTTCTCTGTATTTAAGAGTCTCTTCTGGTTTGCCTCCCTCCCTCTTTATTTTTTAAAATTTAAATCCAAGTTATTTAACATATAGTGTAATAATGATTTCAGGAATGTAATTTATTGACTCATCACTTACATATAACACCCAGTGCTCATCCCAACAAGTATCCTCCTTAATGCCCCTTGCCCATTTAGCCCATCCTCCCACCCAACACCCTACCAGCAACCCTCAGTTGTAGCAACAGCATTCTTTAAAAAAAATTTGTTAGAAATTCAAATTATCAGGCCCTATTCCAAACTACTGAATCAAAAACTCTGAGGACAGGGCCCAGAAACCTTTTTAAATAAGTACTCTTGGTGATTTTGAGAAGTTTGAGAATCACTGTCTTTGCAGGATGCTGAGAGTTTCTTGGAAGATTGTTATAGCAATTTCTTAGGTATAAAGCTGTCAGAAGCAAGAGCTTTTCATAATGAACCTAAGTATATGACAAGTGCTTTAAAAACACTGGAGACCAGCTGTGTTTACTTCCTCTCACCTACCTTTGTCTCAAAGGCAAAGCCCAAGTCCACAACACAATCCCATGAGTATGCCAGAAATTAATCTATGAGATTCAGGCCTCAGATAAAACCAACTCACTGAAGAAGGCTGAGTTTAAATTAAAAAAACATGCACTTTGGAGAAAAAAGTAAATAACAAGATAGAATTGAGGGAGATGTTGCAGAAGGATGTTTGATTTGGAATCAAACAGATTGCAGTTCCATAGGTAGAACTATCACTTACTAGTATGTGACCTTGAATAAAATACTTAACTTTTCTGAGTTCAGTTTTCCCATCTAAAAACATGAAGATGCCAAAACCTTACCTTGGAAGGGAGTCCATGACTGCAATCCTTTCTGAGTAAAGAGTCTAGAAGTAGTCCCAAGTTGCCATGCATTGTATCACGTGACCTTGGTCACAACAGGTTGGACTAGTAGCTTTGGAATAATAATGCAATATTTCTACACTTCAGAAAGTGTAACTATGTCATGGCAGAGACAGTCTCCTATAATTTTATTCTGTATGGAGAAGTAACCAGAATGGTCTCTGTTTCTTTGCAATAAACACATGATTACCTTATAGGGTTGTTATGAGAATTACATGAAAAAAATGTGAGTATAATCTTCAGCAGATAATGGCATATAACACTCAATAATGTAGCCATTCATTGGTAATGAGTGCTTCAAAGCCGTTAATGCCACAGCCGTTAATGCCACAGATAAAAAAGCCTCAGTACCCAAAACCAAAAACTCATACTTACCAGCCCCAAAGTAACCAAGTATAGTTACAGAGTCATTAAGCCTCATACTCTGAAGCTTTTAGCCCCGAGGATATGAAATGTATGTTTTAGGGGCTTCAGCCCAGAAGAGCACACTAAACTCCTAACCTGCAGTTTTCTCTTATATTATTTTGTATGAGTGCCCAAGTTTGTTGTTGCTTTCTGGCATGGAGGAAGTATGGAGGAGTTGTATCAGAACTTGCAGAGTATGCTACACAGAGAGCTTTTCCAGTATAACTAAAAAGTGGGGCCATGCTTGGATTCAGGGTATGGAAGATTCTGAAAATAGGGAGAGTTGTGAGTATTAGCACTGCAAAACTGGCCTTGGAGCAGCGGACTCATACAGAGAAATGATGACCAAAAAAGATGGCCTTGAATAGAAAAATCTAGAACAGAGAGATCATTCAGGAGGCCACAGGTCTAATTTAATCTAAACATTTCCAAGGCCCTCAACAAGACCATTGGTGATGGGAAATAAAAGGTGTGAATAGACACTGAATTGCATTTTGAAGGTCAAGGCATCAAATGAAATTGGTGACTGAATGTTGGGAATGAAAGAAGAATGAGTGCTTGACATTAAGTTTGGTAGAGTGAGGAATGGTGGTGCCAATGCCAGAGTCAGGGGACCCTTTTTTGGTAGAAGGCCTGAGTTCATTTTTGGATTTCTCAAGTTTGAGGTAATCAGGGGATTTTTCAGTGGAAATGGTCACAAGCAGCGCTAATATGGGACTGGAACTCAGATAAGTGGAAAGAAGATAAGGCTGAGATCAACATAGAGGTAAGCTCTGAAGATATGACATTAAAAAAAAAAAAGTTCTCAAGGGAGTATAGTGGAAGAAGAATAGAAGTCCAAGGCCCAAGTCTTAGAAACTGCCCTATGTCTAGAGGTCCATCTAGTAGTGATAAAGAAGAGCAAACTCAGGAAAAGCAAGAAAAGTGAGGTTGATAAGTATTTGGAGAGCCAGGCTAGTGCCATGCAGTAGAAGCCAAGGGAAGAGGTCTTCCCTCAGCAAAGACTTCTATGTGGTAACATCTGGAACAGATGTCAATAGCAAAGCACAATGCTGTGGAAGCAACACAAGTGAGTTCAGAATATTCTGGATAGCCTGTGTAAAGCCTGTATCTTCCACAGCTAGGCTAAAGTTCATTTAGCAAGACCTATGTAATGACTGATGGCAAGTGTTCACTAACACTGTTGCCAGGGGGAAAACTGGTAGGACAGACATAGTACTTCTCTGAGATAGGGGAACTTACCTAGCTCATCCCAGAGCTGCCTGCACTTATCTGTCATGCTTGTTCCTTGCTGCCTCCAGAGTGTGAGTCGTGGGTCAGCCATAAACTGCTCAGTTATCAGCGTCAGCATCCTGGCTCCATTGGAATCTCTCATCCGCAGCATCTCTCGAACCTGACACATAAGGAGGGGCCAGGGGTTGGTGACTGCACATCATGAAAAAGCAGGAGAAGGAAGGGGAGGAGAAGATGAAGTATCTAAGCACAACATATCCAAAGAGCCAAAAAGAAGCCTTCTTGTTCTACAAGCAAGTTCTCTGCATGTATCAAGAAAGCCTGCTGTACACAATGAGATACCACTTCATATCCACTAGGATGGCTAGAATCAAAAAATCAGATAACAACAAGTATTGGTGATAATATAGAGAAATCAGATCCCTGACACACCATTGGTGGGAATGTAAAATGGTGCAGCCACTTTAGAAATCAGGCTAGCAGTTCCTCAAATGATTAACGTAGAGTTATATGACCTATCAATTTCAATCCTAGAGAGAAATGAAAACACATGTCCACAAAGAAACTTGTATAAGAATGTTTATAAAAGTATTATTTGTAATAGCCAAAAGATGGAAATAATACAAATATCCACTAACAGAGAATGCATAAACCAAAGTGGCATATCCATACATTAGGATATTATTCAACTAAGAAAGGAATTAAGTACACAGATACATGTTACAACATGGATGACCTTTGAAAATACTATGCTAGGTGAAAGAGGCCAAGCACAAAAGACTACATACTATATGATTCCTTGCCTATGAAAGTCCAGAATAGGGAAATATATAGAGACAGAAAGTAGATTAGTGGTTGTTTAGAGCTGGGAGAGGAGGAATGGAGGATAGGGAAGTGACAGGTAAAGGGTATGGGATTTCTTTCTAGGGTAATGAAAAAGTTCTAAAGTTGACTGTGGTGATGGCTGCACATATCTGCGAATATATTAAAAACCACTGAATTGCACACTTTAGGTGGGTAACTTTTACAGTATGTGAATTATCTTTTACTGAAGGTGTTAAAAAAAAAAAAGAAAGACCACCGTGAGAGCCCCCAGTTCCAAAAGACTAAATCTCTTCAAGGCCTCATCCAGCAGCCTTGGGTTCAAGGCAGAGGGATGATGGCTTCCTTACTAAAACCCACAACAATGCTAACTTATTTAGAGTGGAGCAGAAGGAAGAGGACTACCAGGGTGAGTTTGTAGGGGTCTCTGGATGCCACCTGCTCGGGATCAGGTCTGCTCTGTTCAGCATCTCCCATTAGTTTTCAAGCTTTCAGGACAGATAGGTCAAGTGAGCTAGTTAAAATGCATGAAGCCAGAAGTGTGGTGAGGCCCGTTTAATTAAAGTAAAAAAACAAAACAAAACAAAACAAAAAACCCAATACCTTTCATATCTTACCTTAGCAAACATTGAATTGAGTTGCTTTCCAGAGCCATAGTAACCACCCTGGGAGAGAAAGAGTTTCACTTGTTCTTTCACCTGTTCTTCATCCAAATGCCAACAGTTCTCATCATCAATGCTGGCCCCAGCTGTGGGGTCAGGGGCACCTGTGAGGAATGGGAATGGTGACATGAATCCCCTGAATTCATATGCTACACATTTGGCAGAAGGGGTACTCTTTGAGGATATTAAAAAACAGACACCTTACTCTGCCTTATTCTGGGCTTTGTCAACTGTGTGGTCCTATAAATAAATGTAAGAGGGCTAATGCTAGTTTCACACTCACTTATGTTCCAGTTGCATTCCCTTACAAGGTCTACAAATACCATTCTAGGGGGAAAAAATCCCAGAAGGAAATGCACAAACATGAAAAAAATGATATATTTTTTCCCTAGGAAGGTGACATTTCTTTCTTCTTCTTCTTTTTGCCTTCCTATGAAGTTCAAAATAAGCCTTAAAGTATAGATATTATTGTAAAATAAAAAATACTTCCTTAGAAAACAAAAAAAAATTGTTTTTAAAGTTCACTATAAAATTTAGCTTCTTAAGCAGAGTCAACACTTCTGAATTTCTAGAAACTTGCCCCTTAAAGCACAGGCAGAGGTGCATACAAGGTGATATGTTTTATAAATTTATACTCAAAATATCTTTCATATCTGGTTCTTACTACGACACATTAAAACAGTTTTAGTTATTTACACATTCTTCTCCCCTAGTGCTCTACTAGCCACTTGCTCACAGTTGAATCCCAAGTTGAATCCACAGCTGAACTGCCTATACCACAGCACTGGTAATGCGGCAGGCACCTAGTAAATATTTGTGGAATGAAAACGGAATCTTCTCTCACTTTCTCAAAGCCAGAGTCTTACGTTAAGTTTTTAGCAACCTGCCTCCAAGTTACAAAAGACTATTAATCAAATGCTCTATAGGTGTGGTCATGTAATAGAATATAAATTCACGTCATGTTTGGGGCACCTGGGTGGCTCAGTCTGATTCTTGATCTTGGCTCGGGTCATGATCTCGTGGTTCCTGAGATCAAGCCTTGTGCAGGGCTCTGTGCTGACAGCGTGGAGTCTGTTTGGGATTCTCTCTCCCTCTCACTCTGCCTCTCTCTCTCTCTCTCAAAATAAATACATAAAACATTAAATAAATTCATGTCATGTTTAATTAGTCTACCTTTCCTCTTGTCTTCCTAGTTCAAAGTCCTGCTCAAATGAAATCCAGGTCTACACAGAAAAGTTGCTTTTCAGCTAAGCTTTTTTAGAGCATGTTATTCTCCATGAAATCAGGAGGGTTCACACATTCATTTATTCTACAAGTACTAATTAACACATATGATTGTCCAGTTTATGGTATCTACTATATGCTACTTTCTTCAAATGTATTATACTAAACACAGTTCTGATTATATCACTTGCCCACTCAGAGAAGTCTTCAGTGATGCACCATTTTTATTAAATTAAGTCCAAATGCTTTAGATTGGCATTCAAGGCTCTCTCTGATCAGGCCTTATCTTTCATTTCTAGCCTTGTCTACCCTATATTTATGTTATGGTTCAGCTAGAAACTTAGCATTCCCAGAAGTCAACCACAATTCCTTATGACTTTACTTCTGCTTTTTCCTTTACTTCTCTCCACTCCTGTACCCCATTCTTTAGCCAAAAAAATGAAACTTCTCGTTGTCAATATTGCCTCAGTCAGGGCTACAATGAGCAGTGGAAACCATAAAGTAAGTATACAGAAAGGCCAACACTGCTTAGCTCATCTGGCAAGAGAAGCTCTTTTTTATCCCCTAACTGAATTAACCATACAACCCACTGCTCCCTCCCCGTCAAAAGTATGTCCATCTTATGCTCACATGGATATAAAAGGAGTAATACTCTTCTTAGCACTTTATTATTGCTTTTCTTAAAGACTTGTGGCATTTTGCTGTACATCAGAATTGTGCATTTCTCATATATTCCCAAATAAATTGAAATTTTTTAAGAGTAGGTGTTCATTTTTGTACCTTATAGTGCCTGGCTCATTATAGCACTGAGTTAATATTTATAGAATAAACAAATGCATGTCTCATTGGCCATCTAGATTTAAGCTCCAGGTGGGTAAATAATATATCCTACACTTCTTTTGTATCCCTAAAGTGGCAAAGCAAAACAAACATACTCCTTATCCTTAAATACTTGTTAATAAGAGCCATTTTTTTTAGTGCTTCCTACATGCCAAAGTCAAGCACTTTTTGTACATATCCTCACTAGAACATACTCTCCTTGAGGGCATAAACTGTTTTCTTTGTGTGCATATTTGCAACATGTAGAACAGTACCTGGCACACAGTAGGTGCTCAGTGATTATCTGGTGAGTAAATTCCAATGAACCCTCATAACAAGTCTAGAAGGTACTATTATTATCCTAATTTTAAAATGAAAAAACTAAAGCATATACAGGTAAGTAATGTAACAGGTGGGAAGTATATTAGCTAGGATTTGTATGTTGGTTTCTCTTCAAAGTCTGTTGTTCACTATAACACTGAACTTTGGCCTCCAGCCTCATCTAGAGGCTGTGACCCACTAGCTGGTTTCAGGACCTTGAATGGAAAGCTGGATGGTGTGTCTTAAGATAGTCAAATCTTTCTTGGCCTATTTCACTATACAGAATATAGGACTAGTCAGAATAATGCATTTTCCCCATAGTGAGGATAAAAGAGTTCTCACCAATACACTGATTCTCAAATGTTAATACACAGAATAATCACCTGGGTTTGTGTTCAAAATGCAGATTATAGAGTCTCACCTCCAATGATTCTAGTTTTCAGTAGCTCTATACAGACAGAACTGAGATAAAATGAGATACACTTTGTATAAACCAAAGACTGGGCATCTGAGTACCTTGTTGCCAAGAACAGGGATGAGGGAAGAACAGAAACAGTGCTCCAAAAAACAAGCATAGATGGTTTGAATACCAATTCTGACCCTTGGGTGGTTCAATTAGGATATGAAAAAGTAGGAGCAGAACCTAGTCTCCCAAAGGAGATGGTCTTAACTGGTTGGAAGTGTGGAGTGACATCCCCTCTAAAAATTCAAAGGGGTATAGAGAAAACTGGAGAATCTTCTGGGCCCAGGTGGTAGTAGTGGCAGCAGCAGTTCTGGAAGAAATAAGGCAAAGCTTATAAATACGTAGTGTACAGACAGGCTTCTGGGAAGATGGTGGCGTAGGAGGACGCTGGGCTCACCGCGTCCTGCTGATCACTTAGATTCCACCCACACCTGCCTAAATAACCCAGAAAACCACCAGAACACTAGCAGAATGGATTCTCCAGAGCCAAGCGTAGATGAGAGGCCCACGGAACAGGGCAGGAAGGGCGGAGAGGCAATGCGCGCTACATGGATTGGCAGGAGGGAGCGGGGGGGGGGGGGGGGGGCCCACTGGCAAAGCAGAGCCCCCAAGTCTGGCTTACAAAAGTGGAGGGGCCAGATGGAGGGTGTTCTGACAGCAAGCGGGACTTAACATTTGGAAGGTTATAAGTTAACAGCTCTGCTCGGAGAGCAGGAGGGCTGGAGGACAACGGGAGGGAGAGTTGTTGAGCCCTGGACGACAGAGCACAGCTTGGCGGGTAACAAAGGCGCTTGTCAGCGGCATCTCCCTTGCCCATCCCCCAACCAAAATCCCAAAGGGAACCAGTTCGTGTCAGGGAACTTGCTTGCACCGCGCAAATACCCAACACTGTGCTTCTGCGGATCCATCCCTCCGGCAGGTCTGACTCCCTCCCGGTGCTGCAGGGCCCCTCCTGAAGCGGATCTCCGAAGGAAAAGCGAACTGAGCCTGACCCTCCCGCCCCTGTGCACCTTGCCGATCCAACCCAGCTAATACGCCAGATCCCCAGCACCACAAGCCTGGCAGTGTGCAAGCAGCCCAGATGGGCCACGCCACCCCACAGTGAATCCTGCCCCTAGGAGAGGGGAAGAGAAGGCACACACCAGTCTGACTGTGGCCCCAGCGGTGGGCTGGGGGCAGACATCAGGTCTGACTGTGGCCCCGCCCACCAACGCAAGTTATTCAAGACAGCACAGGGGAAGTGCCCCACAGTTCCACACCACTCCAGGGACCATCCAAAATGACGAAACAGAAGAATTCCCCTGAAAAAAACCTCCAGGAAATAACGACAGCTAACGAACTGATCAAAAAAGATTTAAACAATATAACAGAAAGTGAATTTAGAATAATAGTCATAAAATTAATTGCTGGGCTTGAAAACAGTATACAGGACAGCAGAGAATCTATTGCTACAGAGATCAAGGGACTAAGGAACAGCCAGGAGGAGCTAAAAAATGCTATAAAATAGCTGCAAAATAAAATGGAGACAACCACAGCTCGGATTGAAGAGGTAGAGAAGAGAATAGGTGAACTGGAAGATAAAATTATAGAAAAAGAAGAAGCTGAGAAGAAGAGAGATAAAAAAATCCAGGAGTATGAGGGGGAAATTAGAGAACTAAGTGATGCACTAAAGAGAAATAATCTACGCATAATTGGTATTCCAGAGGAGGAAGAGAGAGGGAAAGGTGCTGAAGGTGTACTTGAAGAAATAATAGCTGAGAACTTCCCTGATCTGGGGAAGGAAAAAGGCACTGAAATCCAAGAGGCACAGAGAACTCCCTTCAGATGTAACTTGAATCGATCTTCTGCATGACATATCATAGTGAAACTGGCAAAATACAAGGATAAAGAGAAAATTCTGAAAGCAGCTAGGCATAAATGTGCTCTAACGTATAAAGGGAGACCGATAAGACTCGTGACGGATCTCTCTACTGAAACTTGGCAGGCCAGAAAGGAATGGCAGGAAATCTTCAATCTGATGAACAGAAAAAATATGCAGCCAAGAATTCTCTATCCAGCAAATCTGTCATTTAGAAGAGAGGAGAGATAAAGGTCTTCCCAAACAAACAAAAACTGAAGAATCCATCACCACTAAACCAGCCCTACAGGAGACCCTAAGGGGGATCCTGTGAGACAAAGTACCAGAGACATCGTTACAAGCATGAAACCTACAGACATCACAATGACTCTAAACTCATATCTTTCTATAATAGCACTGAATGTAAATGGACTAAATGTGCCAACCAAAAGACACAGGGTATCAGAATGTATAAAAAAACAAGACCCATCTATTTGCTGTCTACAAGAGACTCATTTTAGACCTGAGGACACTTTCAAATTGAAAGTGAGGGGATGGAGAACTATCTATCATGCTACTGGAAGTCAAAAGAAAGCTGGAGTAGCCATACTTATATCAGACAAACTAGACTTTAAATTAAAGGCTGTAACAAGAGATGAAGAAGGGCATTATATAATAATTACAGGGTCTATCTATCAGGAAGAGCTAACAATTATAAATGTCTATGCGCCGAATACAGGAGCCCCCAAATATATAAAACAATTACTCACAAACATAAGCAACCTTATTGACAAGAATGTGGTAATTGCAGGGGACTTGAACAGCCCACTTACAGAAATGGATAGATCATCTAGACACATGGTCAATAAAGAAACAAGGGCCCTGAATGATACATTGGATTAGATGGACTTGACAGATATATTTATAACTCTGCATCCCAAAGCAACAGAATATACTTTCTTTCGAGTGCACATGGAACATTCTCCAAGATAGATCACATTCTGGGTCACAAAACAGCCCTTCATAAGTATACAAGAATTCAGATCATACCATGCATACTTTCAGACCACAATGCTACGAAGCTTGAAATCAACCACAGGAAAACGTCTGGAAAACCTCCAAAAGCATGGAGGTTAAAGAACACCCTACTAAAGAATGAGTGGGTCAACAGGGAATTAGAGAAGAAATTAAAAAATATATGGAAACAAACAAAAATGAAAATACAGGAATCCAAACGCTTTGGGATGCAGCAAAGGCAGTCCTGAGAGGAAAATACATTGCAATCCAGGCCTATCTCAAGAAACAAGAAAAATCCCAAATACAAAATCTAACAGCACACCTAAAGGAAATAGAAGCAGAACAGCAAAGACACCCCAAACCCAGCAGAAGAAGAGAAATAATAAAGATCACAGCAGAAATAAACAATATAAAATCTAAAAAAACTGTAGAGCAGATCAATGAAACCAAGAGTTGGTTTTTTGAAAAAAATAAACAAAATTGATAAACCTCTAGCCAGGCTTCTTAAAAAGAAAAGGGAGATGACCCAAATAGATAAAATCATGAATGAAAATGGAATCATTACAACCAATCCCTCAGAGATACAAGCAATTATCAGGGAATAGTATGAAAAATTATATGCCAACAAACTGGACAACCTGGAAGAAATGGACACATTCCTAAACACCCACACACTTCCAAAACTCAAACAGGAAGAAATAGAAAACTTGAACAGACCCATAACCAGCAAAGAAATTGAATCAGTTATCAAAAATCTCCCAAAAAATAAGAGTCCAGGACCAGATGGCTTCCCAGGGGAATTCTACCAGACATTTAAAGTAGAGATAATACCTACCCTTCTCAAGCTATTCCAAAAAGGGAAGGAAAACTTCCAGACTCATTCTATGAAACCAGTATTACTTTGATTCCTAAACCAGACAGAGACCGAGTAAAAAAAGAGAACTACAGGCCAATATCCCTGATGAATATGGATGCAAAAATTCTCAAAAAGATACTAGCAAATCGAATTCAACAGCATATAAAAAGAATTATTCACCATGATCAAGTGGGATTCATTCCTGGGATGCAGGGCTGGTTCAACATTTGCAAATCAATCAACATGATACATCACATTAATAAAAGAAAAGATAAGAACCATATGATCCTGTCAATCGATGCAGAAAAAAAATCATTTGACAAAATTCATCATCCTTTCTTAATAAAAACCCTCAAGAAAGTCGGGATAGAAGGAACATACTTAAACATCATAAAAGCCATTTATGAAAAGCCCACAGCTAACATCATCCTCAATGGGGGAAAACTGAGAGCTTTTTCCCTGAGATCAGGAACACGACAGGGATGTCCACTCTCACTGCTGTTGTTTAACATAGTGTTGGAAGTGCTAACATCAGCAATCAGACAACAAAAGGAAATCACAGGCATCAAAATCGGCAGAGATGAAGTCAAGCTTTCACTTTTTGCAGATGACATGATATTATACATGGAAAATCTGATAGACTCCACCAAAAGTCTGCTAGAACTGATACATGAATTCAGCAAAGTCGCAGGATACAAAATCAATGTACAGAAATCAGTTGCATTCTTATACACTAATAATGAAGCAACAGAAAGACAAAAAAACTGATCCCATTCACAATTGCATCAAGAAGCATAAAATACCTAGGGATAAATCTAACCAAAGATGTGCAAGATCTGTATGCTGAAAACTATAGAAAGCTTATGAAGGTAATTGAAGAAGATATAAAGAAATGTAAAACATTCCCTGCTCATGGATTGGAAGAATAAATATTGTCAAATGTCAATACTACCCAAAGCTATCTACACATTCAATGCAATCCCAATCAAAATGGCACCAGCATTCTTCTCGAAACTAGAATAAGCAATTCTAAAATTCATATGGAAACACAAAAGACCCCGAATAGCCAAAGTAATTTTGAAGAAGACCATAGCAGGAGGCATCACAATCCCAGACTTTAGCCTCTACTACAAAGCTGTCATCATCAAGACAGCATGGTATTGGCACAAAAACAGACACATAGACCAATGGAATAGAATAGAAACCCCAGAACTAGACCCACAAACGTATGGCCAACTCATCTTTGACAAAGCAGGAAAGAATATCCAGTGGAAAAAAGACAGTCTCTATAACAAATGGTGCTGGGAGAACTGGACAGCAACATGCAGAAGGGTGAAACTAGACCACTTTCTTACACCATTCACAAAAATAAACTCAAAATGGATAAAGGACCTGAATGTGAGACAGGAAACCATCAAAACACTAGAGGAGAAAGCAGTAAAAGACCTCTCTGACCTCAGCCGTAGCAATTTCTTACTTGACACATCCCCAAAGGCAAGCAAAAATGAACTAGTGGGACCTCATGATGATAAAAAGCTTCTGCATAGCAAAGGAAACAATCAACAAAACTAAAAGGCAACCAATGGAATGGGAAAAGATATTTGCAAATGACATATCGGACAAAGGGCTAGTGTCCAAAATCTATAAAGAGCTCACCAAACTCCACACCCGAGAAACAAATAATCCAGTGAAGAAATGGGCAGAAAACATGAATAGACACTTCTCTAAAGAAGACATCCGGATGGCCAACAGGCACATGAAAAGATGCTCAACGTTGCTCCTCATCAGGGAAATACAAATCAAAACCACACTCAGATAGCACTTCATGCCAGTCAGAGTGGCCAAAATGAACAAATCAGGAGACTATAGATGCTGGAGAGGATGTGGAGAAACGGGAACCCTCTTGCACTGTTGGTGGGAATGCAAATTGGTGCAGCCGCTCTGGAAAGCAGTGTGGAGGTTCCTCAGAAAATTAAAAATAGACCTACCCTATGACCCAGCAATAGCACTGCTAGGAATTTACCCAAGGGATACAGGAGTATTGATGCATAGGGCCACTTGTACCCCATTGTTTATAGCAGCATTCTCAACAATAGCCAAATTGTGGAAAAAGCCTAAATGTCCATCAACTGATGAACGTATAAAGAAATTGTGGTTTATATACACAAAGGAGTACTACGTGGTAATGAGAAAGAATGAAATATGGCTCTTTGTAGCAATGTGGATGGAACTGGAGAGTGTTATGCTAAGTGAAATAAGCCATCCAGAGAAAGACAGATACCATATGTTTTCACTCTTATGTGGATCCTGAGAAACTTACAGAAACCCATGGAGGAGGGGAAGGAAAAAAAAAAGAGGTTAGAGTGGGAGAGAGAGCCAAAGCATAAGAGACTTAAAAACTGAGAACAAACTGAGGGTTGATGGGGGGTGGGAGGGAGGAGAGGGTGGGTGATGGGCATTGAGGAGGGCACCTTTTGGGATGAGCACTGGGTGTTGTATGGAAACCAATTTGACAATAAATTTCATATATTGAAAACAAAAAAGAAAACATGAAAAGAAAACTGAGAACAAACAGGGTTGATGGGGGGTGGGAGGGAGGGGAGGGTGATGGGCATTGAAGAGGGCATATTTTAGGATGAGCACTGGGTGTTGTATGGAAACTAATTTGACAATAAATTTCATATATTAAAAATAAATAAATACATAAATATTTAAAAAATTTTTAAAAAGAAAACAAGTACATTGTAAATTTTAAAAATAATATAAAGGTAAGGTATTATTATTCTTGTAATAAGATAATAATGTATTAAACTTGCAAACCCAGATATTAAAAATATTCTACTGTCAAAAAAATAAAATAATAAAATAAAATAAAATAAAATAAAATAACCCCTTAAAAAAATACGTAGTGTACAGACTATAGAGAACTGCTGGGATAGGACTAGGATAACGCAAAGCCTTGAGAGTTACTATCAGTAAAATTTCAACTAGAACTTCAGAAGGGTTTGTTTATTTGATAGGAAATAAAGGAAGGTAAACTATGTAAATGTTTACTGATCTACAAGGAACCCAGGAGATTCGAAGCAGAGCTGCCAAAATGAGTGGCTGCAGCAAAAAAGGGAGTGAGTCAATATTTGAGGCATCTAGGTAAAACTACTACAAGGAGTTGGTGTGACTGTTGAAGGAATGAAAGTCATCTGGGAAAGCATGAATCGGCAAAAGGCCCTAAGGAGGATTTTCCAAGACATTTTCATTTACTCAATCAATATTAAATGAGAGCCTACTATGTGCCAGGATCTGTGCCAAATGCCAGATATATGGTGATAAACAAAGTAGATATATAGTGCCTATGCTTGTGGAGTTGACAGACTGGTTGGGGAAAGGGACATTAAACAAATAATTACACATGTACATATTTGTGTGAGAAGAAAGACAGGTTAAAGAAGTTTTCCCTGAGAAAGTGACATTTAAGTGAACACCTGAGGAAATGAATTAGGAGTTGCCTAACAAAGAGTGGAGGAAATACTGTATTTTTTGCTCAAAAAAGCATAAAGTCATAAATTATTGTGATAATCAAGTACATTTATACTAAGGGAGAGAGGATAGGAAGAGGATTCCAAGAAGAGGGAAAATCACATGAAAACCTAAGCAAAAGCCAGACCAGGCAAGGTTTTGTAGGCCATATGAAATGTAGACTTTATCCATGACAAAATCTATAGTTATAGAAAAGTTATTTTGTGTGGAGAATGGAATAGAAGGGAACAATAGTGAATATGGAAAGATAAGTTTGAATACTATGGTAGCAATCAAGGTGGGAGATTATAGGAGTTTTGACTTAGGGTTATGGCAATATCAATAGAGAGAAGTGGAAAAGGATGAAATATACTTTGGAGGTAAAATTAACAGGTCTTGCAATGGAATGCACAAGGATTGTAAGTAAAAAGTATTAGGGATGACTAGAAGATTTCTATCAAAATCCAGTGGCTAGATGGTGGTGCTATTTGGTATCTGAGTAAGTCTGGGGAGGAAGATAAACTCATGTTTGGATATGTTGATTTGGGGATGTCTCCATTGTATGGAGACACGTATAGTCAGTTGGATATAGAAGTGATCTGTGAGCCATAGTACATAGATGACATTTAAAGTCAAGGATGTAGCTGAGATTGCCTATAGAGATCATGTAGAATAAGAATAGGAGAAAACTTGGGGCACCTGGGTGGCTCAGTCAGGTTGGGTGTCCAACTTTGTCTCAGGTCATGATCTCATGGTTCGTGGGTTCGAGCCCCATGTCGGGCTCTGTGCTGACAGCTTGGAGCCTGGAGGCCTGCTTCGGATTCTGTGTCTCCCTCTCTCTCTGCCCCTCCCCTGCTAGCACTCTGTCTCTCTCTCTCAAAAAAATTAATAAACATTAAAAAATATTAAAAATATATATAAAAAGAAGAGGAGAAAACTTAAGATTAATCTGTATGAAATGTCAAAATTAAGGGTCAGAGAATACAGGAGGGTAGAGCATGTAGGAATGAGTGAACAAGAACACAGATAGTCTTAATTAGATAAACTAGGCCTGGAGTTCATAAGCAGCCTCTCCAGCTGTCTCTCACTAACTTCTAGGCAATATCTTTTTTAAAAATCCTTTGGTTAAAAAAACAAGATAAAAACGTCTCTACATATGTTCATGTTAGGGGCGCCTGGGTGGCTCAGTCGGTTGAGCGGCCGACTTAGGCTCAGGTCACGATCTCACGGTCTGTGAGTTCGAGCCCTGCGTCGGGCTCTATGCTGACAGCTCGGAGCCTGGAGCCTGTTTCCGATTCTGTGTCTCCCTCTCTCTGCCCCTCCCCCGTTCATGCTCTGTCTCTCTCTGTCTCAAAAATAAATAAACGTTAAAAAAAAAAAAACAAACCCAAAACATATGTTCATGTTAGTCTTGAGTACGAAACTAATTGACCTCAGTAGTGGTAAAGTAAACCCAGTCAGTGTAAATGTTATAGTGTGAAATTTTCCACAGGACTGTACGAGAAATGGTAACAAATGAAGATAAAATAGAAAGCATGTCTTTTATAAATAATTATGAAACAAACCATCATGTGGATTAAGGCTCCAAGTTAGCACTTAGGCTTCAACAATGAGACCTGTCCTGAGGGAACTATTAAGTCTGTGGAACCAATTTTTCTTTCATTCTTAAACATCCTTTTTAAAATTATAAAAATAATACATGCTTTTATATAAAATATACTATTCATAAAGAAAATAAAATACACATATGGCCACCAGCCATAGATTACTATTATTAATATTATGGTGTATTTCCTTCCAGTCTTTTTGTCCTATACACATATGTGTGTGTGTAGACATGTGCATATACACACACTGCTTTTTAAATTAAATTAATATTTTATTTTTGTAAATGTTTAGTTTTGAGAGAGAAAGAGTGTGAGCACAGGAAGGGCAGAGAGAAAGTGGGACAGAGGATCCAAAGCGGCTCTGTTTTGACAGCAGTGAGCCCAATGTGGGGTTCAAACTCACAAACTGTGAGATCATGACGTGAACTGAAGTTGGACACTCAACCAACTGAGCCATTCAGGTGCTCTGGACTAAATCAGTATTTTATTTTATTAAAAAATTTTTAATGCTTATTTATTTTTGAGAGAGAGAGAGAGAGAGAGAGAGAGAGAGAGAGAGAGAAAGTGGGGGAGGGGCAGAGAGGGAGGGAGACAGAATCTGAAGCAGGCTCCAGGCTCTGAGCTGTCAGCACACAGCCTGATGTGAGATCATGACCTGAGCTGAAGTCAGACGCTTAACTGACTGAGTCCCCCAGGTGCCCCTTAAATTAGTATTTTAAAATTAAAATATAAATTATTAAAAGTGTACAAATCTTAAGCAAACAGCTTGTTGAATTATCACATAGCCATTATAACAGTGTAACTATCATTTAAGTCAAGAAATAGAATACTAACAGCATTCTAAAAGCCCCTTCACAAACATTATCTCCTTTCTTCTTCCCCCAAATTAACCACTATCCTAACTTCTAAACAGGGACTTGTTTTTGAACTTTATAAAAGTAGAATCATACAAGAGTTATTATTTTGTGTCTGGCTTCTTTCATTCAACATCATGTTTGTGAGATTTCCCCATACTTTGGGGCACAGCAATAGTGTTTAATTTATTTTCACTGATGTACAATATTCCACTATGTGAATGTATCAATTTATTTAGTCATTCTGTTGATGGACATTCAGATTGTTTCTATTTTAGGCTGTTACAAATTATGCTACTCATTTCCATTGAGTAGACATCTAGAAGAGTTTCTGGGTCACAGCATATGCATATGCTCAACTTTAGTTAGATGATGCTAAACAGTTCACAAAGTGCAACAATTTATACCTGCAATATATTAGTTCCTACCTACAATAGTTCCAGTTGCTCAGTATCTTCACCAATAGCTGCTAATGACAGTTTTTTTTTAACGTTTATTTATTTTTGAGACAGAGAGAGACAGAGCATGAACGGGGGAGGGGCAGAGAGAGAGGGAGACACAGAATCTGAAACAGGCTCCAGGCTTCGAGCGGTCAGCACAGAGCCCGACGCGGGGCTCGAACTCACGGACCGCGAGATCGTGACCTGAGCCTAAGTCGGACACTTAACCGACTGAGCCACCCAGGCGCCCCTGCTAATGACAGTTTTAAAACTTTAGCTATTCTAGTGGATAGGTAATGGTATCTCACTGTGGTTTTAATTTGCATTTCCATGATTACTAATTAAAGTAACTTTTAATATGTTTATTAAATATCTGGATATCCTTTTTGTCTAGTGCCTTTCTGTGTCTCTTGTCAATTTTACTATTTGTAAGAGTTTTTCTTATTATTAATGTTTATTTTTGAGAGAGAGAGAGAGCAAGCAGGGAGGGGCAGAGAGAGAGGGAGATGGAGGATTTGAAGCAGGCTCTGCACTGACAGCAGAGAGCCTGATTCAGGGCTTGATCTCACCAACTATGAGATGGTGACCTGAGCTGAAATCAGGAGTCGGACACTTAACTGACTAAGCCACCCAGGTGCCCTGGGGTTCTTTATGTAATTAGGATATAAGCTCTTTGTCAGTTATATATACTATAAATACCTTCTCCTATTACCTACCTTTTTAGTCTTTGAGTGGTACCTTTTGATAAAAAGAAGTTTAAAATTTTAATGTAGCCCAATTTTTAAATCTTTTCCTACTTAAGAAAAATTTTCCTACTCCAAGGACATGAAGATATTTTCTCATGTTATCTTCTATATACTTTATTGTTTTACCCTTCACATTTATATCTCCCATCTATCTGCAATTGATT
The DNA here is from genome assembly GCF_014898765.1 of Herpailurus yagouaroundi. Taxonomy (NCBI): domain Eukaryota; kingdom Metazoa; phylum Chordata; class Mammalia; order Carnivora; family Felidae; genus Herpailurus; species Herpailurus yagouaroundi. The sequence goes on from NW_024412388.1 coordinate 35,674,339, forward strand.
TTTCTGTACGGCATGAGATAGGAATTGAGGGTTTTTTTCCTCCACATGAATATATCTAACTGATCCAGCTCCATTTGTTGAAAAGACTCTTCTTTTTCCACTGCTGAGCATTTTTTTAATGTTTATTTATTTATTTATATTGAGAGAGAGAGCATGAGTGAGGAAGAGGCAGAGAGAGAGAGAGAGAAAATCCCAAGCAGGCTCCACACTCAGCACGGAACCTGAGGTGGGGTTCAATCTCATAACTGAGATCATGCATGACCTGAGCTGAAATCAAGAGCTGGATGCTTAACCAACTGAGCCACCCAGGTGCCCCTCCACTGCTGAGCATATAGTTAAATCCTTTACTTTGGAAACTCACATGCTTTTGTTCTAGAAAATTTACTTATTTCATTGATGAATTCCTTACCTCTGTTTTCCATTTTTGGAAACCCTATTATTCAAACAATGGAATTTCTAGGACTTGTTTTCTTACTTTTTGACAATTATTTTTCTCCTGTTTTTCATCTTTTTGTCTTTTTGCTCTACTCTGTGGGAGCTTTCCTTACCTTTATTTTCCATCACTTAGTTTTAGAAGATTTTGCCATTATATTTGTAATTTCATTAGTTCTTTCTGTTCTGTGAACTCATTTCTACAGTATCCAGTTCTTATTTCATGGTTGCAATATCTTCTTTTACTCCAATGATAATATTATTAATACTTTTTCAAAGTTTTCTTCTCTCTGCATAGTTTCTATTTCCCCTAAATTGTCTTTCTACCTTTGTTAGCTTTGGTCTGTATCTTCCATGATATTCAACATTGTTGACTATTCACTTCTTGAAACAGTTCTATGCTGACTTTGATAATTACTAGCTTTTTCTCATTTCTCATTCTACTTTGCTAATTTCTATACTGACTCCTGCTTGCATCACCTGTATATGCATGGCTGTATTCATTTAATAAACCGTTATTATTTTCCAGGTACCATGCTAGGTGACAGAGACTCAGAAATTAATAAAACATGGTTCCTAACCCTACTCCTCAAGTCACCTTACTTTTCTCAATGTATCAAATCTCTCCTCATGGATAAGCAGCAACTGAAGCCCTGACCAAGATGCTGTATGCCAGAGAATCTTACGGTATGGAGTTACCAAATCAAATCACAGAGCATAGAGCAGTGGTAGATGTAGAAAGACAGTCTACCAAAGGGGACAAGGCAAAGTCTAGGTAAAACCACACATAGGGGCTTAAGAAAAAAAAAAAGGTTTTAAGGAGGTGAGGAGCACAGCAATGCCTGGATCCATTCTTGGGATTAAAAGCAGGCAGCTAGCAGTTTTAGAAATCTTATTCCTGCTTTTTAATTTTGTTTTGGTGAGGAGCAGAGTTTGGGAAAGAGGAGAGGGAAGATGTTCTAAGTGTTTCAAGATTTAGCAGGGAAGAGAAACAAGACTCCAAATATCCCTATGCTAATAACTCCAAAATTGTGAGTTTTGCCCACAGTTCTAGATCCATATATCCAACTGCCCAACAGAAATCTTTTCCTATAAGAGTGAAAACATATGGTATCTTATGTGGATCCTGAGAAACTTAACAGAAGTCCATGGGGAGGGGAAGAAAAAAAAAAAGGTTAGAGGGGGAGAGAGCCAAAGCATAAGAGACTCTTAAAAAACTGAGAACAAACTTAGGGTTGATGGGGGGTGGGAGGGAGGGGAGGGTGGGTGATGGGTATTGAGGAGGGCACCTTTTGGGATGAGCACTGGGTGTTGTATGGAAACCAATTTGACAATAAATTTCATATTAAAAAAATCTTTTCCTAAATGTTCTACAAGTATCTCAAACTTATATTGAATTCATTTTCCTCCTTTTCTTTTAAGTTTATTTATTTTGAGAGAGAGAGGGAAAGAGAGAGAGAGAGAGGAAGCATGAACAAGGGAGGGGCAGAGAGAGAGAATCCCAAGCAGGGCTCTGATAGCACAGAGCCTGATGCAGGGCTCAGCTGGTTGGATGCTTAACAGACTGAGCCACCCACACACCCCAAATTCATCTTCCTCCTAAATTCACCCCTCCTCTTATGTTTCCTCAGTGAATGACAACATTATCATCAAGTCCATCAACATCATCCTAGCTAGACATTCTGGAATTCAGTTTTGTCTCATCTTTCTTTTCTTCCTCTTCTTCACCCTCCCCACTCATCCTATACAGCAGATATTGAATCCAGTCCATGTTACCTCTAAGATATCTCCATTCTCTGTCCCCTGTTTCATTATCATTGCCAATATCAACATTGGTTAGTAGAGATAGATTAGGAAAGGCCTTGTGGAATACTAGGGAAGCTGGGAGTAGAAAGCTAGTATTAGTATGGAATAGACACAGGTACAGAAGTAGTAGTTCCTGGGGAAGGTTGAGGATCACACTCAAGTTCAGTATGGCAACCTAAGCCTAACTTCAGAAAATAAGATGGGCGGTGTAACAAAAGATAAAAATTGCTTTAGCACAGTGGTAAAGAGGGAAGAGGATGGTTTTGGTGACAGCAGTGGTAGGAACAAGACAGGTGCAATAAGGTCCTCAACCAAGATGGTCACATGAAGAAAAGGCAAGGGAGCTTGGAAATAGGCAAAAGTTCTGAGAAAGAGTCAATGGGAATAAAGCATGAAAACAGGCCACAACCTAGTCATAGGGGTACAGAGCAGTATTTCTCTTTGGTGCTACAGACCTTGGGATGAGGCAGAACTCAGGTTTCTAAGAGCTCTAGAGTTAAGGAGGCCAGAGAAGTAGAACAGCCTTACTATGTGGGATGAGAGATATTTGAAGCTACTCTTTAAGAGTATCACTTAGAGAGGGCTCAGTTATTATATATATACCACAGCTTTCTGTATAAAGCAATAGAAGATTATTTCTGCTAGTTAGCAAGAGTTCCTGGAAGCCTGTTGGTCTGACTACCCTTGTTTCTGAGGACTGGTGAGGTTGTGTACAGGACTTGATTAGTTCTATTCAACAACTGGGAGAGGCAGAACCTTTGGCACATGGATTACAATATCATACAGACCATCCACCTCGTCTCATTGCCTCTTTTACATTAGTACCAAAATTATCTGCTAAAAATAGATAGTATAGAGAAGCATAAAAACCTTGAGTTTTGAAGTCAAGTGTGTATGGGTTATAATTTCCTTATTTAAAAAATGCAAGTGGTTAAAACACCTATTTCACAGAGTAGTTTTGAAAGCTAAATGAATCAACATATGTGGAGTCCTTTGTATCATACCTGGAACATAGGATCTAACAAACAAAACGCCTTCTCAAAATTCTTCAGTGGTTTCCTGTGATAAAGTCTTTACAACCTGGCTTTATTATAAAAACAACTATTTGTTTCAAACTTAGCTGTCTTTTCTTTCTTCCCCTACACCCCTTTTCTTCCTTTTAGAGAGAGATGGAGAGAGCATGCAAGCATGGGAGATGGGCAGAGGGAGAGAGAGAATACCAAGCAGGCTCCATGCTCAGCACACAGCCTGACACGGGGCTTGATCCCACAACTCAGGGATCATTATCTGAGCTAATATCAAGAGTGGGACGCTCAATCAACTGAGCCACGCAGGTGCCCCAAACGTATCTGTCTTTTCTACTAGATTATAAGCTACTTGAAGGCAGGAATCATGTCTGTTTTATGCTCTCAACAATCAGCACTATTGCTTGCACAGAGCAGGTTCTCAATATATACTTGTTGAATGAGTAAGTGAGCACAATACTAAAAGATGCTCTTTAGAATGACCCTGATGCTATGTAGGATCCTAAAATGTTAAGAGAATTCTTATATATACCTAATTTCACTGAATGACACAAATTATTTTTTGCTTTCTCTCACTCCTGAATATTCCAGGCTCCTGGGGCAGGTATTATACGGACAAATAAAGTCCAAAAAACTAGATCACTACATAACTCTAACATTCTCTGTCCTTTTTTGCAAAGAGTTTTATAAGGCAGACAACTGGACTGCTTCAAAAAACTAAGAGTTGAATAGTTGATTTGATGGAATGAACTGATTTCAGGTTAAGTGATCACAATTGCAAAAATATTAACAAAAAATCCCAACCTCTAAACACGCAATAAAGCAACAAAGTAGATTTTTAGCAACAAAAATGTTGTATAATTACCATTCACTTGGTTGATTTCTGAGTTGGAGGATAGAATCTCATCTGCCAGTTTCTGCGCAGTAGGAAGAACTTCAGTGTGGTGTGCCGTGATTAAATATTGAATAAACTTCTGTAGCTGGTCCCTATTCATCTGGAAAAGGGTTTCTGAGATAGGAAGACGCAATTTGACTTGCTCTGGTTTACGGATCCTGTAGAGTGAGAGTGCCACCACATGAGCACAGTAGAATATATCTTTGTTCCCACAGCCACATGTCACTGAGGTGATTTTGCATCGGTCAAAACTGATTGCAACTTTGTAAGTCACTGCTGGTTCAGAAGTGGTAGCTGGCTCAGTTACTGTACCACTGAGATGGAAGCCTAAGGAAACAAAGAAAGTGCGTTTAGAGATTCTGCAATAAGAAACTTGGAAGATTTTCATTTTGCATTTCAATTAATCAATTCAGAAACTTTTTGCTAAGTATCTCCTGTATATGTGGTAGGCTCTGCCATAGCACAAAGGTCAATGAAACTCAGGTACAGCTCTAAAGGAACACAATATCTAGAAAAAGAATCCTTACCCTGGAGTCCACAAACCTCGTGAACTAATAATATGAAAACCTGTTTTGTATACATGTACATTTGCTGGGGGGGGGGGCCAGGAATAGTTCATAGCTTTCATCATAGTCTAAAAAGGTTAACAAGGAACCCCAAATAAGTTAAAAACCTCTAAGGTACACTGTAAACTCTTTGGGAGAAAAGACAAGGCTACAAATGAAATAAGTACAATCTAGATTAAGGCAAGTGCTATAAATCCAAGAGAAACCAAAGGAATGCCACAAGAAAGGACAGGAGAAAGAACAAGGAGAATACTGACATTTCTTCCTTAAAACATACAATTCCAAAATGGTGGCCATGTGGGATACCGAAAAGGTAAGAAACCTCATAAAATATGGAAAGCACAGCTTGGTGCAGTGAGACAATGCAGTGTTACACCTCGACTTACTAGCACATAGCACTAATAATTTTGTAACGTAGGGAAAATAATTCAGTCATTTAAACCAATTAATGAAATCTTAAGTGTCAGACTGCTAGGCCTCAGGATATTAACAAAAAAAGGAGAAGGATATCAAATATTTGTAAAGCACCTATCACGTAGCACAACTGTATCTGGTGTTTTTAATAATTATCACAACATTATGAGGTTGCTATTATTTTCCTTGTTTTATTTTTTATTTTATTTAAGTTTACTTATTTTGAGAGAGAGAGAGTGCACACACGAGTGGTTGAGGGGCAGAGAGAGGGAGAGAGAGAGAATCCCAAGCAGGCTCCACACTCAGCATAGAGCCCAAGACAAAGCTCTGTCCCACGAACTATAAGATCATGATCCAAGCCGAAATCAAGTGTCAGATGCTTAACCGACTGAGCTACCCAGACTCCCCTATTTTTCTTATTTTTAAAGTTGTGTAAACTGGGACTCAGAAAGGTTAAGTAATTTGCTTAAAACCTCTCAGGTAGTAAATGACAGACCTGAGTTTTGGAACCAGGTCTGAATGACTCCAAAGTTCATTTTCTTTCATTTATATTACACTACCTCTAAAACATGCCATGACAAAGTCCTTATCCTCAAAAATCACAGACAAATGAATAAATAAATGATTACAATATGATGTGTCAAATGGTATATCAGGGACAGGAGACTTTCCTGTCCTTGGAGACTTTCCTGCTTAACTGCACTGCACACTGTGAACAGGGAAGCAATTTTAAATAAACTTTTATCTGTTGGAGAATAGTTGACAAATAATAAAGATGTATATATAAGTTTCAGAGCTACCACTGTGACCCAGCAGAATTTAAAAATGCAGACAGAGGGGCGCATGGGTGGCGCAGTCGGTTAAGCGTCCGACTTCAGCCAGGTCACGATCTCGCGGTCCGTGAGTTCGAGCCCCGCGTCGGGCTCTGGGCTGATGGCTCAGAGCCTGGAGCCTGTTTCTGATTCTGTGTCTCCCTCTCTCTCTGCCCCTCCCCCGTTCATGCTCTGTCTCTCTCTGTCCCAAAAATAAATAAAACGTTGAAAAAAATTAAAAAAAAAAAAAAGAAAAATAAATAAAAATGCAGACAGAAAACTTTCCAAAGTTCAAGTTTCAGATAATCATGGTTAATTAAAATAAGACCCAAATTTAAAAACATACAATCTGGCAAAATTAACACTACTAAAAGGCACATTTATGTCCAATCCAAAGAAAGGTGCACACTACTAAAAAAGTTAAGATTAATTTCCAGAGCAAGAAAAATATCCAAGACTTATTTGCTAAAACTTTATTAGCTTCCAGGTATATTTTTAAAACTTCACAGAAATTTTTTCTCAGCTAAACTTAGCTTCAGATTTAAAAATATTTATTGTCATATTTTAAAGGCAAAGTAAACAAGTTACATCCAAATATGATTAAGTGTGGACAAAGACTGCCTTCACTTTATATTATTTATTTATTTTTATATAGTGATTCACAATTCCATATATCACCTAGTGCCCTGCCCATCACAAGTGAACACATTAATCCTCATCACATATTTACCCATCCTCCACCCCCCACTCCTCTGGTAACCAAGTTTGTTCTCCACAATTGAAAGTCTGTTTCTTGATTTGTCTCTACCTCTCTTTGACCCTCATTTGCCCTTTTGTTTCATTTCTTAAATTTCACATTTGAGTGAAATCATATGGTATTTGTGTTTCTCTGACTCATTTCACTTAGCATTATATTCTTTAGCTCTATCCATGTCATTGCAAATGGTAAGATTTCATTCTTTTTTATGGCTGAATAATATTCTTTTGTATGTATAACACAACTTCTTTATCCATTCATCTATTGACAAACACTTGGGCTGCTTTCATATCTTGGCTATTGTAAGAAATGCTGCTTTAACATAGGGGTGCATGTATCCCTTTGAATTAGTGTTTATGTATTCTTTGAGTAAATGCCCACTAGTGAGATTACTGGATCATAGGGTAGTTCTATTTTTAACCCTTTAAGAAACCTCCATACTGTTTTCCACAGTAGCTGCCCCAGTTTGCATTCCCACCAACAGCATACAATGTTGCTCTTTTTCCACATTGTCACCAACATCCGTTGTTTCTTGTTTTTGATTTTAGCCATTCTGACAGGTGTGAAGGGATATTTCATTGTAGTTTTGATTTGCATTTCTCTGATGATGAGTGATGTGGAGCATCTTTTCATGTGTCTGTTTGCCATCTGTCCTCTTTGGAGAAATGTCTGTTCATGTCTTCTGCCCATTTTTAAATTGGATTATTACCTTTTTGGGTGTTGAGTTTTACATGTTCTTTATATATTTTGGATGCTAACCCTTTATTGGATATATCATTTGCAAATATCTTTTCCCATTGCATAGGTTGTTTTTTGTTTTATTGTTTGCTTTGCAAAAGCTTTTTAATGCTTTTTAATGTTTATTTTTGAGAGAGAGAGAGAGTGAGCAGGGGAGGGGCAGAGAGAGAGGGAGACAGAATCTGAAGCAGGCTCCAGGCTCAGACCTTTCAGCACAGAGCCCAATGCAGGTTCAAACTCATGAACCATGAGATCATGACCTGAGCTGAAGCCGGACGCTTAACCAACTGAACCACCCAGGCACCCCAAAAGCTTTTTATTTTAATGTAGCCCCAATAGTCTATTTTTTATTTTGCTTCCCTTGCCTCAGGCAACATATCTAGAAAAGTATTGCTACTACCAATGTCAAAGAGATTACAACCTGTGTTCTTTTCAAGGATTTTTATGGTTTCAGGTCTCCCATTTGGTCCTTAACCCATTTTTATTTTATTTTTGTGTATGGTGTAAGAAAGTGGTCTAGTTTCATTCTTTTGCATGCTGCTGTCTGCTTTTCACTCTTTCCCACTGGATATTCTTTTCTGCTTTGTTGAAGATTAACTGATCATATACTTGTGGGTTTATTTCTGGGTTTTCTATTCTGTTCCATTAATCTATGCATCTGTTTGAAAGTTCCAGTACCCCACTGTTCTGATTACTGCAGCTTTGTAGTAGAATTTGAAGTCTGGAATTGTGATGCCTCCAGCTTCTTTTTCAAGGTTGCTTTGGCTATGGGGGTCTTCTGCGGTTCCACAGAAATTTTAGAATTTTTGCTCTAGTTCTGTGAAAAATGCTGTTGGTATTTTGTTTTTGTTT